>NC_143412.1:24720068-25030302 GCF_059467195.1 Physcomitrium patens | reverse complement strand
CTGTTCTTGAACTCCTCCAGCAACGTCGAACCCCGTGTCTCCTCCGTGGTCTCGCCCGTCTTCTGCACTTGCCACCCTGGATATGTCAGGCCGCTCGCAGCTCCCGTGTTGCCCGAATTTGTCCTCGATGCTGAAGACGGCCGCATATTGCGCTCATCGCGCCGCATCGGAAAAGTTCCAGGTCCGACTGATGATCCCGGGAGGACCGGACTCGTTAAGGGTGAATTGTTGTGTGGCATACCTACCCCAGGAGGACTACCATAGTACGCTGGGCTCACCGAACCGCTCTTCTGGCTAGCAATCGGGATTCCCATGGATCCCGCCCTTCCAAATTGTGACTTCTGATCCACTGCATAACCCCCCAACATCGCATTCAGCTGATTCTTCTGCATCTCTACCACATCCAGAGGAGCCCCAGCCATGTAATTCCTCAACGCTGAAGGCTCCAACGCTGCTGCTCGGGATTCCTCCGCCGCACGCATGTACTGCAAATACAACGGATCGTGCATCGGAGGAGAAGCTCCACCCGCATACTTATACAGATTCTGCATGCCCACCGTTGCTTGAGCAGGAGAACCGGGGACACCAGCTCTCACGCCCATGCTCGCGAGAGCAGTTGCAGTAGCAGGATCGAACACTGGAGGTGGATATCCGGTCATCATGGGGACCAGCATTGCAGGATTCACTGGGTACCCACCCAGTCCATACGGAGGACCGTAAACGGCCGCAGAGTTCATATTAGAATAGTAGGGATTCTGCTGTGCCATATACATTGCAGCCGCTGCTGCAGCATACATATTCGCCGGGCTAGTATTTGCTCCTAAAGTGGGTTGTAGCCCAGCTGCACCAACTTGTTGACTTGCCATGGTACCCATACCAAACTTAGGCTGACCCGGGTACCCAGAGTCTAAACCCGCATAAAATTGCTGCTGCTGTACTGCTTGAGAATATGCCAAAGCCTGGCAACCAAACATACCATAAGTCTAGGTTACAAACTAAACCTGAGAAAAAATTTGGACAAAGTAGACACCAACTGTACATGTCCTGCAGCAGCCAGACACGCTACTCAATCATAATCGCAACAGCAAAGACAATGATCCGTGCGGCTCACTTGGGCTGCTTGAGCTTGGGCCTGCGCATGAGCAGCTATCTGAGCCCGTTGCCGATGCAGCTGCTGCTGCTGTTGCTGGAGCCGCACCTGCTGCTGCTCCTGCTGCTGCTGTTGTTGTTGCCGTTGCTGCAATTCCCTTCCCTCGCGGGCAGCTGTAGATCCATGAATATCGGACATGCTCAACCCTTTGAAAGCTGCTTCGAAATCCGCATTGCTTGCGCTGGCTGTCTTATTCAGCTGCATTGCAATCTGAGAAAAATCCGCAGGACTGGCACCACTAGCGCAACCCAGCACCACGCTCCGCGTTTCGGAACTAGAAATAGACATGTTTCCACCAGGAAGTCCTGAAGCAAAAACTTCAACAGTTTACCTCACAAACTCGCCCACAATGTCCAGCAATGTCAATGTAGACGATATGTTCAGCAAACGCACAATCCATCTAAAACACTGAAATTTTTAAGTCTACCTGATACACCACCCATCCTGGCCAAATTTGGGCTGCCCGAACGGACAGTGCTTGAAAGTGGAATCTCAGGTGTAGGTATTCTTGGTACAGGAGCTGCGGGTCCTGAAGTTTGGTGCAGATTCGACACACCAGATATTGGAGTCGTACTTCTAGACCCCATTCCACTTACGACAGCGATGGATTCCCTCGCAGCCGACTCTCGCAAATGAGCTAATTGCAGGTCCAGCACCGCATTGGCAGCCTCGTTCTCATCATTTGCGGCTCTACTAGACGATCGAGACAAATGATACACTGGCGATGGCGTTCGAGGGAAATCCTCCTGCCCCAACATCGCAGATAACAGTTATAATTATCCGTCACGGCAAAAAAACTCAAAAATCACAATCAACCTTAAAACTCGTGACATCCACTCTGTTACCTCAGCCCCATAGCACCACAAGAGACCAAACTGTGATCAACCAGTCACAGAGAAATTCTGGATCAGCTGCATTAGCTAAAGTACCTGAATAAGATCCACAAGGCTCTTGGGACGGGGACCCATTCCAGATGACAAACCCATCAACCCATCGCCCTTCTCTCTTTCTGCCCAGTCGCTAGATACCGTCCTCGCAAGGGCGCCCATCGGTGAATTGTCCTCCTCTGGAACATCTGGCTCTTCTTTGTGTGTTGGCAATACTGGCTGGCTCGAGTACAAAGACCTGCTGCTGCTGTCGTCCATCGATCGCAATTTCTTCTTGTCCCCAAACCCCCCAGCCCCCATTCCAGATTGCAACCTCTGCGCCAACCGATAGTTGTTCCATGATATCAACGGTGGAGGCAACCTCGGATTCAGATTGATGTTACTGTAATAATATATCAGGTACTTGGGATCTGCGCGCTGCGCTTCTTCGGCATCCAATACGTCCTCCTCCCCTGATTGGAGGTTTGCAGTGCGCCCACCTTTGGGGCTGGTGGGCATGTCGAAAAACCCACCCATTGTGGCCAATGACCCCTCCACGCTGGGAGGAGCACTGCCACTCCTTTGCGGTACGTGTCCAGAGTTCAAAATGTTATCAAATCGGGTTCGCCCTTTCAGAAGACGACCCAACTCTGTAACTCCATCTAAATCATGTGTATTGCCATGAACACCTCCGCTACCAGTTCTTGGGCCCTCTCCCAAAGTTCCCATACTACCAGTAATCCCTCCAGGCATCATCATAACGGGACTCTCTGTCGTCATTTTACTACAAACTAAATATCACCATTACACACAGCTCATTTCTTTGAGTCTCTCTAGATCTCTAGAAAATGTTGCCAATAGCAACGATACCAAACACGTGATCAATGTAATATCAGGAATAATTTACAGTGCTTCAAATCTTTTGATGACATGATTGCCAAGCTAAGCACCTTGAACCTCTGCACACACGTCAAGCTGTTAGGCATTGCGAAGAACATTGCGCCTTTAACAATTCTCCTCAATGTATTTTGTGACATAAAGCATCACTATTACCATGGTGCCCTTCCGCATACTGCTGAAAAAAGGGCCATTAGTTAGTCTTCTAAGTAGCGTACTATGAATTGAAACTTAAAGCAGAACCTTCCAGTGAAACTTCAATCGCGAAACAGCAAGACCGAGGCTGAGCCACACCAGTGCTGGGAAAGAATTTCCAACTTCCAGAGACAGAAATAACTTTCTTTTAAAATGGAAAAGAAGGCAAAATGAACAAGTAACCAAGCACTATGAAGATGAGCCGTCGAGGATTTCAGAGACATCGTACCAAAACCTTGACACAAAGACAGCTCGCATGCGATCAACGCAAGAAATTCAGCAAAAATAAAGCTTTCACCTCAGATTTCTGACACCTCAAAAGCCAGATAATTTACGACAATGTGCAGCTCCTACGTCTAGATAACGACACCGTTTCAGTTTACCTATTCAATTGCTACATCTAGTAAAAACAGAAACACTAAGAGTATAGCGTCCGGGAGCATCTATGCATAACATCCTCTGACTTCTCGAGTACATTCGTCTAACCAGGAAAACTTCAAAGCTGAACCATATCACATCCAAACTAAATTCAATACTCGACAAACACTCAATGACCAATAAATCAAAACAATGCCCTACGCTCTCACAATCACAAAACTACTCGCCTAAATTCCACTACAAAATCCCATTGCTGGAAACCTTCCACTCGACTACAGTCGCACTCACAACATCGAATAGGACCTCTCTCAATTAGGGTTCTGTGAGCCGAAGTGGCGTAAACCCAAACAACGAGTGTCGTGATGTCAAGGCACACTTAGGGTACAAGAACCCACAAAACCAGAGATCAGATTTCCCAGCTACCGCAGTCCATAAATCAACCTTACAAACCGCGCTCTCCAACTGCCCCCACCTCGAACGCTTCTAACAACCGGAAATCCCACAAGAGCATCATTAAAAGCGTCCTTCCTAGCTGCACCCCCTAAATCGCAAAGTGACGGGAGGGGGAGGGGGAGGAAGGGGAAGGAGAGGAAGAAAATAAAAAAAATCCATGGATCAGGAAAAGAGATGAAAGGGAGCAGGCTGTGGGGAGAGTGGTCGGTGTGTGTGCTACCGATGCCTACACCTTGGTCGTGCGGGGCAAGAGCAGGGGCAAGCGGATTGTCGCTGGGGATGACTACAGATTTACGGCAGAGCTACACACTCCACGACGCCATTCACTCGCCTTCTCCCCTCAAAGCCAACACTCGTCACACGCACTCTCTCTCTCCCGCTTTTCCTTGCGAAAGACCACTCTGCGCCCTCCGATGCGGTATCACACGGCCATGAATGCCTTCTGCGGTGCCACACTGGGGTATCGCTGAATTAGGGGACCGGGGGGACCGCAGCAGGAGCAGCATCAGCACGCAGTGGGCGTCGTCGTGTGGTGGCTGACTCCGGGAGACGGGCGCCGGAGCGCAGCGATCGTGGGCCGTGCGATGGGCCCCTTTCCAGCGAGGGTGGGCCTTGTGATGGGGTCTCTCGCATCTGCGCTGCGAGATGCGCAGGGTGGGGGTGCATTAAAATCCCGCGCCAATCCCGGGACCGATCATCCGTCTGGCGTCGCGCATCGATCCATTCCCTGCTCCAGTGCGACTGCGATCGTGGCCGCGCCTCGCACGGCGTGTGTGGCCGCTCTCTGTGCAATCGGGCTGGGAGCGTTTTAGTTGTGCATATTAACCCACCTAAGCTCTAATCAAACCCCTGATTCAGCTCCTCTCAGCACACACACACCCAACGGCTCATCCTTTCCGCGTGCTTCGAAGATACCCAGTTCAGTACAGTCAATCAATAAGTCAGAAAGACAAACAATCAGAAAATGCCTCACCTCACTCGCTACTCCTTTCAGGTGTAAGATTGGTGAAGAACTCCAAATTGAGACCCCTAGAGCTACATGGATGCTTCAGTCTTGGCCCACGTATGTACAAATAATTATACATCAGAAAATGGCTCTTCCCATCTTCTACTCAATCTGCTATGATTTCTTTTTAGATGCATTTCAGACTTTGAAAAGTTGGGAGTTGGGATGTGATGTGATGTCTCTCTCAATTGCTTTCTATACTTTCAAGTACCAACTTTCAAGTTTACAACCTATAAGCACGTAGAATTATATTTATGTATATGTACACACGCACATATGTAGGATATTCTATTGTGCCATGAATAGAATATTATGTTTGGCATATTATAACAATCTAATCATTTGTTTTTTATGTTAATTTTCTCTGGGAGTTCCAACCAATAGACGAACGTTGTGCAAAATTGGTATTTCTGACATTTATCAGTTTTTTAAAATCATTACGATAAAAAAGTATAAAATTTGTTTTTTTTGTAATGTGTTGCTTGTCATCAATATTATTATTATTATTGTTATTAAAATTACTGATGTGGTATAAACATTGACAAATATTGTTCCCAAATGTTTGCATTGTATTAAAGACAAGAGTCAGAATTATACCCAATCCATGAAGCATTCTACTTTGAATCCAAGGCACTGCTAAAATGGGTTTTCCTAAAACACGCTCCATATATTTTGACGAACATATAGACCATAAGTCACATTTCTCTATTTGTACAACTGATTCAAAATCTCAGGTGGGTTGAGGTTTAATAACAGAAACGCCACCTCTCACCTCAATTCACAATACTCGAAGAAATTGTTTGCAAAGGACTGCCAGCAGGGCCCGGTCTGCTACCGCTGAAATCACGACCAAATTCGGCCCGATTTCTCACCAAGCTCATGCTTCAGAGTCCAACATTTCCACGTTCCAGATGACCCAATGAGTTGTGAGCAGAAAAACTGTGAAATCACCACCCAGCCGCCGGCCCACTTGCATAGCCATGGAAAACGAACAGAGACGACTGATTTGTTTTTGCTTTCCCCAAAAGTAGCAGTCTCAAAGTGGAGATGCCTGTGGGTGGCGGCCGTGCAACTCCAACTCAGCTGGGCAGCAATGCGGTAACGATGGAGGCAGTCGTCAGGTCGCCATGGGCGAGCTGCCACCAACTTGACGTGGCTTCCGCTGGGAGCTTGTTACTGATATATTTATGAAAAAAAAAAAAAAAAAAAAAAAAAACGATCGTATGGATGAGGGCAACAGAGAGCACTCTGGCTTTGTGGCTTACTTTTCGGGGGGAGGGTGACTAAGTGCCGGTCCGATTCTTCCAGATATCTTCCTGCCTTCCCAACCTTTCTCCCAAAGAATCATTTTGCATGCTCTTGTTTTGTTGCCTCGGATTTTGATTCCAGCCACCGAAGCAGTTGAAAAGATTGGAGATCGGGCAAGCGTGCAACCGAAAAGGACATGAATTGACGATGGATTCCCGCAGCCAATGCCTATGTGTCTAGGAAATCCCAAAAGGCGTCGCCACTCACCTCTTCACACTTAATCTGGACACCATATCTCCAATTCTTAATACTCTGTATTATGCTCACAAAACACTGCATGGATATTCCAGTTTTCTTCGTTTCTGGGAAAGTTACATGCCCAATTCTAGTAATGTGGGTCGACAGAAATAGTTTGAGTGTGCTCAAACAGGAATGTTGATTATCGAAGCGAGCGATACCCGGACGACAGTCAGTTCAACTTCTTGGTCCCACGGTGACCTCCAAGTTGTACCCACAAAAGCGTGAACGTGAAAAGATTGGAATGTCTACTGTGAGCCCCAGAGTTTATCAAGCGGTGTAACCCTCGGCAATGAACAATTACCTCTTTCTGGCAAAAGAATATTTGTAAGGAAATGAACTTGTCATGCAATGCTGACTTTGGGCAGCTCGGGTTTCCGAATAAACACCTCAGATCAGACCTGGATCTCATTCTATTCCTTTTGAAAGTGAGCTGTGCTGAATCGGAAACCACTTAATGCGTCTCTCCCGATTTCTTAAGAGAACCAAATCGAGGCAGGGAGGGAAAAATAGTTAAGATTCTAATGAGTTTTTTTCATTGTTCCTCCTCTGGGAATCTCGATTTCCTGTCAATCTACTCTGTATTTGTCAAGAGCCCCAGGCAAAGGGGCGAAGCAACTTCTGGATCGTCCAAAAGACTTACTATTTTAAAAATGTCCTCTGGCATGATGATCGGAATGTAGGCTGTACAACTGACACTGGAGAATGCTTGCGAACCCAGTTGAGAAAAAAGACCACCCGGCATGCTCGTGGTTTTTCAAGGCCGCTAATAAGAATGAATGTCATTCTGAATAAGATAAGCTTTTTAAAAATGTTTTGGTGTAAGCTTTCAATTTGCTTTTTATTCTTTGACAAAACCCAGGTATATTCAATGCATTGATAAGTGATGATTACGTACATGGCATTCAAGGACTTAAGACCCATTTGTTTGGGTGCTAAATAATCTGCTAATTATACGTATATATTATAGACAAGTTGATTGCTTAACTAATATGCACAATTACTTCACCATAAGAAAACATTGAATTCCATAATGTAGATTTATTTTATGTCTAAAGCTTAATTTTTATTTTATTTTATTTGAGTTTATTTAGTAATCTATGATTGAAAGTTTATTTTTATATTTCTTTAAGATTTTTTGTTATTTTCCTTTGAAATTAATTTAGGAATTTTTTGTGTTTTTTTGTAACTTCTTTTAAATTTATTTTACATTGGCTAAAGTTCAATTAGAATTATTGAGGTTTATTTAAATTTTATTAAAGATTCTATTAGACTTAATAGGATTGTTGTTGCATTTCTACTTAGCTTCTACAACTAAATGCCCAGTGTCGTGTAGTAACACAACTATATAGTGAAAAATAAAAATATAGATGTTATTATAGAAGAACCTAATAGAAAGATGCAATACAAAAATAAGGATAAATGATAAAAAGGTAGTAAAAGATTTAGTCTTAATGTTGTCTTTTTGTAGAAGAAACTTCTATTTACTTTATAGAGGCATAAATAAGCCAAATTAAAGTGAATGAGATAAGAAATGATATAGGCATATATAGAAGGAAGAGTAGACTTGAGAGTAGACTTGAGGAGAGATTTTTGGGTGTTGGTTTTATATCAATCGAATCAATATTGAATTTTTGAGGAATTTTCAAAGTTAGTGATGTTCTCGGTTGGTTTAGATTTTTGAAAAATAAAAATAAGTTTACAAATTTGAAGGTTTCTTGAGTTTTGTGGTGTGAGTATAGATGAATTTTGGGCAATGTGTTGGTGTTCTAGTTGCTAATGTGTATTTAAATTTTGAGGTCAATTGAACAATTAGATTAAAGTGTGTAAAGGTTTTTGTGGATTAAAGTCTCAAAAATTGGAGTTTGAGGGTCAATGAGTATTTCTAAGATCTCCAACAATCTATTAATTGGATTGAAGTAAAATTTTCTTACATAGACAGTAGACTCAATTTTCAACATTTTAAGTGAAAATAAGAAGCAATTTAATAGTTTAAGAAGGAGATATTGGCATTAGAAATTTAGCATTCACATGAGAGTAGGAAGCTGCCTAACATCCAATTGAATTATCTTGTTTTTCTCTCAATTGGAAAATGCAATTGATTTCATTTTTTTGTACTTGTTTTTAACCAAGACATTAAGAAGTATGAAAAATTTGAATTAACATCAATAGTTTAATTATTAATTTTTGAGGTTCTATTTGCTATAGAGTTTGTTAAGAATTTGTTTAAAATCTAGGATTTGGTCTAGGATTTGCTTGAAATTTGGTTTAGAACTAATCTAAGGTTTGTCTAGGATTTGGAATTTTATTAGAATTTTAATTAGGATTTGATATAGAATTTGGTTAAAATTCAATTAGAATTTTAATTAGGATTTGATCTAGGATTTGACCTAAGATTTGATTAAGATTCAATTAATATTTCAATTAAGATTATATTATAGTTTTTATTTTTAATATTTCTTTGGAATTATTTAGTAATTTTTTAAATATTTCTATTTCTAATATTTTTTAAGATTATTATTATTTCTTTAAAGATTTATTTTTATATTTCTTTAAGATTTCTTGTTATTTTTCTTTGAAATTAGTTTGAGACTTCTTTGTGTTTCTTTTATAACTTCTTTTAAATTTATTTTTGATTAGTAAAAATTTGATCATAATTATTAAGGTCTATTTAAGATTATTTAAGATTCTATTAAATTTAGTAGGATTTTTTTTGCATTCCTATTCACCTTCCACAACTAGGCGCTTGGTATGTTCTTAAGAATACAAGTAATATGACACCAATGCATTCTCAAGCAAGAATACACAAAATACAACACTATTTTTCAATGTCTATTTGATCAAAGCACTCTCTTACTAATGGTTGGAACTACCTATCAATGGTGCAAATAAGCTTACAACCACCCACTACGCTACTTATACAATTCTTATTCTAATTCATTGTAACAACAAAGAAGACAAAACTAGAAGTAGTTACAATTTTGTCTAGCTTAACTCCAAATACAAGTTTAATCAATAGCTTATACTACTTCTAGAGCTACTTGTTTATAGATTCTTAGTAATTCAATTTGCAAACAACTTGCGTTCTATTGCCATGTACTATCATATTTCTTCAATTGGAAGAATCTTCTAATATAAGTATATGTTGCTTCTAACTAACTCTATACCCACACTAAGGTGGTCAACTAAGGATATTAGAGTCATCAATAATAAAGTCTTTATTGCTCACAATTTGCCACATTGTTAAATCCTCATAAAAGATTTTGACACCACCAACTATTTCTATGCAATAAAATTAGGAAAAAGAATTCTACTAGATACTTAAATTATAAGGTCTACAAATAGAAAGGACCTATAGAAAAAAAAATACTTAAGGAGCATTAAGAGAGAATAAATGCTACTGTTTCTTGCAACAAATGTACACAACCTTTTTCAACATTACAAGATTACCTGCAACTACCATTTTTATATTTTATTTTCAAGCATTTGTTACATGCTCACAAAATCACCCCACATTTGATTTGGAGTGCATTCTATACTACTATAAGCATAAATTACTTTCAATAATGGTTGTTGCAAAAGTAGAATTCACTAATAAAAAAATATTCTATTCACTTCATAGTATCATCTTACACAATACTATTTGAATTGCAATCAAGAAGAATCAATACCAATTGGAGTTAGTAATTCCAATTATTAAAATCATAAGTAATCAAATGACATTTAGAGTAATTAGTACCATAGCAACAATCACTTCAAAGCAACGACCTCTAAATGGTAGCAAAAGTTGAAGTTGTAGCAAAATGTTGGAATGACCACCATAGTCAATCTAGGATGCCATAGCACCAATACTATCTTTATAGCATATCAACTCCACTACTATAGATCTCCAATAAAATACAAGAAAATTAAAAAACAATACATGATGACTAATGCCTATACAATTTTAATCTCAAAGCTCTACTAAATATTGGAATATATATATATATATATATATATATATATATATATGGGAGATTTTTAATGTCAACTACTTCAATAGTGGCAAAATCTTGTAGTACATGAATCAGAACCTTGCTTAAGAACCACCATTAGATATGCCTAATACTTCATACATATCTATCTTCATATCCAATATTATATTTCAACTATATTATGACTATCTTTCAAATCATATTTATACTAGATTGTATGCTATATTCCATATCATATTTTATATACATTTGTTTTTATATCTCATATGGAATCTAATTCTATATCTTCTACATATCCATACTATATATAATAATAATTGAGCTATATAATATTAAAAATTTGAAGTTTCTAGATTTTTTTTAAATACTCCATTGATGACTCCAAAATACCTTCTATATTTAAGATTTCCAATAGATTTTTTATACTAAACTATAATTTTTCTACTAATATTATTTTTCTTTTTTTTAAAACTTTTTTAGACTAATCTTCTTATAACAATTGTATTGTTGGCACTTTAAATATCTTCTTTGGTTTTAAAACAATTAATGAATCAACTTCGTGACTTACAAAAATAACAAAAAAACTATGTTGAATATCTTTGAAAAATCAAGTTTTAATAACAAAAGATAGTTTGATGTCTTTGTCAATTAAATCATTTTTATAGCTTACCAAGATAATCTCTAGAATGTATTTAAGAAAGAATAAGGTCATTTGGCTTGAATTAAATATTTTATATAAAAACTAATTGGAGTCTTTTTTAAAAAATCTTTGCATATATCTTAGTCGAAGTATTTAAGAATTAATATATTTTAATTATTAATTGATTTTTATAAAAGAAAAATTGACCTCCTAACTAAGCTTTGAAAAAAGTGATCTTAAAATAATGCTAAATTTACCATTCTTATGTAGTTATTTTCAATAATCTTTTAATGATGTTTAAGAAATTATACTCTTATGCCATCAAGACCTAGAGCTTTTTTCAATACAATGTCTTTCAAAACTAACTTAAATTCTATTTTATTAATTGATTGGAAAAAAATTTATTTTATTTGATGAGATATCTTTGATTAGATGGTCACTAAGATATTATTCAGAGTATTATTTTATTTTTTTATTTACATAAAAATATTAATATTAAATTTAGCATAAAAATCTTAGTAAGAATATTATGTTAGGCTTTACTATGTATTTCAAAACTTTGACTCTTGATAATCTCAACAATTATGAGCCTTAAGATTTTTTGCTTAATCTTTAGTTTAAAAAAATTCTTTAGTATATTTTATTATCTATTTAGAGTTCATGTCTTATACTATCTTGTTTTTACTTGTTAAATTTGTCTAAATTTTATTAAAATTCTTTTACTTATTATTGAGCATTAAAATCTTACAAATTTTATTGTATCTTATATTGAATTTATACAAATTGATCATTGAATTCTTCTTATTGTCTATTCCTTTGTTAGACCTAATTTTTTCAAAATGATTTATAAAATCTAATCTATTTTAGAAGATAGTAATATACCTAAAAAAAGTCCAAATTTTTCTCATTTGAAATTTCACTCATAGGTCTTAAAGAATTTAGATTGTCACATAATCTTTAGATATAGGTGTAAAGAAATTAAATAGATAATTCTAATAGAAAGTGATTCAATAAAGCCATACCATCTCTAATTCTATATAAAAGTATATATATTTAAAATAAAAAATATCTTTTTATGTAAAACCTATAAAGTTAAGGTATCAATATAATGCCATATCTTTAATAAATTCAATAGAAGTAAAAAAAGATTCTATGAATAAAACATTTTTATAATTAAAATCTTGTTTTAATTTTTTTTTAAGTATATTTTTTATTTTATACTAGAACCCTTTTGTAATAAAAAGGTTTAACTTTGAAGTTCTTTTCATATTTTAATATCTCCTAAAAAATCATAGTAGCTTTAAAGACATTAAGTTGATCATGTTTGACCAAAGCTTGCTTTTCTTTCATATTTTTTGGTACCATAAATGTTTGCGATTCTAATTTAATCACCTAATATGTCTTTTTTTCTAATATATAAGACTTCATTATCCATAAGTGAACCAACTTTCTCAACTAAATGTTTGATTGAAAGAAAAATGAAAATACAAATACTTGGTGCTTTTGGTTCATTTGGATTTTTAACATATTTTTATGAGTCCTTGAATATGTAAAGGTTGGCTCCATACTAAAATTTGTCGTATATGTTTTGGGATTTTAAACTATAGAGCTTGAAATATTGAGTCAATATCATGTTGCATCTAAGTTGAATGCTTTGAATATAATTTATATTTTTAAAGATTTTGGAAGGATTCTTTAAGTAAAAAAAAAATTAAAAGATGATTTTTAATTTTATTAAATAAAAAATAAAAATAGATTGGAGAGACTTAATATTTATAGGAGTTTTTTTTTTTTTTTTTTTTTTTTTTTTTTTTTTTTTTTTTTGGATCAATTGTGATGTTATTTATTTTTTCCTACAAAATTTTAAATTTTGATTGATTATATTTTGATTGATTATCAATGTTATAAAAGAAGTATAATTCTTATATATATACTTTAAAAGAAAGATGATTTCTTTAGAATTGGAAGATGCTATTAGATTTATTTGAAAGAAGATTCTACTTGCATGGTCTATAGAGTGATTTTGAAGTAATCATTGTATCTTAAAAACATATATATATATATATATATATATATATATATATATATATATTAAAACTAAGTTAGTAAAGGTATCTTATTCATCTTTCATCATAGATTTAGTACCAAGGATTATAAGAGATTTTTAAAATTTTGAAGTTCATTATTAATAAATGTGGATAGACTTTTACTATATTATTTAAAGTTATTATTTCTTTGAGATGAATTTTTAATTCTTATTACAACCAACTTACATCAAAGAATTTGTTTAGCAATAATTAATTCTTTTAACATACTAGCAATGCACAAATTTTTATCAAAGCTTGATATGTATTCAATCCAATTTTTTTATTTATATATGTTACTTATTAATCTAATAATATCAACTAATGAAGATAAAATTTATGTCACTAGAATAGAATTGGCCATCATAAAATCTTCAATATAATCTATAGGTATTGTAATAATAATCTTTAAATAATTACATGTGATTTTTATTTTTTATTTTATATATATATATGAGCCTTTCAAGTGAATATAAGGAATTTGCATGTATCACGTCATTTTATTGAGGTGTATATAGCTCTATTCTTTCAATCTATTCTTTCAATCTATTCTTTCATATGATTTATATTTTTTTAGATGAATAACAGGCTTGATTGTGTGCATGCTCTTGCTTGTGGTTGATTGCACAATTTTGATGTATTGTCAATGTATTCAGAATTGATAGATTAAAGCTATTTTAATAATCTGGTATTATTATAAATTTATTTTTTTTAATACAATTAGAGCTTACACTATTATATTACTCAAAAAATAGTAAAAATCTATAATAGAAGTAAAAAAATAACTAATAATAGAAAAATTATTTGTCAATAATTTGGACACTTCTTAAAATCTAGTTTCAAAGCTACAACTACAATTATTATAGTTGTAGCTTATTGTGTAGAAACTTAATCAATTAGTCGACCTTAGATAGAGAAAAGATCTTTAAAATGTGATAATAATGTTAAAAGACATACTAATTACAGATCCTAATTTTATTTAGTTGATCAAAGGTCTACAAATAATAAAAAAAAAGGTAAAAGAGAGATCTATTTTGATTGTAATATCCCATTGCCTTAAAAACTACAATTTGATTCCATAATGAGCATTATTATTTGATTGATTACCAAGCCAAGAACTCTATAAATTTAATTAGTAAATTTAATATTTTAATTTTATTTACTATTGGCTTATTATCAAACTTCTTTATTTTATACAAAATATAAAAAAATTGCCCAAAAATACCAATTATAAAGTCTAATTTTATTCAAAAATTAGATTATATTAAGAAAAACTATGATTTTGTTAATTATCTTCTTACCTTTGGTACATCTTTTAACTTTATATTATTGATATTGGTGGTATCTCTTCCTTCTTAGTCATCTTTTTCTTTAGCACATTTATCACCTTTATAGTATTGATAATGGTGGTGTTTTTTCTTTCTCAATTCTTCTCTTCTTTAGTACATCTTTCAACTTTGTATTATTTGTATTGGTAGTGACTTTTCTTTTTTAAATCTACTTTGCCTTGGTATATCTTCTAACTTTACAATGCTAAAGATAGTGAATGATTTAGATTTTTATTTTTTGAAAGCAATTATGTGATTTTAATAATTATAAAATCATCTTTTGAAGCAAAAAGTAGAAAATGCTATGGAAATATGTTAGTCAAATAAATTTTGAATGAATTAAATAAAAGGTATTGAAGTAAGTTCTGGATTTGGAGTAATTGTAAGAAGTATGCAACTATAATTGAACGATTTTTTTATGTAGCATAGATAGTAGTAGATTCAACTTGTTGAAAGTAGTTTTATTGAAATGATTAATATATATGGTATATTTGGTATTTATAGAATGTTATAAGAATAGCAAGGTATTTGTAAAAGCCTTAAATGTGAATATTAATGGTTGTATTATAGTTGGTTAAAAATTAAAATATTTTTTAGAAAATATATTTTTTAAAATATTAATCAAGTTTTTGTTTTGTTTTGTTTTTTTTTTTTTTTTTGCATTAAGTTTTTTCTAATGAAAATTTAGATCTTAGTGGATTTTATTTACATTTCAAAGATACGATTTATTATTTTCTATGTTGCTTTAAAGATGAACTTGTTGTACAATTTAATTAATTAATTTTTAGTAATAATTTTTATATATAGTTTTAATAAAGGATTTTCTTATTTGTTCTTATTGATCATGCTTTGATGTATTAAACCATGTGATTAGTTATATTTATTTGGCTAAGAAATCATAAGTAATGAGTTTTTTTTAAATCTTTGTTTTTGTGAGTTTATAATGTATGTAGGTGTCAAGGACAAAGACTCGATGAGGAAAAATATACACCAAAAGGCTATCTCGATATAATAAGTCAAAATATAAACAAGTAGGTATATTAAAAGGAAACTGGAATGGCTATTGCCACAAGACAAGAAACTAAAGACTCTTGAACCTGGACTAGAAGCAAGAAAGGAGTTGACAAGAGTGAAGAAGCCTTCACTCTTGTCTCTATATATACTATCTAACTAGGGGCTACGTGGCGACGTTCTATAGGACCTCCAATATGTGTTGACTTTGTAGGATACATGCCTTGACTTACAAGGTAAGTTTTTCTACGTGTGGTCTACATAGTTAGCTTGATCTTCAAGCTAACAACATGTGTGGCACATGGCCAACTTGTTGACCACGTTTCTAATCCAAAAATTCAATTAAAGACACCTATGAAGTCAAAGCAGCGTCTAGGAAGTTTCTAGGAAGCTTCTATATTAAATATTATATAATTAACTTACTTTTATCTACTTTTACTTACTTCTACCTATTTCTATATGTAATTATTAGCTTACATGATTATGGCCGTGACATTACCCCCCCTTCTAGAGACGAGTTCCACGAGGAGCGGTCATCATATGTTGAGGAAATCTATGATGCGACGAATTGTATTCGCCACATACTCTGATCTCTGTTCTCTTCGAAGATGATTGATAGGGCCTCTCAACCATCGGTAGTGTCCCATACTAGGGCGGGAAGACCACCCAGTTATTTGATCATTATTGAGGCCTTCATAACTTCCTTCGAATAGAATATTCGGAACACCATCAAGAGTTGTTCCTACCTCTAGCAAAATCACCAAACATCGGGAGTCCCTTCCCAAATCATGATACTAAACGCGTTGTATCTCACCATCTGTTCGAGGAAGAACATGTCGTTCTTGAAGATCTTCATCTCGATTGCGTCGTCTTGAAGGTTGTGACAATCGTAATGTCTCGTCCGGCAGGTCAGCAAACGAAGGTTCTTGAGTTGAATCCGTTGGTTGTTGGCTCTCCATCTAATTAGCATCACAAATGTAAAGAAGTTACAAACAAGGATAGGAAATTGAATGTTATCTTGCCTCAATCTTGTCTCTTTTATAAGAGAGATTTTCATCTTGGTTTTGATGGATGTCGTTGATGAAAAACTTTGACTTTAGCTGATGCATTTGCTAGATTCCTGGATGGCTCCCATGTGCGTTCACTAATATCATATCCGCGCCAATGAACAAGATATTCCAGCTTATTTCGGCGCCGCCTTGAGTCTAATATCTCTTCCACCTCAAATTCTTCATTATTATCTACTTCTATAGGAGGCGGTGGCATTTGTCTTCTTCCTTGTATATCCACTATCTTATATGGTTCAAGAAGAGATACGTGGAATACAGGATGGATCTTCATTGACTCCGGTAGATGTAACCGATATGCAACTGGGTTGATCTGTTCAGAAACAGAAAAGGGGCCAAGCCTACGATAGTCCAACTTGTCACAAGGTCGAGTAGTCTTGATATTGCGACGAAGTAGCCATACCTTATCACCCACGTTGATTTGTGGTTGCTCCTTATGATATAGATCTGCGTTTATCTT
This sequence comes from Physcomitrium patens, assembly GCF_059467195.1. Taxonomy (NCBI): domain Eukaryota; kingdom Viridiplantae; phylum Streptophyta; class Bryopsida; order Funariales; family Funariaceae; genus Physcomitrium; species Physcomitrium patens. The sequence goes on along the minus strand of NC_143412.1, from coordinate 25,013,248 downwards.
TTGTCGTTCTTGAGCTTCCTTCAATTGTGTCTTCATAATTGCATGTAACTCTGACAACCGATTTGCCATATCTTCTGCTGCAGGATTATCAACTTTTGAAAAATCAAAAGTATCAAGTCGTGGATGATAGCCATAATTGGCAAAGAAAGGTATTTGTTGCGTGGAAAAATGTACCGTATTATTATAAGCAAACTCTGCCAATGGCAGAAGGGTTGTCCAATCATCTTGTTGGTAGTTGATAGTACACCTTAAATATTGCTCCAACACTTGGTTTACGCGCTCTGTTTGTCCATCAATTTGAGGATGGAAAGCCGAAGATAGCTTTATGTCCACTTTTAAAATCTTGAAAAGGGTCCTCCAAAATCTTGACACAAATTGAGTTCCCCTATCCGATATGATATCTATAGGTAATCCATGATAGCGATAGATATTATCAATGAAAAGCTTAGCTGTTTCTTCACCTGTGATAGATTTTGTACATGGCACAAAATGTGCCATCTTGGTGAAACGATCTACTATCACAAATATAGAATCATAAGATCTTGAGCTTGGAAGATCTGTAATGAAATCCATAGAAACAGAAGACCATAGTTGTTCTGGTATAGGTAATGGCTGAAGAAGTCCGTAAGGTCGATGACGAGGAATTTTTGATCTTGAACAAATATCACATGATTGTACAAAGTCTTTGACTGACTTCCACATTTGTGGCCACCAAAAATCTCTTGATATGAGTTCCAAAGTCTTATTATATCCAAAGTGCCCTGCTGCTGGAAAGTCATGACGTGCTTGAAGAACACGTAAACGTGCTTCTCCTTCTCGAACATATAGGCGTCCTTCAAAATATAATAGATTATTCTTGAACTCAAACTTAGAAGGATCATGAGACTTGGAAGAATTATTCTCGATATCATAAACAAGAGGGTCTGAGGACATACTGGACTGGATTTACTTGAGAAAAGTTGAATCAACAGTGAATGTTGATTTCATTGCTCGGAGATGAAATTGCTCCGGTTTCAAGAGGACCGTTCTTTGTTGCTCAAAAGCTGCATCTCCTTCTTTTGGTGCAAAATAAGAACGTCTAGATAGGGCATCAGATAAACCTTGTTGTTTTCCTGGCCGATAAGTGATAATGAACTCGAATCTTGACAAAGACATACTCCAACGAGCTTGACGACGATTCAACACGCGTGCTGACATGAAATACTCGAGGTTCTTGTGATCTGTATACACAGTGACTGGACTAGAAGCGCCTTCTAGATAATGACGCCATTCTTGAAAGGAATCCACGATCGCAAGAAGTTCTTTATCGTGGATCTCATAATTGGTCTCGGCTGCTGAGAATTTTCTTGAATGAAAAGCTATCGGATGGAGTTTGTCATCTGTTCCCATTTGTGATAAAACTGCACCCAAGGCAAAATCTGATGCATCTGTTTCTATAAAAAATGCCTTGGAAAAGTCAACACGATATAAGACTGGTGCAGAGACAAACGATGTCTTCAAGGCTTCAAATGCTGCTTCCGCTTCTTGATTCCATTGAAATTTATCTTTACTAGTCAAGCGTGTAAGTGGAGCTGCAACTCGTGAGAAATCTTTGATGAAGATCCGATAGTAATTGGCAAATCCTAAGAAACATTGGACATCTCTTACCGTCCTTGGAATCTTCCAATCCACGATTGTTTGGACTTTCTTAGAATCCATCATGAGACCATCATTTGAAATGATGTATCCTAAAAAGTCAACTTGAGTAGTGTGAAATACACACTTTTCCATCTTGGCGTACAATCCTGCATCTCTAAGTTTTTGTAATACTTGACGAACATGTATTTCATGTTCTTCGACGTTCTTAGAATAGATCAGGATATCGTCTAGATAGCAGACGACAAAATTGTCTAAGAATTCACGAAATATATCATTCATGAGATGTTGAAAAGCAGCTGGTGCATTCGTGAGTCCAAAGGGCATGACATTATATTCGAAATGTCCATACCTGGTTCGAAACGCAGTCTTCCATTCATCTCCTTCTTTGATCCGTACTAGATTATATGCTCCTCTTAGATCTATTTTTGTATAGATCTTAGCTTGATTCAACTGGTCAAGGAGTCCTGATATCAAAGGTAATGGATACCTGTTCTTGATTGTGATCTTGTTGAGTCCTCGATAATCAACACACATTCGTAAAGATCCATCTTTTTTCTTTACGAATAGAATTGGAGCTCCTGCTGGAGATTTTGAATGGCGTATGAAATTCTTCGCTAAATTCTCGTCAATATATGTCTTGAGTTCAGCCATCTCATCTTGCGATAAACTGTAAATTGGTCCAAATGGTGGCTGAGTTCCTTCCTTGAGGTCGATTGAACAATCATATGGACGATGCTCAGGAAGAATATCTGCATTCTTTTTCTCAAAAACGTCTTGATACTCCTGATATTGACTTGGAATGCCACTTGAAGTCTTTACATTTTCAGAAATAGGTGCAGCATAAATAGCAAAAGTTGATCCTTCTTTTGCTGCGTGTATAAATGCTTTTGCACCTATCAGTACGGGTTTTACTGTACTAGACTTATAATTTTTTACTTGGTTCGTAGAACTATTAATAACGCTTTTGGAAAATTCAAGTTTACGCGAATTCCAATCTATTCGAGGGTTATATTTTTCTAGCCAGGATAAACCTAAAATAACTGGATTGGACGGGGATTTAATTATGTTAAAAGCTATGTAGCTATCATGACCGTCTATTGTTACTTTTATAGGATGAGTTTCATGAGTGACATCTCCAGAAGACAAGGGACGACCATCTATGACTTCTACATGTACTGGTTTAGGTTTCTGTACAAAGGGTATTTTACGACTTTTAACAAATTGTTCATCTAAAAAACATGCTGAGGCTCCCGAATCTAATAAAGCAGAGGCTTTGTAATTTTTAGGTCCTAAATATAAGTCTATTATAAAACAAGGAGAGGGTTCTGAGGAGAGGATAGGACCTTCATTAGGAATTGTACAAGGTTCCAGCTGCACGGTCCCTATTGTAGCTAGACGAATCCGTTTTCCGACATGTTGTCTTCTTTGACCGTCGTACCCCTCATTTTATAGTTGCGTCGTTTCTTTGGACAATGTTGAGCAGTGTGCTTAGGTTCTCCGCAATATAAACATAATCCTTCTTGACGACGACGAATCTTTTCTTGCTCAGTTAGAGGTTTAAAACGTACCGCGTCAATTTGCATGTCTTCTACTTCCGAATGTACGTTTGGCAAAGATGTTGATGTTGCCATTGAGTAATAACGTTGAGGTTCCCGTGAATGATTCTCAGATCGAAATTCAAAAAGTCGATTATCACATTTTACCGCAAAATCGATTGCTTGACTCAAAGTTTGAGGATCAGGTAAGTTGAGCATCAATTTCTTTACTTCGTATTGCAATCCATAAAGAAATTGACTGATGAGTGCAGCATCATCCCACTTGATGTCAATTGCAAGTTGTCGAAATTGTGAAGCATATACTGTTACTGAGCAATTTCTTTGTCGTAGAATTCGGATCTTATTTGTTGCAACCCGAGTTGCATCGTGTTCACCATACATAGATCGAAACTCCGCCAAAAAAGCTTCCAAATTGTCCAATATTGGATTTCGTTGTTCAAGAAAAGACGAAAACCACGATAATGCAGAACCAGAAAGTAGAGTGCCAATAAACCTGACTTGTGATCCTGGAGTTGGATAGCTTTGCGGTTGAAGTTCAATTGCCAATTGTACTTGATTGATGAACCCTCGAAACTTTGATCTCGTACCATCAAATTTCTCAGGTAAGGCAATTCTTGGTTCTCTAGTGCTTATAGGGTGTTGTACAATTGGAGAAGGAACGTGATTTGTTGTAGATGTTGAAGCAGCTCCGATCATCTCTATATCTCCACTTTCTGCTATTCTTGTTCTTTCATGTGTTGGTGAATTGAGTTGATGCATCGCAAGCATTAACTCCCTCATTTGCTCTTGCATTTGTGCCATTGCACTCTTCATTTCAACAAGTTCTGCCATAATGACACTAAGAAGAAAAATTTGTTTGATATTGCTCAAGACAAAAGAAAAGAAAGACTTGATAACAAAGAAGATACTAAGAAAAATATCAGTTTAGAAGTGGGTAATCCGCAAACTTCTAATACGCTTATGTCTTGTCAAGAGAAAGGGGTAATCCACTCTTACTCAAGAAAAAACAAAGCTCTGATATTGTAAGTGTACTCTTGTCAATCTGTCAAGGACAAAGACTCGATGAGGAAAAATATACACCAAAAGGCTATCTCGATATAATAAGTCAAAATATAAACAAGTAGGTATATTAAAAGGAAACTGGAATGGCTATTGCCACAAGACAAGAAACTAAAGACTCTTCAACCTGGACTAGAAGCAAGAAAGGAGTTGACAAGAGTGAAGAAGCCTTCACTCTTGTCTCTATATATACTATCTAACTAGGGGCTACGTGGCGATGTTCTATAGGACCTCCAATATGTGTTGACTTTGTAGGACACATGCCTTGACTTACAAGGCAAGTTTTTCTACGTGTGGTCTACATAGTTAGCTTGATCTTCAAGCTAACAACATGTGTGGCACATGGCCAACTTGTTGACCACGTTTCTAATCCAAAAAGTCAATTAAAGACACCTATGAAGTCAAAACAGCGTCTAGGAAGTTTCTAGGAAGCTTCTATATTAAATATTATATAATTAACTTACTTTTATCTACTTTTACTTACTTCTACCTATTTCTATATGTAATTATTAGCTTACATGATTATGGCCGTGACAGTAGGATGTGTATGAGGCAAACAAAGTTGCATTTAGTAGTATGATGTTGTGAAGCAAATAAGAATTCAATGCAAAGCAAATAAAAAAGTTTAGATTAATGAGTAAAGCTTAAGACATCACTCCTTCTAAAGTGTCTAATATTTCTTGCTATTCCATTGACTTGGATATAAAAAAAAAGATATTCAATGCAAGTATAATTCAACAATCTATATCAAATATTTAAACTCCTTCACAACTAATTTTTTTACAAAACATAGTCATTGTGGCAACACTTAAAGAAATGGATAGAATATCAACAATTGAAATCTAAGAAAGATAATAAATCCTTTTTTATATATCATCAATACTTTGTTTATCAACACCTTGGACTTTCATTTTGACATGTATTATCCTATTATATTACTTTTAAATAAATCAATTATTAAAGTTGTTATTAAAGAATTTCTATTTTATTCCAATGACATTATAAATGTGATACATAAATATACTCTTAGTATCTTCTAACTATAAGTTTATATCAAAAATAGTCAAGTATTTGATTATAATATGACAATCAAGATATTTTTTTGTTTTTATTGTGCATCAATTACTTCATATGTAGTGCTATATTTTAAATATCAACTACTTTGATTCTAATCATATTAAACTATTGTGGCCTCAATTATTTATAAGATATCAATGACTTGATTTCCTTAAATTATGTGTAATTTTTTATCTAATTATATATATATATATATATATATATATATATTGTTCTATTATAATAGAGTAATGCAAAAAAATTATTTGCTTGCTATTCTTTAATTTAATTGAAGCATTAGCACAATTATATTGATACAATGATTATATTTAAGAATTTATTTTAACTTACAAAAAAATAATAAATAATTGGAATAATAACTGATATTAATCAAAGCATGATTAATTTGATCAATGGAATTGCCTTTCAAATGAAACATGTTGCTTTAGCTTAAATCATTCAAATCTAGTATAATTTACATTAATTAGATCTATTCATGTAGCACATTTTTGCAAGTACTTTAGTCAAGCAATTCTTAAGTTAATTTTTTAAAATCTATAAGTTTCATTTATCTTGACTTCAAAATTTGTTTACTAATGCCAAATTTGAGTCATTCAACCTAAAGTTAGTTGATTTCTTTTCTACTTATTGCAACAAATCAATACTTTGAAATATTATTAATAATTCAAATATTGTAGCTTTGAATTTTGAACAAGCTTGATGAATAATATACAATAGATTTTTCTTTTTATGAAATTTTTTGTGGACTTTGTTTTGACTTTCTAAATGCCACAAAAATCAAAAGTATTTTTTTTTGTTTTGAAATATAAAAAAGATGCATTTCAATTACCATTATATTTTTTTTGAAGGCATTATGCATAAAAAATAATTTGAATTGTTGCAAAAGTTTTTTATAATTTAAATATAGATAAATTATACTCAATTCATAAATTCTAATTTTTTATAAATAAACTCATATTTATATTTAAAAAATAAAATAATATTTTTTAGAAATTATCTAAAATAAAGAAGTATAATTATAAATCTTACTAATTATATATCATAGATCATTGTGTTCGTATATATAACTATTTTTATTTGTACATGCAAACAAAGGATTATTATATGTAGAGTTGTTCCTTGTAGATGATTCTATTTTTTATTACTTTTTATTCTTATTGGTTTGCTATTCAATATAGCTTGTTAATCAAAGTAAATTCATAATTTTCTAATAGAGGTTGGTGTACATTTCTATGAGTTTCATTAACATAGAAGGGCAATCTTTGTATCTATTAGTTAATTGATCCTCTATTATATCTTGACTGTTTTTAGATCTATTTAGATTTTTGTTTCTTTTTTCTTAGTTTATTCTACTATGGTTCATTTTTTAATTTTGTATTTTATATCAAGGCAAGATTTTTATTTTATAGATAAATTTTTATAATTAATTAGCATTAAAAAATAATTGTGATTAGATTTGGTACTTATATTTTCTATTTTCATCTATCTCTAAAATTTAAGACCACACAAAACTTTAATTCATAAATTTTGTGTTTATTTGGGCCAACACCAAGAACTTAATCTAAGCAAGTTGCCATCCAAGGGTCTATTGTTTAAAAAATATATATTAGTTTTTAAAATATAATATAAATGCAGATCTTCATGGCACTTAGACCATGTAGTAAATTGACATTTAAGATAGCATTAGCATCAAAGTTAAGATCCCAATTTTAGAAGGTGCATAATTCCATTGAGATTCTATGTAATGAGAGTGACAAAATATTTCTAATTGTTATTTCTAAGTATAATTACAAATAAAAGTATCTTTTGTCTAGATTTTTTATTTAAATACATCCTCTTAGATCTTTCATTAATAGCTCATCCAAGACTCAAAATTTTTATGTGAGAAAGAAACAAAAGATGATTTATCACTAACAAAGCAAGTAGTTATAATATAGTTAAAAATATACTAAATTTTAATACATATTGGTTTTTTGTTTTTTTATACCTTTTTATCATCCATCTTAAAGTGGTTAAATAAAATTTTATTTTAAAATATCATTTGTATTTTACTTTAAAGTATTATTTAAATAATATTTTATTTTTTAAAAACCTTAAAAACTACTCTTCAAAACCTGAAGGTAGCATCTCACCATCAATTTGGGCTTGATTTGCATGTCTCTCGACAACTAGTGCTATGGATAAACCTTCTTCATTTCTCAAATTTAGGCATTCAACCATAGCTATGTTATTACTCCTCACCTACTTCTCCAAAGACCCACATGGGTACAATTGGTACAAGTGTCCATTTAACCCTAAACTTGCCCTAGCCCAAAAAAAATTCCTTCTTGGGGGATCCAGCACCATTGGTATCCAACACTCTCCTAACCCTTTGTCACGGAAAATAAAGATCGCCCCTACTCAGATCCAAAACATTGTGGAGACGATGCTGAAACACTGGCTGCTTTATTTTTTTATATTTGCTTTTTTTGTGTGTAAGGCGAGACTTTGACCGATGCCCGCACCATTTGCTATACGCCAGCCACAAGCTTACATCCAGTAGAAGACGAAGAACATCGTCAGCCCCAATCCGTCTGCTTCCTCCGTTTTGGTGCGAGCCTTGGTGGAAGAATATTGAGATCCATCTTCTGTCCTTAAATTCCGCTCCCGGAATTGTTACTTGAAAGAGAGCACAGCAAACATGACGTTCTGTAATGTATCACAAACATGTTTGCTGATTGTCTGATGCTTGTCAATGTACGGAGAGCAGGAGGACAATGACAGTTTCAAAGCAGCCACAGGTTCGGAGAGAATTGGGCACAGAATAACACGGCAGGTTCACAAGTCCCACAGACAATACGGTAAGTGAATTGAAAAAGTTACACGTAGTTTTCGAAAGTAAAGCTCCACAGGCATATCCTCCATGCCAAGTACGTTTCCATGGTGGTTGTGAAATTAAAAGCACAAGACACACTTTTGCACATAAGAGAAATATAAAACCAACAAGATGAACCCGATTAGATAGCTACTTCTACCTTGAAAACGAAAAATAGAAAATAAAACCTGCAAAAGAAGAGTGATGGAAGAGACTAGCTACATACCAGCGTCAAAGCGTATAATTTACAAAATGCCACAAACTCGTCACCCATGAACTTCTTTGCTAGGGTAATAGACATGCCTCTGGAGAAGGCGTGGTCGTCAACTAGCTTTGATTTAAGAATAACTTCTAATAAAATATATAAGTAAAACTCAACTACAATCTGTGCATAGATTTGCGTTTCTGGAACTTGAATGTCCCAACCTGTACTAGCACAACTTTCAACCCTCATTCAAGAGGAGGAGAATGTGGGGTTGATTACACACTACTAACAGGTCGTCAAAATCTTCTGACACGGCGATCGAAACCTAAGATCTGGCATTTGGTTAACTCCTTGATCGACTGATCTCACTCCTTCAAGAATGTACGCACTAAGACAACAAAGTTGTGAGATCGCACACCCAAGTAATTGTCCAAGACCAAATGTAGACGATCTAAAGCAGTGGGAACGTTTACGATAAGAAAACATCATTCTTGTTGTGCTTTTTTCTTTTTCTTTTTCCGAATTTACAAATCACCGTGGGCCAGAAAGCTCAACAGCATGCAGATTATCTGTTGAATCTACAATCCACTCTGAGGTCCGGTGGGGGGGCAAATCCAAATCTTGATTTCGAACGACTTCCACCTTCTGCCACTCCTCCCAGCGCTCGGCTAGTCCGTCACCTTCGAGCATACGCACGACATCACCCATTTTTGGCCGGTCCAAAGGAGAGCCTTGAGTGCAAAGCAGTGCAACCTACATCATGAAGAGAATATTTTTATCCAATTTTAGAGGGGAGCGGAAAAAGAAAAAGAATAAGAAAAAGAATAAGAACAAGCGAAAATGCACCAACTACGCAATGAAAAATATGCCATAAACCTCTTCAAAATGCTACTTCTATACCAATAAGGTCTTGCTGTAACCTGATTCCTGCTGAAAATACGATTGATTGAGTGGTACCTGAATAAGCTCTTCAACTTCCTTTTGATCATAATTTTGCTTAAGATCGGGATCTACAAGAAGATCAACCTTGCGTTCCCTCAACAACCCCTTCACCTGTCCACATAATTCAGAGCAACAGATACATCAGAACGGATGTTTTGATATATGATATCATTCATTTCCGAATTCAATTCTCATATACAAATTCATTTTGACCTTCAGCAAACCTCAACCGAAGACATTTGTCATGATGCAGACCAAGAAAAACACAAAAAGCAAAACGATGAAACAGAAAATCTAAACCGACAGTGGTTGTGGAAAACCCACCCAATCCAAGAGCATGACATCGTCATCATTGGCCAAACGTGCCAAGTCAAAGGCACGCTGACCGGTGATGAGCTCCAAAAGCATGATTCCAAACCCAAAAACATCTGTTTTCTCTGAAGATTTCCCAGTGGAAAGATACTCTGGTGCAATGTGGCCAATAGTCCCTCGCACTGCTGTTGTGACATGGGTGTCCTTATAGTCCATAAGTTTAGCAAGTCCGAAATCTCCAACCACTGCTTCAAATTCTTCATCTAAGAGAATGTTGGCAGCCTTAACATCACGATGAATGATTTTTGGGTCACAGTGATCGTGCAAGTATGACAGCCCACGGGCAGCTCCCAATGCGATTTGCTTCCTGGTTCGCCAACTTAAGGCAGGCTCTTCATCCACACGTTCTGCACAAATCGATAATATTCATAAAAATGTAATCCGACGTGCAGCCTTCCTTCTTATGCTTTGCTATAAAAGGTGTTCCTACAAAGATAAACCTCCCAAAAGGCCTGTTTTTTGGACTGTTCAATCAACCATACAGATGCAGCTCACTTCATCTGTGAAAGCAGGCAGACTAAGGTACAATATGATTTTACAACCTAAAAAAAACTTGTTTTCCAAGGATAAACTGAAGCAGATGCATTCAATTTATGTGGACGTCCTAGAATACGTATGTGGATGGAGTCAAAATCCCAAGGAAAAATGAAGCACACTAGTTCATCCAGAGATAATTCTTAGATGAGTTGCGATTGTACCTCGCAGTCGAGAGGCAACACTACCGTTTGGCATATATGGATACACAAGCAAACGCTCTGTAGGAGTCATACAGAATCCACGAAGTCGTAATAAATTCCGGTGCACCGCCATACTAATCATCTCAACCTGATCCATCATGTACCAAAGATATTATTGTCAAGTGAGTGTTTAGTGCGTGAATCATTTCAAAGTCATTCAGTACAGTGCAATCATCGAACAAAACGACATTAGGTTAGAGCCTGATCTGAAAATATCAGTGTAACAAGCTTGTCAGCAATTCTGGTTCAAATTTACCTCTGTTTGAAACTGCAGCTCTCCTCCAGGACTGCGCTCTTCCTTGAGGCGCTTGATAGCCACCAGCGTCCCATCTGCTAACCGACCTTTGTAAACCTTTCCAAATCCACCACGACCTAGGATGTTCCTGTTGTTGAAGTTGTCTGATGCCACCTGGAGCTCCCTCAAAGAAAAGCGCTTCAGCTGTCCTAAGTGCACTTCTGGATCTTCCTCAGCTGTGATAGCAGAAGGGGAAAAAATCAGTAACAAATGGAAAAATGCATCAGATATTATTGTAGAAATAAGACTACATCAAAAACATCATGCAAGAATTCAAAACTTGTCTGAAAGAAGACTAGGGCAGAAACTCAACACATGGACTCGTCAATCACAAAGACACGAAGACAGCCTAAGACACATAATTTCAATCAGGAAGGAACTTCTGTGATATATAGTCCAATTTTTGAACGCCTATGGTTGTAATTCCTCAGCTTCACAGTGAAGAGAATATGGCAAGTGTTGACATCATTGGTGCTTGATGTGATCAGTCATACAAAGTAGACTTGGCATGAAACGGTCCAAGTTAGAATAAATTTAAAATACATTCGAAACACAATCGAGGGACTTTTTGAACTTTGTTTCGTTGACTTCTGATGAAGTAAAGGCCAGAAGTAAGATTACAGCCATAATACACAAACATCATAAGCTACAGCCAATCCAAAAATTCACCAGTCTTCTAGAAGCTACTGTTCAGAATCTCGGTACAGTATTTACCAGGGACATCAAAGAACGCCTCAATGGGCCTCCGACGACGCCACCAGGCAAAACCTATAGCTGGCGCGGCAAACAGCAAAGCAGCCCCTGCAGCAACTCCACCTGCAATAGCTCCTGTACTTATTGTTTGTTTGTTGTTTGCTGCATACGAACACGATCAAAAAAACCCTGAGCATGAGGTACTGACTTGTACTTCTAAAATAGTGAGCATAACATCACTCAAATATTCAAACCAACTTAATGCTTCGACCTACGTGATCAATTGAACGAATAATAGTCTGAGAAGCAAATAGAAACGGGACAAGGAACAAGAACACAATGACGCACTATTAATATAATTATCAATCAGAAAAAAGAAAAGAAAAGAAATGGCACTAATAGATCATCCCCCAAATTAGCTCTAATGCAATCATATCTTGGTATGATTCCCATCGTCAAAACAAGGACTAATCAATAATTCTTACCATAAGGCCCACTTGGAGTTTGTGGAGGCGGAGGTGTGAATGGAGGAGGAGGAGGGAATGGGGGCTGCCCAGGACACTGTTTACCAACCACTGCACCACACAAATCGCTGTTTCCCAAAAAACTGCACATTACCACAAACTCCTGGTAAGAATCGTTTAAGTCAACGTCACAAATAAGATTCGGGACACTTCTCAACACTCCATGAAGACACGAACAATTCATATAAGATAAGTGATACATCTTGAACAATTTCAACATCACGTTGTTTATTTGCTCGAGTTCCTCTAAGATGGCCACATGATATCGATCACCAATTTAACGAAGAAAATGCATATGTATGTGCCAGTGTTTCAAACTACATTTAACAATCATTCTGAATCTCAAAATAATCGGACACACCAGGCACTGAGGTCAGAGGCAGACAGTTCAGAACGTAATGGTACCTGATAGGTGTGAAAAGTGAAAAGGAACCATTGGTAGGCACGTCTCCAGATAATTTGTTGTACGAGAGGTCCCTGCACAAAAGGAGGAACTTTTAACTATAAATAAATAACAGAAAAATCACAATCACAAACCCGAAAGAGGGCTCCAATAAGTCTGTTGAAAATCAGACTTTAGCACAGGGAAGAACTATATCAAAATCGTTAAAAGCCATACACGAAAAAAAGCCACCACTTTCGATAATATCTCAGACGAATAGATGTGATGAGGATCTTACAGCACTTGCAATCCAGTAATAGTCGTTAGAGAAACTGGAATGGGGCCGGTCAAGCTGTTGTTGTTCAGTCGGCTGAACAACATTCACAGGGAACACGCATAATCAGAAGAACCCTTGTATGAAACAAAGTCAAAACGCATAGAGAAACCCAAAGATTTAAGGAACCATTGGAATAATGGAAATATTACGTGCACATGGATGTATATGCATATACATCCTGTATAGCCCTTGCATAGCCACAAAATTCAGATATTTCATATGATCTAACTTGACTAAGTACAGTTTGAGCAAAATCGATTCTAATTACCCAATGCAAACGAAGCATGACGATGACAGACCTCTGGCACTTAAATACGGCACGCACTAACGACTAAAACATCCTATCAATCACTGATATAAATAACAAGGTGACTGCGATTTTTGAACAAATAGGACGTACAGAAACCGTAGATTGCTCAGCTGCCCAAGACTATCTGGTATAGTGCCGGTGAAATTGTTTTGATAAAGATCCAGGCTGACAAGGGCAGTGATGTTTCCCAGCTCTTTAGGTACTGTTCCTGAAATATTGTTACTATATAACTCCCTGCAATGGTGACAATGAAGTCGATCATAAGTAAGATTTAGCACAACAATCAGCCGCTCATTCATTTATAATTCCAGTTACAACAGCGCCTCACTTCGATGATGACTTCGAGGATAGCACTCAAAAATTACATATCTATCTGTCTTGTGCTTGATCTAAATAGAAAGTCGAGTGTAAAAGTGGATATCTAGATACATTAAACAGAACCGCTCTTTCTCTAGTGAGGGCAATATTAAACATTCACAAGTAATTCATATCCAACTCGAAAGCGTTTGACACCAACAGAAATTCGGTCTGAAGCACAATCTGAAACAATCAAACGGAACCTAGAAATCAATAGTGTCATTGTAAAACTTCTGCCATGTCTTGCCAGTCCGGAGTACTTAAAGCGCACTTACAAGTACTGGAGCTTTGTAAGGACCCCAAGTTGTGGCACCAACGACCCTGACAAACCAGCATTCCCTAAATCCCTGTAAAAGTCACAACACAAAGTTGACCTTGCAATGTTGCTATTGATAACTGCATTCACCAAAAAAAAGAAAATTGGTACGATTGTGAGATACATATGTCGAACCCAATATCGTTGTTACAGGTGTAGGATACGAAACGGACTTACACTCGAATGACGCTATTTTCGTTATTGCAGGTAACATGGAACCAAGTGCAGGGATTCACAAGCGTGGGATCCCAACTCTGCAGCACATTGCTACTATCAATCAAATTTTGGCGCAAAGCATTGAGTGCATCGCCTGCACAGCAACGATTACACCTCATGTCACAAGCAGACTTTACATGTAAATGAAAGAATCTTAAAATAACTGACTGGCTGGTAAATACGAAAATGCCTATCAATTCCACCAAACAACCATGCAAGAACCATTTCACCTTTACTAACCATCAAGAACCTCCTGCCCAGAGAGGGCTACGCACATGTAGCCCCAAAACGAGAATCATAACACAAGGGGACTTAACAGATCAAATTGCGAAGTTCTTGGTTTTAAAATTAAGGCACCACCATGTAAAGGAACAAATTATGAATCTTGAATTTTGATCCAGGCGAGAGGACTAGGTAAATTGCGACTTTTACGTTAAGCAAACTAAATGCGGTAAGCTAAATATTTGACTATAGACATGCAGAGATCACTAAAGCAGTAAACACGCCACTTCAGATTGAACTGCAATGGGTGCTCAACTGACAGCATATGGATATTGCTGTGACTAGGAAATAGACCAAATTCTTTTTGTAAAGGGGGCTCTCATGGTTATATAAGCGCTTGAACCAAACCCTATAAACCTGCATCATCGCTCTAAACTATGTTTCAGTGCTTGCTAACTTTCACTGAAGAACACTTAGCTGCACATAACGGGAATTCTTCCACTGCCATGTAAAGAGATGTGAGGGAAAAAGGACTGAAATTCAAACTATAATGGATTCCCTTCAAGAAATAAATAAAACGTCAGATATTGGTGAAGTCACCAGAGGGGTTGGCCAGGGTTTTCACTTTGCATCGACGCACCCGTACTTTCTGCATACGGAAAAGGTACCATACCTTCCAACTCCTATCCATCGTTTCTGACCAACACGAACGTACATTCACAGTCTATTCACAGGCTTAGAACGAAAGGTGGAGGGCCTAATTTGTGGCAGTTTGCCTTAGATGCGAATCATGTGCCAAACGACAACATTCAAACGGGTTGGTTGACGGTAGATATTAGAACGCGCTTAACATAATTCCCCTTCCTAACTCAACCTCGTACCTACAAACCTTCTCACAAAGGGCATTCCCTTTCTAGTCTTTCATTGCATCAAAAATGTAAAGTGGAACAAGCATAAGACATTTTTCCCGAATAATGACTGCAAATGCTTTAGTTATTCAGGCTGTACGTGATAGCAGAGTTTAGACCAGAACATGGCATGTCCAAAGCAAATGAACATGAACATTCAGAATTGAGTACTACATTGCTTCATGCCACAAAAGTTGCAAATCCTACTACGAACACTTTTGATATCCAGCACTTCCGAACCCTAGCCTTGTCAGGTCGTCCCCTCAATGTGTGAATACCATCCTTTCTGATCACCATATTTATGGCAGCTGTTCAGAGTTCCTTAAAACCTTCTGCCAATAATCGATAAGATTTTTTGCATTCCGAAGTCTAACTTGAACCGATGGAGGCAGAAACCATGTCTTTCATTAAAAGAAAACAAAGCTGAGCCTAAAGGTAGAGAAATATTGAACCAACCTTCAAGGTTACCTAATACTCCAATGGGCATCAACGCAATGAGAAAGAAAGGACGCCACCATGCCACCTCCCGAGGCATGGCTAAGAGTGTCCAAGGGACTCTAGAGCAGACTTGCCCTCGAGTCACTACAGCTGCCCCAGACTATGTAGGCTATTTCTCGATTTCATTTTTTGCAGCCCAGCCGTCAGCACCCTCCCAAACTTTCCGAATCGCAACATCTGCGACAGCTCCCCTTTCATGCCAACTCACGTAAGTACTCCTCCCTTCATAAGCCACGGCAAGTCGCACGCTCTCTCTCTCTCTCTCTCTCTCTCGCTCTCTCTCCTAAAAACCTTCACGACAGTCCTAACTGTCTGCCTCTTAAACGCGACGTTTTATCCGTGGTTTTTCTACCACGTCTCTAAAGGCACATCACCTGCGCCATGCCATATGATTAACACTGCTGAAGCTCCACCGCAACGCTAATCATGTGCCACCCTGTAATCCTGATTCCTACAGCAGTACCCCTCACAGTCGATACTCTATCGAAACCAAAACGTGCTGATCCTTCCAACGCCCGCATCACCACCTCAGCTCCTAATCCGAAACTAGCTTAACAAGACCCCGACATTGATATCCCGAAATGTGACACGAGATTGTGGAGAGAGCCACCATGGAAGGAACTCGTAGGAGACTCAAGCTGATGGAAAATTAGAGGCACGAAGGGGTTCACGAGGTGCAGCGAACTGCACAAGGGCACCATTCACGGAAAATACACAAACGAGTAAGAGAGGAGAGAGAGAGAAAGAGGAGAATGGAGGAGGCATGGAGAAGTGCAGCAGCGGGTTGCAAATTGCGGATTGCGGTTTGCAACCCACCCGCGACGGGGAAACAGACAACGACAAAGACTCACAACTGACCAAAAGGTTGACGGCCAAATCACTCCGCGATGACTCTCCTGGACCATCCCAGCTCTCTTCCCAACGCCGAAAGATGCCTCCACCCGGCCCGCGATCCCTCCCTGCCCGACCACACTGACTTCCGTACACCACCTACGCCAAAATATACATATAAGTATTCCACAAATGGATTGTTAATCCCCTAGTTTGCCCCAGAAGCCACCCGGGACAATCCCGACAGCTAAAAGAATACAATATAAAAGAAAAAGACGGTTCGATGGAGATAAAGAAGGCGGATCTGGGCGAGGATCCCTCTGACATGGAAGGCACTGTTGCTCGGACCTGGCGCTGGAAAGTTGCTTCGCACAGGCTGTGAACGGGCATTATGAGGTGTGCCCCACGTTCCCGTAATGGGGTACGGCGTTCGCAGAAGGTGTTCCATCTATGCTCCAGAAAAGAAGAAGAGCATATTGGCAGGGAACTTACCAACCTTATCTGGGTCATTAACATAAATTCCACGGGCAGTCCTCTGTGGGTCAGCTGCCCCTTCTCAAATCACCAATAATATGTTTTTACTTTTATGTGTCCAAAATTGCAGTGAAACCTGAAGATCAAACTTGTATTATGTGTACAGAAATAATGATAGGTGTTATATTTTGAAAATGTATACTTAGATGTGGTATGTTGACATTACAATAGAATTTTTGGGTTCTACAGAAGCATATTGTGTTGGCATATCACCTTGATAATTATTTATTTATTACTTTTAAAAATTAATTCTTGATAATACATACGATGTGCTTATTATATATTTTTTCAACTACTTTAAAAGAAAGAAAGAAAGAAAGAAAGAAATAAATTATATACAAAAACATTAATATAACTAAAAAAAACTTTTTTAATGGTCTTATTCAACTATAAATACATAACGTTTTTCTTTAAATATAATATTTTGTTACCCATAAATATGTAATACTTTTATAGATAAACATAATTATAAAAAAACTAAAAACATGTATTCAAAAGACCTCAAATAAATATTGGATTTCTTGTGTCTATCTACGTAAATAATTAAAATCTGCATTCTATATGATGCAGTTTTCACAAGTCATTGTGATGAAATATTTACTAACTTTAATAATGTAAGGAATGGTGAACAATTAAAATTCGGTATGTTTTACATACCTTTTTATGATTTATTTTTAACATTTTTATTTACGGCAAATTTATACTGATGTGCAAAATAATAATTTCATCAGAAGTGTAGTATCCATCACATTTACACAACGATATCAAGAATTAGTTTTGTAATCTTTAAAAGTGAATCATTTCAGAATGATTACCCATAGTGTTATGTTTGCATGCTTATTTTTGAATCTGTGTATTGATTACTCATCAATATTATACGTATTTATCTATGTACATTAATTCAAAAACAACTTTTGATTTCACGTATCACAATAATACTTAAAACTTGGAAAATATGCTCACCAAATGCCAATAATGAAAAAATATTTATGATACGTAAGGCTTTGAACTTCAGATCATTATTGCAATATACATTATACAGTTTTACATATAATTGCATACACAATACCTATACATGTACATGTAAATTTGCATCATCAAGCACCAGACTAGTTTTACACACACTCAACGAATGTCGTCGATGGGGAACAGTTCTCATCTACGGAGGGTTGCAAGAGGCTAGTGGGTGTGGGGAGAGTGTCCGGCCAAGCGTCGAAATGCCGTGAGCGTCGACAGCATGTGAGCGATGGCGCAGCGCAGCGCAGGCCATAAGTGGTCACCAGCTCTGATGTAGTCCAACGTTGTCCCCGCAAGACTTCAGCGGCGCACTCTTCTTCCCGTTTGCGTCGCCACCGCTGCACGTGCCAGCGTGGTAGCATGCGCGAAAGTTAATTCTCAAGGCAGTGAGTTTGTCAGAGCTGGCGCTCCCAGCACGTGTCTGGAGAACGATCAGTCTCGTCGAAGAGACGGGAGCTGCATTACCGATCAACTGCTTTGATAGGCTTGACTGAGCGCCTCACATGATGAGACTAGCGGCCATGTTTCAGTTCTGGAGTCAGATCGCTCTGTTAGATCAGATCAGTTTCGCGTGGCTTGTTCATCGAGAGTCTGGCAACAGTGGTTGGATGAGATTAGCGCTCTTCGATTAGTAGTGCCGAGGACAATATTCGCGTTTCCTCTTACTGTCTAGACTTGTGGGTGCTTGTTCAACAGGGTGATTCTCCGATGAGAATATTCAAAACACGGAGAAGTTTTACATTTTGGTAGCGAGTTGTGTCCCACTTTTAATTAATCTTGCTGAGTTGTGTTGGAGGATTTTTGAAGCAACGAGAACTGGTGCATTTATGGGATAAGAGTGCAAATTCATGAACTGGATAGACGTCAGTCACGTTTATCTTTCTTGTCGGGAATGAGAGTAAAAGCATCAGATTCATAACTGACTTGAGTTGCTGAGCAATGTACTAATCTCGATCTGCCCACTGAACATCAGCTCGCAGACCATTGGCCTGAGATCAGACGTTGTGCGTTCGGAAGCCAGACCAGAGTCTAATTGATAGCACAAAGCAGCAATGCTGATGTCCACGAACACATAGTTTCGTCGAGCAACAACAATAACACCAAGGGTTCGTGAACACGATCGAAAACTCCATCACATCTCGCTTTTCTGCGAAGATGTAATAACAACCACGAGACGTATCTTGCGTATGCTGGTCCGATAGTCAAGACACAACTTTATAACTAGCATCAGCGAACTACAGCATGAATCCCGAGTTTTGCTTGACTGATAGACAAGTTCGCATCGTGCAGTTCAGTACACGATCCAGAAACAATACAACATCACCAAGCTCGACCAAGCTTTAGTCACAGGTGAAAAATTGCAGAGCCATTCGGAAAGTCTTGAAGCGCAAGCGGTACAAAGCATGTCTAGCGTTGTCTTATGAATATCTCATCATGCTCCCACACCTTCTAACCTGCCATCTCCTCGTGTCCTTGCCACGAAACGTTCTTCATGGTACACATGCTCTTCTCCGCTGTTCATCCACAAGTCATCCATATAAATGAGAGTCATTCATCCACATACAGATGTAACCATTCGAATGGTGACCCATTGCCGCGTTCACACCGCGCTAAAGTTGGAAGGGCCAGTGAGGCTCTCTCCCTCGCGCTTTGTTTTTCTGGAGCTCGGTTGATGGCGTTGCGTGCCAAGCTCGATCAGGGTTGGATTGTCGACGTTGAGTATGTGTATTCAATTTTTGTTGTGATTCGGAGCTATTTATTTCCATTGGAATCTTGTGATAATTCGTGATTCTGCTTAGGTGATCCGTTTCGGAGGGTAGGAGGAGTGTGTTAGGATTGGAGTTTAAATCTGTGGAGAAATGGGGTTTGTGGCGTGGTGGTATGCGTGGACGCACGCGCTGCTGTACATGTCGCCTTATGTTTACTCTGCCATTGGAATCGCGATCTCAATTGGAGTGTCCGTCCTCGGGGCTTCATGGTAATCGCATCTCAGCTGTCATTTGTAGCGCTTCTATTTTCATCTTTTTTTTTATGAATAGATTGCTATAATACATTTATTGTGAGAGACGTGGGCATCGACGCTGAGTGAGCGTGAATCAGTTTTCTAGGTTGGTATGTGAAGCTGTAATGGAATTGGGCTACTTTTTGTAAGAAACTCCGATGTTCAGTGCACCCGAGGTGTGATCGAGATGAAAAAAATACCGTAGGGTTGATTCTATTTATATATTCTCTCATGTACGATATTGGCGTTTCCGGAGCCTTCAATGATGCCTTATGGATGATTTTCGATGCGTTATCATCTGTAGGGGGATTTATGTAACCGGGAGTAGTCTCATCGGTGCAGCAATCAAGGCTCCTCGGATCACTTCGAAAAACCTAATCAGGTGATTTGTGAAACTTGTAGTATTCTACATTTTCTTTTTTAAACCTCTCCCCCGCTCCCTTCCTCTCTTCCTCCCTTTCCCCTCATGCTCTGTTATGAAGATTTTGGGTTTTAAATTAGCAAGTGGCATTTCTGGCCACTGATTGGCCTTATGTATTCTGCAGTGTGATTTTCTGCGAAGCAGTGGCTATCTACGGAGTGATTGTAGCTATCATACTGCAGACTAAGTTGGAGGCTGCTAAGCAGCCGTTTCACCCTGATTCCATGCGTGCTGGGTACTCATTGTTCACTTCAGGAATTATCGTTGGCTTTGCGAATTTGCTCTGCGGGTCAGGAACTGTTTCGGACCCTCATCTATAATTAATTTCAAAAAATCTGTCAACTTTTTTGCTAGTTTCTTTTCGGTGCTTATCGTGTGTTTGAGAACTTGATAAAGCTCGACGTGTTTTTAATAGCCAGGAGGGACTTATAAATTAGTTCAATTATTGAATAATGAAATGTTGCCTTTTTCTACCTTTTTTTTTTTTTTTTTTTTTTTTTTTTGTTATGCTGGCAGGCTGTGCGTGGGACTCATAGGGAGCAGCTGTGCACTTTCAGATGCTCAGAACTCCACATTGTTTGTCAAGATTCTAGTTATTGAAATCTTTGGGAGTGCGCTAGGCCTATTTGGAGTTATTGTGGGTATTATTATGTCCTCTCAAGCTACATGGCCAGCAGCTGTTGTAGCCTAAAACCTTTTGTATTTTTAAGTGTTGTTATATCTATTATCTGCAAATTGCGGGGGTTGCATACCAAGACGCAAATGGGTATGAATCTTCACTTATTATCAATTCTGGCATTCATTGATGCACCATAAGTTAGCTGTTAGAACAGTCTTCTAATCAGGATCAGTTTAGGTGTATTGCTCTCAGCAGCATGAGAGAATTTATTCATCCCAGAAATATTTAGGCGCGGAGCTTCTTCAGTCGTATGCGCTTGTAGGACCTGGATAGAATTTTGATATTCTGAACAGATGCATTATCGCTATGGATTCATATTTTAGGGGATTGCATCTGCTCTTCGATGGTCAACATCTTGTCGATTAGGTGGGCCGTGGAAAAGAAATTCTGTGGATGATCAGTATGTGTGGCAGGCTTTAGGTATATTACACATGGAAGGATGAATTTTTCAAAGAGAACAGCTGTTCTACTCCTCGGGTAGGACAACCATGTTACCTAGTAAGATTACTAATGAAAAAGCATTTTAGTAACCTTTAGGAGAGCTTCACCTGGTGTTTTATCGACAGTAGCACCATGTGATAGGTATGGGTCATTACATGTTCATCTTGGGCCATGATAACAGTGGTCTTTCAAGTTGTTGATTAGCAGTTCTATTTATTTATATGTTTATTTTTTGATACTGCAAATAGTTCAAGTCTTTGTGTAGAGTTCCAGGCGTCGAAGAAGAGTGCAAGTAGGCGCATGCACCTTTCGGCACTTCCGCAAATTCACTGTTTACACGTCACAATATTAAAGAAAAAAACGTCATGCTTCTTCACGTGTAGGTCTTTTCACTTTTGACTTTACATTTAGCTGCCAACAAAATTCGAGGATTTTCATTTTGGTTTGGAGAAATGGAATTCAATGGATGCTGAGCCCTTTGGAGTGGATGAATAAAGGGACTACTTAGTGGTATCATAAACTATTCCAGTCTGGAATGTATTGGAGTTGCCGCCTTGAAAATAAAGATACTAAGCTGGGAATCAAGTTATCTGTATGAACTCCAACACTAGTCTCAACTGCAGACGTGAATCGTAGACGAAAGTTCTTTTTGTTTACATCCAAACATCACTAAAATTTGCCCTCTCCTGAACTGCACCTCTACATTAGAATGTGAATAAATAGTAGACTCTTCTAAATCGCGAAATCAGTAAAAACAAATTCAGTAAGCAATATTCTCAGATTGCATTTTTCAGTTCCAATTTCACAACGTACTCAGTTTTGATCCATTAGATTACTCGACTACTGAACCAAGCAAATAATTCAACCACGGCTAGTTACACGTGCACATACGGCTCAGTTTTTCAGAACGTAATAAGTGGGTATTACGTGATATCCCCAGCCCCAGGTGCTTTGTAAATTCTCACCAGCTTTGCCTCAAGCTATTTTGCGACCAAATTTAGTTGATAAATTACTTACAGCCCTGTCACGCTTGTCACATGCGCAAGGGCCGAGGTGTAGAGCATGCCATGTGGCTCACAACGTAAGGTAGATGACCCATTCCCGACAAGTTAAGCAATTTCTCATATCTGCAGTATGGGTACAATGAGGAAAAAAATTCCCAGTGTAGAGAAATAGATTTCAGAAGGATTTCATATTTTTCACAACTTTTTTTCCCAAAAATTGATAATTGTGGCACCTAAATATGCTTTCAATCTACACTTTATACTATGCTACCAAAGGATGAAAATATGTATATGAGGTAACTTAAATTCAAACATCCATTGTAGATAATCAATTAGTTCATTGTGAGTTTTTTGCAAAAACAACTCTAAAACCCTAGTTTGTTCATCTTCCATATTCCACTTTTGCTCCAATGGCTTTCTTAAGCTCTTTCTTGTTATATAGGTCAAGGAAATTGTACATGGTATGATAGAAGAAGTTGTTGAAAATGTATGTGACATTTGGAATCACGGGCAATTGTTGCATAGATTGTATAAGAGTGACAAAAATTTGAAATGGAGCGCCAAACACAAACTATGTGTCTTGCATGAGCTCTGAATCATATAGTGCAACTTGTGTATCAATACATTGAGAAGACATAGGTTGAAAAGAAGATCCAAGGTTTTGTCTTCCTTTTTTACTCTTTTTTAGAGACAAGGCACATTGGCATTCTGCCCCTCTTTGTGACCTTTCTTCCCTCCTTCTCCCTCTCCTCCTTCTTCCTCCTCTGCCCCATAACCATTAATACAAGTCTTTCCTTATAGGGCTTGATCATATGTCTTTAGGTATGCTTCCTTGTTGCAAGGTGCCTTTTGCTCCTACACCTCACAAACATTAACATTAATGATTTAGAAAGTTTCATGATAAATTTTGCATTGTTTTTCTTTGCATTTGAACTTTTTGTGATGGCAAGTGGAATTAGGAAGTAAGTTACAGATTTCAAGTTAGTGTATGTGAGATCTTATTTACCAACTTCATCTACCAATTTCAAATTAGACATGTTTACATCAACAAAAAAATATTTAGTAGTGAAATTTGGAGCTAATCATAAGTCAATTGCAACGTTTTCAACGAATAAGATAGATATGTTTTTACCATCTAATCCTATGTCTAGCTTGCCCCTACTCTCATGCTTTATGGAATTTTCAACTTGTTCAATTGTGTTTTTTTTACTTTATTTAAATAACTCAATAAATTACTTATATGTTTTTCTTGAGTCCATGTACTTGTCTATTGCTATTTTGTCTAATAGCAAGATTTGAATAGAGCTAAAGTCACTATCAAAGTCTGCCTCAAACTAAAAGACGTCCATATCATGATATTGCTTATGATAGATTATGAAAGAGCTTTGAGAATCAATAACTCATTTTTAGTCCTTACATAGAGATATGTCTCTTTATATCTTAGAGTATTTGCTTTAACTATAGAGATATCTAATTTTTTAATTTTCATTCATGATACAATTTTTTTATGAGACATTATAGGGCAATCCTTGTAGAGACAATTCAAACTAGAAATCAATTAAAGATGTGCAAAATAGTTAATATGATGTATATTGCTTATTGCTTATTGCTTATTTAACTATGGTTACATGGTTGTTTTGAATCTTCTTTTGCAACCGCACGCTTGAATAATACTTATACCTTAGAAGGAGTGAATAAATAACTAAATGAGTTAAGTGAGCAAGTTAGAATAGTATTACATAGTTCTTATGCTAACATTGTGTTATTATTGTTGTATTCTAGTTATTGTCATGAATAATGTGCAAACCAAGTAATGGTGAAGTGTTGATAATGGTAGCAGACGATTAGATAAAAAATACTTTAAAATATAATATTATTTTATCATAATCTTGGATATGAGTTTTAGTAAATTTATTTAGTTTCTTAAGTGATGTTATTTTTTTTTCCACTAAACCTATTAAGTTACAATATACACACATACATATATAAAAAATAGATATATTTTGATTATTTAGAATAAAGACGTAATTATAAGTGCATAGCAAAGATAAATGCTTCAAATAATTAGTAGCAAGTATTGTCATTTTCTTATTTTTAAAATAATAATAATATATAATTTTTAATAATATATTAAAAAAAATTATTGTCTCTTTTAAACATGTTCTAATCAGATCCTTATCAAATGATTTTTACCTAGCCTTTTGCTTCCAAATAAACAGTCTTGAAATATATTCTCTTACAAATTTCTAACCAAAAAGGAGAAAGAATAACCTAAATCATATATATGGACATCCCAATGAAAATTAAACAAAAATATAAATTTCAAAAAAACTCTTTCACCAAACAAATTCATTCATAAATTGATAACCCTCTTATAATACAATGTGTTGATTCAAAGCACATAAACAAATCCTAAAAACCACCACAAACAAACAAAATATTTGCATATAAATATATATAATGCAATAGAGAATGGACTCTCAACATATCCCACACACGAACAACAACATACTTTGCACTAGGACAAAGGGCTCCATCACCTCATGTTGCAAAAATAATTCAATGAGATCGTCGGAGAATTAGTTACAAGTCGAGATTAGAAAATCATACAGTCACTACCGAAATGCGAAAAGCAAATTCAGTGTGTGAGAGAGAACGGCGGCACATCTTTCAACCCGGCCCTGAGTTGGCAGACACAATCTGTTTCATCGTCATACCTGCGCTTAATTATACTCTCGGCTCTGTGCATGTGGTCCATCTGCAAGTTGCATTGCAGACAACCGCTGTTCCGGAGACCTCGCTTTCATCCCCTGAAATGCAATTCTGTCCACACTGCGTGATGCGATATGGTCAAACCGAAAACTCTTCCTTATCTTTTGGTCCAAGTCACCCAGAGGTTTTGTTTTGGACAATTACACGAGCGCGTGAATCGATTTTCCATCATCATCGATATGGTTCAGCCCTACTTTTAGGGGTGTAATATCTGACGAAAGCTTTCTGTATATAGGTGTTTTAGCCATCTGCTAAGTAGGCGTAGGGATCTGTTACAGTCGAATGTTGAGGTTTTCCGGAGAGTCTAATCTTGCAAGTGAGTGCGATGCAAGGTACGGGAGATTACGCTTCAAGTCTTCCGGGGGTCTCGAGGGGTTTATAACGATGATCAATGCGCATTAGCTCCACAAGTGTTGTCTGAAGCTTGGACTCCTACAGCCACTCTTGCAACGAATTGGTGAAGGATTCTGATGCTCATTGAGCAGAGGTACGTGCTCCGGTGTCTTACTTCCTAGGATCTTATGAAATTGTCCAGCTTTGGTTCAACCTATTTAATAATTCCGCAACAGAGTGTATCTAATTACGCTTTGTCGTCTGTGCAAAAGAACTCCCAGGAAGATTTTTTGAGCAGCTCTGATTCTACATAGCATCTTCTTTGATCGTCCATTTAGTGTTTGGTTTGAACACATTGTCGATAGATTAGCCGACTTTGAAAATCATGCTTTGAAGCGGCTTAGGTGACTTCTCGGGCCAGATGTGACTATGAGACTGTGGTATGGAAGGGTTTTGTGCCACTTTTATAAGTGTAATCTGATAGTGCACACACTCTAATTTGTGAGATCAGTCAAATAGTGGTGGTAGGGTTCTTACACGTCCTGCTCTGCATGTTCAGACTGAGTAACTTTGGTCGTTCTCTTGCTACAAAAGTTTTTAGGCGGGTAGCAGCTGGGGTGGTTTGTGAACTCCCTGCTTCGTCAAGTGACAAGCATATGATTCAATCCGTCTTTCAGACCAGCAGCTATGTCGTCCTCGTTGACACAAACTCTCAATGCTATCACTGCTACCAAGCTCCTTGTGCTCTCCAAGCAACACGCTGACTTCAAAATCCACAGTGAAAAGATTGTAGCCTCGGTCGCCGATGCCAAGAGTGCACGCGAAAGAGTTCAGATGCTTCTGGATGGAATCAATTCCTGGCAAAGCACGGATAAGACCTCGTCATCATCTTCTGGAACTTACCTCGACAACGTCAAGGAATTTCTAGTGCAGGCCCAGCATGACCCAAGCATCAGCGAGACAATCCTGCGTCAGTGGGAGCTCAATCTCAATAATTTGCTCAACACGGAGAAGGTCAAGTTTGAATACGCAGAGCTATTTGGTAGGCTATTGAGCGAGTGGATCGCCAGCTCCGCTTCTTTTCCGGAGAAGGCATCACAGGATCCAAACTTAACTAGCAGTGAGGAAACTTCCTTCGATGATGTGGAATTGCCGCTTTCAGATTCAGACACATTTGAGAGAGTTGGAAGGAAGGAGATGCACGAGCAGCGAGTTACTTTCGAGTCGCTCGTCTTCAGTGCCAAAGAAATTAACACTGTGGCTCTTGACGCTTACCTGGACAAACTCTTCTCACCGAAAGAAGCCAACCGAATTCTCCTCGAGATGCGTGAAGACCTCGACGAATTCGGTAAAGAAAAATTGTTCCTTAGGAATTCTTTCAAAATCAGGGACCTTGAGTCAACCATAAATTCCCTCTTAGTCGCTGACCTCCTGTCCAACGATAAACGCGGAACTCTGAAGGAGTTTTTATCGAACAAAACGGTTCTAACTGAAGTAGCAGACGTGCTCAACATGCATCTCGCAGCGCTTCCTTCATGGTCCTGGATCCCCGAGGGCTCGTCTACCGACGCCATTGCCGTGGAGATGCGGAGGCAACTGAATGGGAAGTACAGGATTTACATGGACGAGGAGATTCTGCAAGCTATCTTTTTGCACTGGATTGGTCTCCAATGGGCAGCAAAGTTCAAACACTGGTTTAACAAGTTTGCCCGAAGCTCAGCCTGGAAGCTGCCACATAAGCCACTCACGAAGGTCGAGAACGAAAGGCGCCAATATTTCCTGAATGAAGACCCTAACGATTGGAAAGACCGAGAATACAGCGAGTTTAAAAGTGTCGACCAACTCAGGCACGCGGAGCATATGAAGTCGTTCTTCATGAGCCAACTACCGGAGAGTCTCGAGGACGGGGCACGTCCTTACGACGATGGTGAGGGAGAAGAAAATAAGACTGACAAGCCGTCGGCGGTGGCGATCAAGCAATCACTGCTCCACATTTTAGTGACGGAATGCCTCTTTAACACCTTTTTGTATAACAAGTTCACCGTTGTGCGGTCAGACTTTTCTTGGTTTGGCCCCAGCTTGCCTCACAGCTCCATTCTTGCTACTCTCAAATTTTTCGGTGTTCCCGACATTTGGCTCACTTTCTTCAAGAAATTCCTCTCGGCGCCGATCAAGTTCGTCGCAGACGGCCCGATGGCTACCACGCAAATTCGGAAACGCGGGACGCCTATGAGTCATAGCCTGAGTGACTTGTTCGGCGAAGTTGTGCTTTTCCCCATGGATTTTGCTGTCAACCAGAGAGCAAATGGACTCTTCCTCTACCGCATACATGATGACTTCTGGTGGTGGAATAAAGAGTCCCAGCCTTGCGTGGAGGCGTGGCAAGAGATGAACAACTTTGCTCGTATCGTCGGGTTAGAGTTCAACAACGAGAAGACGGGGTCCGTCTCTGTAGGGGAACCGCTGCATCCAGATCTCCCCGTAGGAACCATCAAATGGGGATTGCTAAAGTTTGAGGAGACTGGGCAGTTTGTAATCGATCAATCCCTAGTCGACGCCCATATTGAAGAGCTGAAGCTGCAACTGAAAGCGTGTAATCACTCGGTATTTGCTTGGGTTCAGGCGTACAACAAGTACATGACGTCCCTTGTTAACAACTTCGGTTCTCCTCCGGCGTGTTGCTCTGGCCAGCGGCATGTGGACATGGTCATCAGCACCCTCCAGCGCATTCAGCTCGCGCTCTTCCCCGAACATGGAGGCTCCGTCATCGATTATCTGGCGACCGTGATTCAAGAACGTTTCGGTGTCCATGACATCCCAGCTGGATGGTTCATGTGGCCCATAGCCATGGGTGGCTTGGAAGTAAAATCTCCTTTCATCTCACAGCTCTGTCTGCGTGAGGGCTTGCCGGAGGATCCTAAGCAGGTTTTCGATACCGCATTAGAAGCCGAGAAGGAGGGTTACACGATGTCGCAGGAGTCTTGGGACAATGGCACCACCACTAGACCCTACACTGAAAATAAGTCGTTGAGAAATGAGCCTTTTCTTTCGTACGAGGAGTATATCCAAAATCGCGAGCAGCGCCGTTACTTATGGCTACAGGCTTACCAAGATTTGACAACTATGCCTCTTGAGCATGGAGTACAGTTATCATCGGAGATGGTAGCGGAGCTTGGAAAGCTGTCGGACGAATTATCGAAGCTGACGGGCACTGGAGGGATTTCTGGGACTTATTATTCGATGACTCCCTATTGGAGGTGGATCGTTGCCTGCTTCGGAGAGGGAATACTGAAGAAGTGGGGTGGGTTGGAGGTTGTGAGACCTGGAACCTTGCCGGTTGGTATGGTGGAGGTTTGGCAGACCAGGAAGGTGAGGTGGGAGCAGTAGTGTATGTGGATTAACATGTGGACATAGCAGGGTCCCAGAGTAGTAGTAGAGTAGGAGGATTGGCGAGTGCAGCTCCCGGAGCTCTCAACGGCGGATTAGGAGAACTGTTGTTCACACACTCTAACTGTAATGAACTGAATTTACCCACATGGTATTTCGCATTGTCTTCCGGCGCTGTTTCCGTAATGCTGAGCCTAATCCGTGGTAGCCATCATCCCTAAACTGTAATTGCCTTCGGAAATCAACAAAATTGGAAGCGATATTATGCTTGTACTGTTTTGGTGGAACTGAAAACAACCGAATCTGGGACTTGGGGCCTCATAAGCCTCCCAAGTCCGCTGTCGAAATCCTAGAACCTGCTCGATCCAGAATTTGCCCGGGTCTGCCCAGAAACGGGAGCACCCAAGCTGCCCTACTGAGTCCCACCCGACGCCCGCATGAAACTGCCCGCATCTGCTGCCCCAACTCCAGCCAGCGGGTTGGGGCACGTCCAGCCCTGGACATGTGAATGTAAACAAATTAATGATAATAATTTTTAAATATATTTTTTTCTTTTGTTACACATATTTTAATGTATTCTAATCATATGCATAAGTTTTGTCAATTAAAATTATTCATATCTTTGGGCATGTGAAATTCATGATTTTGTATCTTTCATATAAAAATAAAATTTATTATTTGATTATTTTGTTGATGTACGTTGTCGTGTTGTAACACGAGTATACCGTGAAAATATAAAGAAAGGGGACTTTTATTAATCTTCAGTTACTTTGAATATTGGGAGCAACGACTGATTCCAGTGCCAATATTCAGGGGCCAATTCAGACACCCCGTCACAATCGGTGAGGGCATACTTACCAGTAATGAAATGCTCCATTCGAGTCTAATAGTGGGAGTCAACAGAATCGAAAGGACTAAATCGATGACTAAGCGAGCCTGACGCAAAGGACCAATTTGATCCAATTACGGGAACATCCAGGTCTTACTATGGGCCTCTTAGCCAATATGAGACCTGATTTGGTCGGGCGACTCAATGTAGTCCCGATTATGGGGGTTTCGATTCCGTTTTAGGCTGTCCTGTTCTCTGTGCCGTTTTAGGGAACGTTGTTTCTGGAAAAAAAAAAAAAAAAAAAAAAAAAAAAAAAAACGGAGGAGAAAGCTCTGACGGCGGAGCCAATTACGGATCAAAGACGGAAGATTGAAGAAATTCAGAGGCTAGGATTTGAAAGAGGGGAGAATTAGGATTAAAAGGGAGGATAGGTTAAGAAATAAAGGGGTCGGAGAGCTAGCTTCATGCTTCGGGGAGAAAAAAGACAGAGAATTAGGGTTTTTTTTTTCTTCATAGGATTTTGGGAAGACTGAGGCAATCGTTGTTGAAAGTCAGTGTTGAACTGGTGAATTGGGGTTTTAATGAAGTGAGTGTGATTACTCTTGACTGTTTTGTGAAATCGAAGTTACGTCCGTGATTGAAGAATTAAAAGGGTGTCTATAGGATTGAGTATGCGGAGTGAATGAAAATTTTTTGGATTAATCTAACAAGACAGTCAGTGGATACGAGGTCGTGAGTATAAAGCGATATCGGTGACTAGCAAATTGGATTGTTCGGGGTTCTCTGTAACGTCTAGAGACCTACCGGCTAGGATAAAAAGGATTTCGGCGAGTAGTCGAAGGACATCCGTATAGATTTACGATATATTCTTACAATCGTTTATATTCTAATAGTCAAAAATTGATAGACTGCTTGAATATTAGCGAATCTCCATACTACCTTCTACAACCAGGCGCCCGGTGCGTTCTCGAGTAGGAAAGCACGTAATACGACATAAGTGGTAAACCCGACGTGAAAGCTTGAGGTGGAAGGTATTGGATTTCGTTTGATTTTATTTTTATTTTTATGGAGAACGAAAATAAAAAATTTGAAGGATCTTTCGAAGGAGTTTCTGGTGGGGGTTCTTCTAAAGGACAAGGTATGCACATGGATCCATCTATTGCTAGTATGTTTCAAGCCTTCTCATTATCAATGCAGCAATAGCAAAGCAATGATTGAAAGGAAGCTTTGGCAACCAAAGCATTGCAAGCAGTGGTCAATAAAATTGATCAATTTGATGGAAGAAATATTTCAAGGTATTTAAGATGTTATGTTCGTGAAATGGAATTAAATCGAGTTTCTGAGAAGAAAATGGTTGAATTATTTGGACTTGCCACGATACCGGAGATAAGAGACCATATTACACTGATTATGGATCATTATGGGAATTCATGGGAGGTTTTTTCACATGCATTGAAAGATGAATATTTCTTGGAAGATGCTAATTGCGTTACTAAGAAGCTGTTTCTAGAATGGATTGAACGGCCTAATAAGAATTTGCAAGCAATAGAGCTACTAAGGGAATTTGAGAGGCAGTACTCTCAATTATCGAAGGTAGAAAAATTGACATTGGAGCCGAACAAAGTTGATCTATTTCTTCAAGCTGCTGATGGAGAATTGCAAGGGAAATTAGAACTCCTTCTTGAAGACAAAGAAGAAGATGAAGGATTGACAACAAAGTGGAAGAACGTTGAAGATGCGGTGGGGTTGCTTACAAAAAGAGAAAGGAGGAAGGATAGGAGCAATATTTCGAAAATAGTACAAGCACCCAAAGCTCCAATACGTACAACACCACCAACAATGCCTACAGTTCAACCTTCGACATCCTTATCAAAGAAAGTAGATATGGAGATGGAAGAAATTATACGAGGAATGCGAGATCTTCAAATCAAATTGGCAAGACTTGAAGAGAATACTTCTACAAATAATTTGAAGAATGTTTCAAAACAAGGATATGTACAAAGATGCATTTGGTGTGATGACACTTCACACACTAGGAAAGATTGCAATGAATTTAATAATATGATACGGCAAGGAATTATTTGCTGGAAAGATGGGAAGATAGCATTAAAAGATAGAGAGGATCTTCTTCAAACCAATTTTGGCAAGGGAGGAATGAAAGCATTAGTTCAAGATTACTTAAAAGAGCATGAAACAATAGCACGAGAAAGTGCAAGTTATGGTGCTGGAGTAGATGATGACCTTGGTGGAAGTACGAAAACTAGTGAGTTTTGGGCTTCTGCCATTTCTACAATGCAAGAAGGAAAATTACCTCGAGAAGCGTTATTGAGGATTGCAGCTACAATATGAGGTGCAACAAATTAAGAGGATCCTGTTGACTCTCTTTCAGTTCATGCATATATTGCTAAGAGCCAACATGAAGCTTTGATGGAAGAAAAGAGACGAGGAAATTTTGATGATACGAGAGAAGGAAATTCTTCTAAGAGGCAAACTCGAGGAGACAAGGCTCGGGAGGCAACTTCACAAGAATTGCCTATAAAGGATACCTCAGCATCATTGGAAGAAAAAATAGAGGAGAAAAAAGATAAAGCCAAATCAATTGCTTATAAGCTACTTTTTGACATTAAAGCGGCAACAAATTTGAAAAGGGTGTTGGAAGAACGTATATTAAACGCTAAGGTGGAATTCACATTGAAAGAAGTTTTGAGAATTACAAAGAAGGAGTTTCATGATGTTATCATTGATAGCATTAAGCAAAAGAGGCAATTAATAGGCGAAATTGGAATGAGTCATGCTATTGATGCAAGAATATATAAAGATGAAGAAGAGGTTGATATTGGTTACAAGCAACCAACAAATGAAAAGAATGAGTATAATCAACGAGTACGTTTCGAAGATTATAGTGATAAAGAAATGGAAACTTTGAGTTATTATACTCGAAAGTATTGGACAAGGGCAACTACTGAGGTATTAGTGAAAGTAGGAGATATAGAAGAACCAATTGTTGCTTTAGTCGACCATGGTTCTGAAATAAATCTTATGTCTAAAGATCTTTATAAGAAGCAAAAATGGCCAATTGATATGGAACATGAATGGGCAATACGAGCAGCTAATAACACACGGGGCGAATTATATAGAGCTTGTCCAGATGTCAAAATTCGGATTGGGGATGTTGCGACGGAGCAACATTTCTTTGTTCAAGATACAACGTCTTATCCGTTGATTTTAGGACAATCTTATATTATGGGAACACGGATGGAAATAAAAGTACTTGACCATGGTTTTGTTTATGCAAGGGTACGTAGCGAAGATGGGAGGAAAGCTGTGCAATTTCTAATAGTACCTCCTAACCATGAACGGAATCGAGATAGGTTGAGGGAGAAACCATTGCCAAAGATTGTTGAAGGATTTAAGGATTTTGGGGAGGTACCACTATAAAGCGAGATTATGGAGGTATAAAAGAGGAGGTACTCTTGCTAGATGAAGGTGCCTTTGATGCGAGTTTTATTGGTATTTTGGAGAATGGAAATATTATGTATAAGAAAGTTAATGATTTTAAAAGAAAAGAAAGAAAAAGATTATATAATATTGAAGGAGAATTATGCAAGTTAGGTACATTGCAAGATGATGAGAGGATTTTAGGTGTTTATGAAGAAAATGAACTAGAAGATTCATTGGAATTGATTATACCTATTGGATTAGGGGATAATGATAAGATTGTTGAGATTCATTCAAGAGAGGTTTATACCATACTTGAATCTTTTCAAGCACCAGAAGTCACTGTAGAGATGAGATATAAAATGGCAGATAAGAAGGTAAAGCCTGTTGCCGGACCATTACCAAAAGATTCTAAGGAACAAATGGAAGAAGTATCAAAAGAAGCAAGTTTAAGAGATCCAATGAGAATTAGACATCAGTTTATTAAAGAGACTTTTGAAGAATTGAAGATTGGTTCTAATGGTTCTTTATTGCCAGAGGAAATTACTTGCTTCAATAAGATGTTGGCTAAACAAGGTAGATCGTTTGCCTTCGCATCTTATGAAATTGGGTGTATGGATCCAAATATTATAACACCTATAGTTATCTTCACTGTATCGCATGTACCTTGGAATCTAAGATCGATTCTAATACCGAGGGCACATTTACCTAAATTGGTGGAACTATTAAAAAAAAGAAAAAGATGAAAATATTGGAACCCTCATTTACACCGCATTCTAGTCGAGGGTTTACAGTACCTAAGAAGAATGGATCACTACAGTTTATTCAAGATATGCAACCGATGAATGCAGTAACTGTCAGGAATGCAAGAATTGGACCTATTGTGGATGAATTTGTTAAGGCATTTGCAGGAAGGGTGATCTATTCAATGGGTAACTTGTATTCAGGTTATGATCAATTTTAACTTGCCGAAGGAAGTAGAGATATGACAACGATGAGGACACCACTTAGATTGGTTAAAATGTGTACTCTTCCTCAAGGCGCGACCAACTCAGTTGCGCATATGATGAATGAGATGAATAAGGTATTGAGAGATTTTATTCCGGAGAAGACTATTCCTTTTCTAGATGATGTTCCTATAAAAGGGTGCAGAGAAGGAGACAAGGATGAAACTTTAGATAAGAGGGGGTGTCGCAAATATGTTGTTGATCATATACAAGATTGTGAAAAGATTTTAACTCGACTTGGAGAAGTTCATCTTACATTATCGGATATGAAGTCCATATTTGGAGTACGAGAGGTTGTGATTGTTGGACATTTATGTGGATCTTACGGAAGAAAACTAGATCCGACTAAAGTTGATGCAATTGGAAGGATGAAAGAGGATTGTGATTCTTTAACAGAGGTTCGTAGGTTTTTAGGTGCATGTGTATTTTATCGAATCTGGATCCCTCATTATGCTCACATAGCAGATCCATTATATGAACTGTTACGCAAGGGTTACCAATTTAAATGGAAAGAAAGGCATATTCAGGCAATGCAAAGATTGAAGAAATTATTGATGTCACCTCCAATATTGAGGAAGGTTGATTATAAGTGCAATAGACCAATGATTCTTACTGTGGACGCTAGTCCAATTGCCATTGGATGGGTTGTGGGTCAAGATGATTCAAGTGGGAATAGATTTGCAGTTTGATTTGGAGCTAAAGTTTTAAGTATTCGTTAGCATGCATATTCGCAAGTCAAAAGAGAACTTTGGGGAGTCGTTTTGGCTATGAAAGCTGAAAAGGACTATTTGATTGGGGTAGTAGTAGTAATTGAAACAGATTGCTTGCCATTGCTCGGAATGATTACTAACTATTCAATGCCAGATATTGTAATGTTGAGATGGATTGCTTATATTAAGTCACTAAATCTGGAATTTAAACATGTTACTGGAAAGCACAATTTAATAGCAGACATGCTATCTCGAGCAAGATACGAGAGGGAGGAAGAAATGGTTGAAGACATTGATGACGTCGGATTGAAATTCTATTCAATATCAAATCTCAACAGAGAAGACAAGCTATTTCTTGAAGAATCTTATGAAGGAGAATTATTGGATATTGGTTATTATTTGAATACCTTGACTAAGCAGGGGAATTGGTCTACAAAAAAATTCAAACAAATAAGAAAAAAAGCATATGGATTTTTGCTTCAAGATGGATTCTTATGGAAGAGACCGAAGAAAGGAATTGAGATGCCACATCGAGTGATAGGCAAAAAAGAAGAAAAATTAAAATTATTAAAGGAGTTTCATGATAGTTTATGGGCAAGGCATAGAGGAATTTGGGCTACTTTTGCTAAACTCAAGGAACGATATTGGTGGAAAAATATATATCGAGATGTGCTCTCATTTGTAGAGTCATGTGAAATCTGTCAATCGTATTCTAATATCCGACATCGAGATGGTCTTCATCCTACGTATCCTCTGGCTATTCATTTTAAATGGATTGTTGATTTGGTTATTATGCCAGTTGGGTTATGGCAGATGAGATAATTGGTCTTAATTCGTGAAGATTTATCAAATCAAGTAGAAAAAAGAGCATTGAGGATAAAATCTACAGAGGAGATTTGTAGGTTTTTGCTTAAAGATGTCATTTGCCGCTACGGATGCTTAGGAAAAATCACTGCAGATCGTGGAGAATTAAATGCACAAGAAGCTCGTAAGTTCTTTGAAAGATGTGGAGTTAAACTATCATTGACTACTGCTTATAATCTGAAAGGGAATGCAAAAAGCGAACGTGGTCACCAACCGATTGTGAAAGCATTAGTTAAAGCTTGTAATGGGAAAATTAGAGAGTGGCCAGGGCTTTTGTCATTTGTATTATGGGCTGATCGAACAACACATAGTTCAGTGACAGGATATATGCTAGTAGAACTTATGACAGGTCAAAAACCAATTATGCCGATTGAAGAAAAGGTACTTACTTGGAGTATGCTACCATGGGAAGATGGATTGACAAGAGAAGAACTTCTAGCTATTAGGATTTGACAATTGGAGCAAAGATCGGAAGATGTGCAAATAGCATTGGAAAGGTTAAAAAGAGCAAGGTTACAAAACAAGGCACGATTCGATAAGCAACATCGATTGAGACCTAAAGCAATTGAAGAAGGTGATTGAGTACTTATTTATGATAGTAGTCTGGACAACCAATATAGCACTTTACGGAAGTTTTCAAAACGTTGGTTTGGACCATATGTAGTAACAACTGTTCATGATAATGCGACTTACTCATTACGGGAGTTAGATGGTACAAAATTGAAAATACAAATTGCAGGGAAGCCAGTAAAAATATTTAAACGAAGACACATGGAGATGAATATAGAAGACCTTAATGAAGGTATAGAGATTCCGCAGTAAGAAGATGAAAGTGATTTGGATAATGAAGGTGACAAAGACGAATTGAACAAAGACATAAAGAATATATTATAAATCAAACAGTAATTGGGTAAATTAGTATATAGCGGAGGATGCACAAGTTTAGAGGGGGTGGATGTCGTATTGTAACACGAGTATACCGTGAAAATATAAAGAAAGGGGACTTTTATTAATATTTAGTTACTTCGAATATTGGGAGCAACGACTGATTCCAGTGCCAATATTTAGGGGCCAATTCAGACACCCTGTCACAGTCGGTCAAAGCATACTTACCAGTAACAAAATGCTCCATTTGAATCCAATAATGGGAGTCAACAGAATCGAAAGGACTAAAGCGATGACTAAGCGAGCTTGATGCAAAGGACCAATTTGACCCAATTACGGGAACATCCAGGTCTTACTACGGGCCTCTTAGCCAATATGAGACCTGATTTGGTCGGGCGACTCAATGTGGTTCCGATTACGGGGGTTTCGATTCCGTTTCAGGTTGTCGTGTTCTCTGTGCCATTTTAGGGAACGTTGTTTCTGGAAAAAAAAAAAAAAAAAAAAAAAAAAAACGGAGGAGAAAGCTCTGACGGCGGAGCCAATTCCGGATCAAAGACGGAAGATTGAAGAAATTCAGAGGCTAGGATTTGAAAGAGAGGAGAATTAGGATTAAAAGGGAGGATAGGTTAAGAAATAAAGGGGTCGAAGAGCTAGCTTCATGCTTCGGGGAGAAAAAAGACAGAGAATTAGGATTTTTTTTTTTTTTCTTCATAGGGTTTTAGAAAGACTGAGGCAATCGTTGCTGAAAGTCAGTGTTGTACTGGTGAATCGGGGTTTTAATGAAGTGGGTATGATTACTCTTGACTGTTTTGTGAAATTGAAGTTACGTTTGTGATTAAAGAATTAAAAGGGTGTCCATAGGATTGAGTATGCGGAGTGAATGAAATTTTTTTGGGTTAATCTAACAAGACAGTTAGTAGATACGAGGTCAAGAGTATAAAGCAATAACGGAGATTAGCAGATTGGGTTGTTCGGGGTTCTCTGTAACATCTAGAGACCTATCGGCTAGGACAAAAAAAGATTTTGGCAAGCAGTCGAAGGACATCCGTATAGATTTATGGTATATTCTTACAATCGTTTATATTCTAATAGTCAAAAATTGATAGACTGCTTGAATATTAGCGAATCTCCATACTACCTTCTACAACCAGGCGCCCAGTACGTTCTCGAGCAGGAAAGCACGTAATATGACAACGTCTCACTTTAATAAATATATATTGTATTGATATTATTGAGAGCATTAAATGTAGCTGGCGCTCTCCATAATATTTACTGTAGACTATAATAAATATCATAGTTACAATATTTGGAATGTAGTGGAAAAGAATTATTTATCCTCTCCTCTTTTTCTTCTTGTATACAAGACAGAACCAGATCAAGAGATTTTTATGTGTGAAGCTCTCTCTCCTTAGAAACCCTCTTGTGTATATTACTTATTATTACTCTTGTGTATATGTGTGTGTATTACTTACTACTACTCTTGTATCTTTCTAAACATTCTCAACATGTTATTAGCATGACTCTCTTCTACACATTATTACAATTTTTTTTACTCTAGTCTTGACTCTTCAAACCTATTGCTACTCTTGCTCATTGTCTGACTCATGATCTTACTTCACTTCTTACTTGTCCCTCACACATTAGCTGCTTGCTTAGAGCACTTGCTCTACTCTCTTCCCTACTTGCTTAGAATACTTGCTCCAATCCAGCCTCTCAGTTGCCAAACAGCCACCAAACTGCCACCGTTGCTGACCATCGACTACTGCCAAACAACTGCTAATCCTGCCGCTACCGCTGACTGCCAACTACTGCCACCCCTGTCGTTCATGCTCGCCTCCGTGCTATTGCTGCTCTATTGCCACAATACACAACCTTGTCAAAATAATAATAATAATAATACTAATTTTTATTTTCAAGTTCAAATTTATCATTTTATTTGACTTTATATTTTAAAGTATATTTTACTCAACTTTTCTATTTGATCTTGTATTTTCTTTATAGATTTATTTATAATGAATGCTTCAACATCTCCAATTGCTTCTCCTATGGTTTTAACTATTACCATTGCATCTCAATATTTTCAAGCTCTTTTATTTCTATTAGTGACTGTGGATGGAAACAATTATCTATTATGGACAAAAATAGCAAAAGTAAATTTATTTGTAGAACAACTCTCGAATGCCATTATGTTTGAAGAATCTCCTATAATAAGTATTTCTATTCCTCTTACTATTCGTTGGAAAGTACTTCTTCTTCTTCATCATCATCTTGTCCTTGCATTACAACATCAATATTTGAAAATGGAAGATCCTGCAGAACTTTGGAAGAATCTTAAATCCAGGTTTGATCATCAAAAGACCATTTTCCTTCTATGTATATGTCATAATTGGACATATTTACATGTCTTAGATTTTTTAAATTTAAATGCTTTCAATAGTAAAATGTATAGTATTGTCTCACAATTACAATTATGTACACAAAGCATCTCTGAAGAAGAAATGATTAAAAGATTCTCTCTACATTTCTTCTTGTATTTGCTATGCTTGCACAACAATATAGGAACATGAAATTTTAGAGTCATTCTGATCTCATGTTTTATCTACTTCTTGTGGAGAAGCAAAATGAACTACTCTTGTACAATGCGGAAGCTCATCCTATTGGAACCACAGTTCCAGAATCTCATGCACTTAATATTTCAAAGTCTAAGAAAAAAATATATAAACATGGAAAACATACTCATAAGTATCAAGGTAGTCATTGTCATGACCATTTCTATCCATATAGAAAGAATAAACGTTCTACTATTAATTATAGTAGAAAATAAAAATCAGAGATGCGTTCTTGCCATAAGTGTGAAATGATTGGACATTTAGCACATGCCTGCTATGCTTCAAAATATTTTATTAAAATATTCCAAAAAATAAGAAACTACAAGCTGAAGCTTGTGAAGTTCATACCATAGATGCATCGATGGATTCAATTGGTGTTGATGACTTAGAGGCTTATATAAATGATAAAACCTCTAATGATGAATCAAATGATGCGCTCATTGATTCTGCAACAACACATACTATCTTACGAGATAGACAATTTTTTATTGAAAAATCTTCAACTTAGCAAACTAAAAATATGATGACCATGGCTAGAGCAAATGCATTTTCTTTCCAAGAGGGCACAGTGATGGTAAAATTATCTAAGGGTTCCATCATCAAATGTAAACATGCAATGTTTGCACATTTAGCAATGTTAATAGTTGAAACCATAGGAGGATATTGCACCTCAGAATCTGATCAACTATCGAGATGTGCGTATTAATCGTTATCACCTCTTGACTGCTATTTTAAATAGAAAAGAGGTTTTGGTTCTTATGAAGAACCATAAAGTTGTTGAAAAAGCTTTTGCTATAGAAAATAGTTTATACCAAATTACAATTCGGCCTCCCATTATATTTAATTTTACATCATTTATCAAAGAGAGTCATGTTTCTCTCTGGCATGGACGATTGAGACATCCATGATCTACATTATTTAGAAAGATCATTACATATATAACTAGACACAATTTAAAGCCTACAAATATAGATTCTATAGAATTATGTCGTGCATGCGTGCAAGGTAAGATAATTATTCGGCCTTCAATTTAGAAACTCCCACAAGAATTACCACCAATGCTTGAAAGATTGCATGGTAATATTTGTAGTCGTATTAATCCAATATTGAGACTGTTTTGTTATTTTTTGGTCCTTGTTGATGCATCAAGTAAATAATTCCATGTTTTATTATTATCAACTCAAAACATGGTATTTGCCAATCTTATATCTATGCTTATTCATTTTTGGGCATATTTTCCTCATTATCTTATAAAAAAATTACACATGGATAATGCAAAAGAATTCACATCAAAGTCTTTTGAAGACTATTGTACTACAATAAAAATTGAGTTGACATATTGTATTCCATATGAACATGCTCAAAATGGACTTACAGAGTCATTTATAAAGCATATACAACTCATTACCTGGCCACTCCTCCTTCACACAAATTTACCTGCATCTATGTGGGGTCATGTAGTTTTACATCGTGCAACATTAATATGCCTCTGCCCTTCTTCTCTAGAAATTAAGTTACCACATGAGCTTATTTCAGGTTGTGTTCTAAATGTATCTCACTTACGAGTATTTGATTGCTGTGCTTAAATTCTAGTACTAGAACCTCAACGGCGTACCATTAAAGCTCATCGACAAGAAGGCATATATGTTGGTTTTGATTCACCAAGCATTATTTGTACTGTTGATCTATCAATTAGCACATTATTACATGCATATTTGCAAAATTGCCATTTTGAAGAAAATGTACTTCTATCTCTTCAAGGACGAATATCCAATCAATAAAGTAATAAAGTACTTGTATTTGAAGCACCAGAAATGTTTATAATGAATCCCAATCTTAAGACATCTTTGGCAGAAACTGAAGTTGCTAAGATTTTGTATCTAAAACGGATCGCAGATGAAACACCTAATGGCTTCAATGATGCACCTAGAATTATAAGAGTTCCTATTGATGAGGCTCACAATGCACCTGCTCAGATTACAGTGCCATTGACTATAATACCTCAAATTATAATAATAACAACTAAAAGAATTTGTGGACCAGATAAGCAACCATGTAAAAAAAAAACTATAATATTGACTAATCCTAGTATTATTTCTCAAGAAATTACTATTCATCCTATGGGACTACCAATTCATGATGATATATCTATAGATAATGTACATTCAATTCATGTGAAAAATAATCTTGGAATTAGAAAGAATAAGAACAAGTTGAGTAAAGAATTATCTATTTTGTATTATGCTACAAATGATATTTGGGACAGACCATCTATTATGGTAGATGAACCATTTGCATGTATGATTATAGAAGTCCTTTCTTGCAAGAAAGACGATTTTGAACCTGAAACCATTGAAGAGGCGATGCGTTGCTCTGATTGATCAAAATGAAAAACTGCTATTGAAGAAGAATATGCCTCTTTGCGTAAGAAGAAAGTCTTTGGTCCAATTGTAGATACTCTTACATCTCGCCCTGTGGAATATAAGATAGTATTAATATACAAGCAAGATGTTCTAGGTCAAATAACCTGCTATAAAGCTCATCTTGTTGCTCAAGGATTTACTCAATGATTTGGCATTAATTATGAATCTATATATTTTCCATTCATGGA
Organism: Physcomitrium patens; assembly: GCF_059467195.1. NCBI lineage: Eukaryota > Viridiplantae > Streptophyta > Bryopsida > Funariales > Funariaceae > Physcomitrium > Physcomitrium patens. Next base: position 24,971,376 of record NC_143412.1, on the reverse strand, counting down.
TTCAATTACATTTTGATATATTATTGGAATGACAATTTATGCCACCCTTGAGATGCATCTGATAGATGTAATAATTGCATATCTATATGGTTCTCTTGATGCAAATATTTATATGAAAGTTCCACCTAGCTTAGAAATAGGAACTCCAAATGAACCTGCTCTAGGATAATATTGTGGTATTAAATTATGTAAGGCCTTGTATAGTTTAAAACAATCTAGACGCATGTAGTATCAATGTCTTTGAGATTATTTAATTACAAATAAGTTTATAAGTGATTCATTACTTCCTTGTTTATTTATCAAACGAGATAAAACTAGTTTTGTGATCATCGTTGTATATGTTGATGATCTTAATCTAACAGGTACTACATCTGTAGGTGTTATAACTACTAACCTACTTATACATGAATTTGAGATGAAAATACTAGGAAAAATAACTTTCTGTATTGGTCTTCAAATTATGTATCTAATAGATGGTAGCATTTTTTTCTACCAACTAATGTATATTAGAAAAATCTTGCAAAGATTTAATATGATTGATGCTTATCCATTGTCTACACTAATGGTTGGACATAGTCGTGATGGTCATGATTCATACCATCCATGCAAGGAGGAGGAGGAAACATTGGAAGATTAATATATATACCTTGCAGCAGTTTGACCACTTTTATATTTGACCACTTTTATATACTTTTATATTTACATCTAGAAGACTAGATATTGCATTTGCAGTTAATATTCTTGCAAGACATAGTGCATGTCCAATACTACAACATTGAAATGGCATCAAACATTTATTACGTTATTTAAAAGGTACTAAAGACTTAAGATTATACTACATACAATCTGCAAATCCAAAATTGCTTAGATATTGTGATACAGGACATAAATCTGATACTCCAACATCTAAATGTCAAATAGGATATGTATTTTTAAGACATGGAGCTGCAATATCATGGAAATCAGTGAAACAAACAATAACTATAATTTCATCCAACTATGCAGAAATTATTGCCTTACATGAAGCATCTCAAGAATGTATTTAATTGCAATCAATTGATAAATTCACTCAAACAACATGTGGATTTTCATATGATGATTCTCCAACTATCTTGCATGAAGATAATAGTACTTGTATTGCACAAATGCAAGTTGGTTTCATCAAAGGCAACATAAAAAAGCATATTGATCTAAAGTATTTTAATTATATCAATGACTTGATTATTAATCAAGTATTTATAATTAAAAAAATTAAATCTACAAATAACCTTGCTGATCTCTTCACCAAAGCTCTTCAATTGTGCAATCATCATTGACTTACTTATGGCATTGATATGTGGTGACTTGCTTTTCTTAAATAAGAAAGTTAATGAGCTCTTTAAATAATTAAGAAAAATGATGTTGTCTTCTTTTTCTTTCATCTATGGTTTTGTCCTTAAATACAATAAGGTTTTCTTAGATAAGATTTTCATGAAGCAACAATTATTGATCTTACGAGATTATAGAAAAGTATAGATCATAATTCTATACAAATTTTATATTATGTAAATATTATGATGAGTGAGGAGGAGTGTTGAGAGCATTAAATGTAGCCGGTGCTCTCCATAATATTTACTATAGACTATAGTAAATACTGTAGCTACAATATTTGGAATGTAGTGGAGAAGAACTGTTTATCCTCTCCCCTTTCTCTTCTTGTATATGAGACACAACCAGATCAAGAGATTTTTATGTGTGAAGCTCTCTCTCCTTGGAAACCCTCTTGTGTATATTACTTACTATTACTCTTGTGTATGTGTGTGTATTACTTACTACTACTCTTATGTCTTTCTGAACATTCTCAACATATATAGTAGTATTGTGAAACTTAATATTTTTAATCAATAGTTAATCTAGTATATATATATATATATATATATATATATATTTACATAAATATTGTTATACAAGTTCTTATTCTATAATTTAAAATTAATCTAGAATAAAGTATTTTAATAATATACAAGAGAATGAATTAATTAAAATATACTTCATACATTAGAAACAAAACCTATAGATTTAACATTCATATTGCTACATTATATAAAATAAAATTAGGAATCTTAAATTTTAATTTTATATCTTTTAATAAAACATGACTACCAATAAATAATATAAATTAATTAAACTCTAGAAAAATATTATTTATAATATTAATCTATCATTTTACATTTAATTGTGTAATTTATTAATTATTTTTTGAACTGTTTTTTATACATTCAAAAGCTATATTAGAATAAATACCTCTAGTAATATATTAAATTTGATTAATATAAATCAATCAAATATAGATCTCTAAAATAATAATTTCTTCTACTGTGTGTAGGGCATAGACTCTACTAGTACATCATAAAGATGAAAGTCTTAATTTAATTAATCTATTAAACTTTACTCAAAACTTAATTAATAGTATCATCAAATTAATCCATGTCTTTAAGTATTAAATACAAAATTATAGCTACTAAGTGTACATCCTTTATATCATAGAATATTCTTTATTGTTTTGATATACTAATACTTTATTTGATAAATATAAAATTTTAAAATTTCTCTTTGATGATTTAAAAAAAAATTAATCCATGCCATATTTTTAAAATTTACATGCCAATTTCTATGATTATATATTATATGAAAATAGAAGATCACAAAATAAGATGATTTTATGTTGAATAAGGAAGTGAAGGAAATTATGTAAAAGAGGAATGAAAAATACAAACAATAATAATGAATATTATAAAATATTTTAAAACTAAGTTAAGATAGCAAGTAATAGATAGTAAAACCATAAGGTTTGTAAGAATTTGTTTACTTAAGTAATATGTACAATTATTTGTATAGAATTATTTGCAAAAGAGTTACAATGATATCTTGTCAATTAATTATCCTTTCAGAAGCAAAAAGAGAATGTTAACAATTCTAATCTATTATTATTTACCTTTAAAGGAATTAATATATCTACATGAAACATATTTATTCTAATTTATTAGAAGTCATAAATTTAAAAATTAGAACTTTTTTTTGTTTTTGTTTTTGTTTTGTTTTGTTTTTTATTTTTAGTTTTTAGTTTTTTTTGAAGCCATCTAGTACACTTGCATGAATTTTAAGCTCTTACAATAACATCTTCTTTAAATTTTACTAAATTTTATTTTTAAATAATTTAATAGAATTATAAATATTTATTATTATTGTTATAGAAGAATGCTATGTATTTGTAAAGTATGAATATTGAAATTTATAAATCTATAATAGATAACAAAATATCTTTTATACTTCATTATTATGCTAATAGCTAGCAAATAATACCAATATAGTTAACTATTGAATCCAATCAAGATATTTATTTTTTATTAAGATAAATTTTGTATCTTTATTTTATTTTGTTATTCAAAAATTGATTCCTATGAAATATCTTTATAAATTTTTATACCAACATGTTAAACAAAAAAATTTCTTAAAAAGAGTTGGATATTAGAGTTTTTGTTTTATAAAATAAGGTTGTTCTTTTAACTAGTTGATAAGTAGATCTAAATAATCTTAGTTTTTTTTATGTTTAAATTAATTTGTTACATTATATTTCTCTATTTCTTTTGTTTATTATTCTTTATAAACAATAATGTTACAAAATATTTTTGTCTTATTTCTTGTAATAGCATACTATTATGGAACATGATTATTAATGAATTACTTTATTTTTTTGAATTCTTATGCACTACAAAACAACAAAAAATATACAAAATTATAATAAGTTTTTGCAATCAAGATATATATATATATATATATATATATATTTATTTATTTATTATTAGTAATAATATTACAAAAGCTATTTAATATTATAATAGACATAAACATGAGATACAAGTACTTCATAAAATATGACATTATATATATATATATATATATATTAGTTGAACCCGTGCCATTATCATGGAAAATATGCAAATATTCTACCATAGATTCTACTCAGTTTAAGAAGGTAAATCTTACCAAAATTATTTTCTATGCACTAAAATAACAACTGCCTAGTTAGTCACTTGCCATGAAAGATATTAATATAGATTGTAGTCTTAAGAATACAACAAACATAGGGCATGGTATATGAGATACTTATATAAAATTGGTCTTAGAATTATCATGTACTACTTAGACTGCCTTATCAACATACATGCCAACAAAGTCTCAATGATAGATCTGATACTTGTTATTTATTTTTATTTATTGAAGCCAATTCTCTCTTCTACTTTCCATGAATCTAATTAAAGTCAAACTCATTTGCATTCACAAACTGCTCTTGCACCAATCCTTTTGACAATCAATTGCCATATGTCTATTTGTGAGGTAAGATCCAAAGGTCATGATTCCTCAACTATGAATGCTAGATGTCAATCTCTACAAACTCCATAACCTCTTAAACCACTAGAGAGTATGAAAGGTCTCTATGCTCTTTTGATGTAATTACTTAAAGACACAATTGTCACTTATTAGCAAACAATCTCAAAACCTTTGATTCTTGGATGATCAACTTTGTTTTTTAAGTTTAGTTCTTGGGATTTTAGTATCTCTTTATTCAACATAGATTAGCTAACATTGATTTACAAATCAGAAACATGAAAAAGATGAACTTGATATCAAATATAAATCAAGAATCTCTTGAAAATACATGTTGCATCACTCAATCATGTTATCAATGAAAACTTTTGCTTCATTGTTTTTATCAAAACTTTTGATTAAAATAATGATAATTGAGTCAAATGCCAATGTGATATGTTTTTTTGAGGTAGAAGTGAATCATATGTGCTATTAAGGTCTTGTGAATCTATAAACCTTGTTCTATTAAGGCATTGTGAATTGTTACATAACTTAGCTTTTGCTTCACTTTTGAAGAAAACAATGAGAGATGCAGCCAATCAAAGATCAAATTTGTCTCCTTTAATTTATCTCCCTGATGTGTTTTATATAAGAGACACATCTTTGACAATGAATGACATGAATAAAATCAATTATATAATAAAATTCAGATTCGATAAATATCAAGTATAAGTGATAGAAAATAATAATAATAATAATAATAATTAGAAATATGAATAGGTATTGTGTTTTGAAACCTGAAGTTCAAGTATTAGTCTTTTTCATGTCAAGTATAGAAAAAATTATTACTAACCAATAGTTATAAACTGACCATGAAAATGCTTTGTCATTATATTCATGTTTTCTTTCATGCCAAAAAAACTGAAATAAAAAGGTTCATGAAAAATTCTCAATCATATATTTATATTAAAAGATAATAAATATATAAAACTAAAAATATTGTAAACATGAACCATATACAAAGTTGGTTACAATATGGATCGATATTATTTGAGTAGAATAGAAAAAGTATTCAAAAACATTTTAAGCTCAAGAAATGTATTCTTTAAATTTCAAATCTTTCAGAAAGCCTTCTACAACACATAATGCGGAGGTACACAATCCGTTCAAAAAACTTAAAATGTGTTTGTTGTCACTTATAAAGTGTCCATATCACTTTAGCTAGTGCGCGCAGATGGGGCCAAGCTTTAAAGTACCCGGAAGCTTTATCCGGAGCGCGACGTCCACGGCACTTTGCGCGAGTATTTGTGGAGAGCAAATCGAAGCGCGGGCCAAATGCATCGCCTGCCTCGTGATCCATTTTTGCGATCGCCGCTTCGATTGGGGAATCTGCTGCGGACAGGAAGATCTCGCTGCGACATGGAGAACGAGCCCGCAAGTGCTACTAAGGACGGGTCCCTCCATGGCTACGAATCGCTCCATCGCTTGTTGTCCTCGGAGCTTCCACCGCATCTCTTCCAAGTGAGCTCTTACACTTACACTGCTTTCGTCTCGTAATCGGGCTCTGAATTGTACATGCTCATGGGGATCTCGCTTTGTGGGGTGCCGGTTCCAACGTTAAGACCCTTCTTTCTTTTGTGGAATTCGGCATCTCAATTCTTGATAATGATGCATTTTGTTGTCCTGCGTTGTTTGTTCTTTGGAGTTAGTTTTGTGGGTTTCGTGTGAAGAGCCTCGGTCGTGGTGTGCATCAATTTGGTAGTGGCGGAGTTGAACCTTGCGATTTCGAGGGTAATTTTTAGTTAGAATTCCTTGTTTATGGCAGGAGGTGAGTCGCGTATTGTACGGGTGCAACAGAGGTAGTGCTGTCACTCCTGTCCCACAGACGGAGGACCTTAGTGCTGCAGCGAAGGAAGGGAATTTCGATGTGCAGGTATGTCTTGTATATGCATCAGATTTTCTTAGTTGTGCTGCGGTTGGTGCTTGCTTGTGAAAGTAGATTGCAAGAGAGTTTGTGTGTTTGGATAGGCTTCATTTCGAAATTAGAATTCAGCTCATGAGTTGGCGGTGTTCAGACATTCGAGTTCACGGCGGATCTGGAGCAGATGCGGGCTCCACGGAACGTTTGCGTGGGCTTGATCCAGAATGCAATAGTACTACCTACGACCGAACCCTTCTTGAAGCAGAAACATGCTATCATGGAACGAGTCACCTCTCTCATCGAATCTGCTGCCAAGGCTGGCGTCAACATTCTCTGTCTACAGGTAGCTCCCTGCTCTTTGCAAAGCTTCCGACCTGTCATGCAAGGAAAAGTACTGATCGAATGCTGGAGATGCGACATAACTTGCGAATCCATGAACATCTTCTTTCGTCTTGGAATGATCATTAATACTCTTGATTGTCTCATGTGTTCGACTGCTCCATTCATGATTCTCAAACTGCTTGTCTTTTGTAACAGGAAGCCTGGACAATGCCCTTCGGTTTTTGTACGCGTGAGAAGCGATGGTGCGAATTTGCTGAGAGTGCTGAAGCAGGGGAATCAACAAAACTCCTGCAAGGACTCGCGCAGAGGTATAATATGGTGATTGTGAGCCCAATCTTAGAGCGGGACGAGTCCCATGGGAGCACCATCTGGAACACTGCTGTAGTAATTGGCAACCATGGAAATGTCATTGGAAAGCACCGAAAGGTTAGCAGCAACAGCACTCTTTCAAGACTGTCACTCTCTAATCCACCATTGTTTCTGGGAAAATAGTATCAAGCACATGCTTTGGGACAGTATTTTATGTATCAGCTTTTTTATTTCTAGTTCAATCAAGTTTATGATTAATGCTTGCTGTCATTGGAAATGCATTGCTGAAATTCATACGAAATGTGGCTGTTGTGCCAGAACCACATTCCACGAGTAGGAGACTTTAACGAGAGTACCTATTACATGGAAGGCAATACTGGGCACCCTGTTTTCGAAACCGAATTCGGAAAGATTGCTGTGAACATATGCTACGGAAGACACCATCCCATGAACTGGCAAGCGTTCGGCATGAACGGAGCCGAAATCGTATTTAATCCATCTGCAACTGTTGGTGATCTTAGCGAGCCCATGTGGCCAATTGAGGTACGTCAAAAAAATCTTGGTTTTGAGAATCAGTCTTCTTCATTCGTGTTCAAGGACATTGACGCAGTTTGCTGAATGCTTTTATTCCCACCTCGGTTGCTTGATTTGCAGGCGCGAAATGCCGCCATTGCCAATAGTTACTTCGTAGGAGCCATTAATCGTGTTGGAACGGAGGTTTTTCCCAACGAGTTCACTTCAGGCGATGGGAAACCGGCTCACAAGGACTTCGGTCACTTTTATGGCTCAAGTTTCGTTGCCGCTCCAGATGCATCGTGCAGCCCAAGTTTGTCTCGGTGCCGGGATGGTTTGCTGGTGGCAAAGCTTGACCTGAATTTATGCCAGCAATTGAAGGATAAGTGGGGGTTTAGAATGACTTCCCGGATTGACATGTATGCAGATTTCTTCCGGGAATATGTACAGCATGACTTCAAGCCTCAAGTGATTCATGACTCTTATCTAGATGGATTGCCTGCAATGAACAGTAGGACAACTTAGGAGATTTTCATTGCAAGAGACCTGTGCACAGTACCGTTTTATGTAATACTTGTATAGATATGTGGATAGCTTAAAGCGAGCTTCTTTGTAGCGGGCCTGTACAGGTCAAGATTCTGATCACAGAGTTAAGCAAAGCATTGAATAACCTTTCTTCTGTAACATTCAACTATGGTACCCATTTGATTTGACATTAGACGAGCTCTCTAAGTGCACTCTGGATGAGCAGATACATAACTGTTTAGTGCATTTTGTACAGATCGATAGCTGACAGCCCTGGAAATTTCTAGAAATAAAGCCATATTGGAGATTACGGTAGTGTGGCTAATGCTCGTAATTTGAGATGACTCTGGTTTGGGCACATGTCACGCAAGACTTCAAAATTCTGCAGTACTAGTTTCCATGCCAGTTTTCAATGGTAGCATCACGATGTCTACAGTTTTAAGCTGCAAAATCGACCGAAACGTCATGCTAAACAAAGCGTATGTCAACAAATGGGTGTCGCAGTTACATATTATTTAATTTATCATGCATTGATTTAACATTGATATTCTTCAGTCCTGTTTCACATAACCCATCGATCCTTTAGCTAACGGTAGTTGGCTTTTGATAGTCACGAAGTTTGATAATCTTCATTCTCTCTAGGAAATGCTTGTGATGAAATCTTCTGATGTGGAGCCAGACTGCAGGCGCTGGATCCAAACTCCTTGAATTGCAAGACTGCAAATTAGCAATATCTTGCATCCCAAGCAATAGGCTCAGACAATTCACCCCGAAGCTTAGTACTTTTTTTTCCCATGATCAAGCTATCCTTGAGCCTATTGGTTGTTGGAACAAGTTCATCAGTCATCAGAGAAGACGCTGAGGTGCAGACATTTATCGCTCTTGGCTGTTTTGGTTCCAGCGAGTCGAGACGATGGCAATCGAAGGGTGAAGTAAAGTAGGCACCACTGTCGTCGGGAGAGAGCGATAGCCTGTCTCTTAGTTCTGGCCATTCTTTTCTCACGTGTTTGAGGATATTGGCTTCTTCTCTAGATCCCGAACTTCCTGTGTTCACATGCAACTAGATTGCAATTATCAGAAAAGAATCAAGGTAAGCCAAACTCAAAGCCTAGCAAGATTTTTTCATTTACGAAATTCATGAGAAAGGCAAACGTTTTGATGATAAAGACAGAGATTGTGTACTATAGCTTGGTCTGTTCAGAGAAATTCAACAATTATCATTTATGCGAAACAAGTTTAGTGTTGAATCACAGACTTGAATGAAAAGAATAAACACATCGAACTCACCTCCAGTGCTGTCTCTTCCAGAACTTCTAGATCCTCGGGAACCATAGCTTCTTGGGGTTGAGCTTGTTCGAGGCTTGAATCTGCTGGGACTACACCGGAAGCCATTGCGTGCCTCCAACGGCAGAGGGAATATCGAGGATTGAGGGCTGCCAATGGATGTGTTGGTTGCTGCGAGAATCCCTGGTTTACTGTGTAAAATCACATTCTTGTTACGCTGGTCTTTCATCAACAACCACCTCTCTTTCCCTGTGAGATGAGCCAAATCATGGTGCTTTCTGCGGTTCCGGTTGTTTCCGGCAACGGTGATCTCGCCGCTCACATTACGAGAACCCTCAAGATTGCTGTCTTCTGTCTCTGTAACTTGGGAAGAATCCTTCGAGTGTATGATGGGCCGTGTGATAGTCGAATTTTCCCTGGCTTGAGCTGCAGCCTTAGCAGCTTCCTCATTCATTCGTGCCAGTTTCCAAGGGTTAATCCCAACCGACTTCTTTCTATTAAACCGCGGAGCTGACTTTCCGGTGCGATTCACTGCGATTTTTGCACCAGAAGACTTCATGTCCTCGCCGACGGGCAAAACCATCTGTTGCAAAACCCAAGTGGCAGTTTAAAGTAAGCAGGCAGATCCGTATGCGCGATTTGTTATGATACGAAATAAAAAGAAGTTGTATATAGCTCTGCGCAAGTTGGTCTGATTTCTGAGCTGAAACAACCATTTTCGCACAATGTCAAAACGGAACGTTTTGTATTCGCACCTGCTGATGTTCAACAAACATGCGAGGTGTTATACAAAAGACACCCTTGTGCAGAGCCAGAGCCCCACTTGAGCTGTATCCACTAATTCCTGTGGCGTTGGAACTTGCAGGTGATGAAGTTAAACTGTTAAATCCATCACCCTCTGCGATCTCCTGTTCTATGCCTTGTTCTCTTACTGCCAGAATGTAATCATACGTTGTAATACCCTGTTGAATTTTTCCACAATAGGTCAACGTTTACAGGGTGCATTCAAGTGGTGGAAAGGTTAAGTAGAATTGCTGAATTGGACCAGTTACTCCAGGTCGTAGAGACGAAGGTCTAATCGGTGAGAGTGTTTAGTTTGATTCAATGTTATCCCAAGCTCATCGAGAGAGTCAGTTCTAGCACTCACCTTATGTATCAGAATGAGGTGGAAGAAGAATAACTGACCCAAGGGGATCGTTCCTAACATGGCCAGGACGGAGAGCAACACCTGAATATCCAACTTACACGGGTAGGTTCCTTAAAACTCGTGTGCTGCAACACGAAACTATCTGTCCAGGACTGGCGATCAGTCAATTCCAGAAAGGAATTTGAGACTGAAGAGGTAAACTACATCACATCTTTGAGATCATTCAGATATAGTTTATTTGTGAATGTACCAAGCTTAGAGTGTATCAATCAAGAGAAATGTATCAATGTCAATTGAAGGTTATGACACCTCTCAGATCCTTCAGGTTGGCAAGGTTACTACAATAATGACAGAGATGAAGCAGAAAATAAATATATAAAAATTAATAACACATACCACAACAATTATGTAAGACACCCGAGAGAAGCTACTTCCGAGTCTGCGAATTATCTCCTTATTAAAACTTGTCTTCTGTGCAAAGCAGCGAACAAGAACACCAATTCTAGTGGTCCACACGATTACTAGCTGCAACATCGAAGCGTCAAAGCACTGTAATGTAACTTCCCGTTAAAGAATTAAAAGACAAGGATGTCTTCGGTTCAGCATCGGTCGCAATAGACAAACTCTATGGAAGCAATAGTCTCGTAAAAAGATATGCTACTGAGCTCATGACAAGAGCCTCGTTATTGTCATGATTCTATGGTGAGCAACTCCTCACAATCTAACTCTGTAATCTCGGAATCACTTCATGCACCAGCAATAGACAAGCCACCATGAGGCTCACGACCGTCCTGTAGTTCCTCCTCCCTACGCAATTATTGAGCCACTGCGATGACAGTTCAAAGTCATTAGATACTTAACCTCCATGGACTGTCAAGTAGCATTCAACATAACGACAACAGACCCTGTTGCAAGAATTTATAAAATAATCAAAAAGATGAGCACATGATGGAAATTGGTTGCGGAAATACCCGGCAGTGGTGGTCGAACTCATAAACGCACAACGAATCCACTTGACTGAACTTGTCACAAGCCCTGCAGTGCTTGCTGTTCTTTGATATCTGTCGATCATCCGGAAGAGTTACGATTTGGAAACATTGGGTGTTATCATGGGAGTTCCGATTTGCACAGCAATGAAAGTTCAAAACGAAGAAATCGGATAACGATGCACGTCTGCTTTCATAAGTTTATTCGGTTGAAGGGAATTTTTTTCAAATGTCAAAAATTAAAATGTACGAGGCTCAAAACATGAGCCATACCTTAGCTTCACATATGCTGCAATATAGCAACTGTTCTCCCACATTCAGCTTTGCCGGATCGTCCCTTTTACAGCAGGCCAACGGTACACAAAGCCAACGAGCACATACTTTTTGACCCGAAGCTTCAATCGTCAAAGTTTTATAGGGTGATGTATTTGTTTCAGACTCATCGTGTGAATGTTCTAAGCAAGTTTCAACATTTGATTGCGATAATTTGATAGCCATCAGCGCTGTCCGATGGTTGGCCTTCGCAGCTTGTTTTGACAGGTGCACTCCTGGATCAGCTGGATCACAACCAGCGCATCTCACATACAGAATAAAGACTGCTAAGACCTGCATAAAGTAGAATTGAATTAATATGAATTCTGAGAACGTACCACGAGAGTTTGTCAGTGCAAATTTGAAATGCGCTGGTCGCGCAAACTATTCAACTTAACCCATCAGTACCAGCAACCCCAATTCTGGTGAATTATGAATGAGTGGGTTTGGCCGAATAGTCTCATATGGTTTCGAAATTGGCACAAAGCCTGATCAATTCAGAGACACAGTATCACTCACCACCGGCGAGAAGGCCGCGTATACGTGAAACTTCATTACACTGCTTCCAACGAAAGGAATGAAAAATACGTAGAAGGAAAGGGAGAGTCCTGAAAAGACTGCTACTGCCACGGTCTGTTTGATGCATAAGAAAGTCAAGTGGAAGTGTTAATACTGCACAACGAAATAATATTACAGCTTTCATAAAATCACCCCTGCTTAAGGTAGTGAAGAAGAAACATTCTCATACAGACAACGTAAACAGCATTTCAGAAGAATTTGATCTCTTCTTCACAAAATATAGCAATAAATTATACCCCACAGCTCAAGTCAGAAAGAAGCAGACCAATTGGGTATCTCTTACCTCATGTACATTTCACTGGAGCAACAAAAAACCAATTTTCTTAAAGATCCTTGCTAATTAATCATTCTCAAGGTAGATTCCAATTAGCAGTCATGCCTTTGTAAGACTTTTCTGGATTGATTCAACTCAAGCTTACTCGGAGAAATTCGAAAGAATCACTACTCTAGACTAATTTTGGTGAGGCAGTGAGTGAAGGTTTTCCATTAAAGGTTTCTGAGGAAATTCTTTTATAGACTTCATTTTCCAAGTAGCCTACGTTCCTCATGTCTATTACCGCCCAGAGATAAGTATCTTCTCCTTTTCCTAGTACATGTAATTAACTAACAGGAAGTTGTGGGCTTAAGGTTTTAAATCGCTGCACACGATACACACGTAAATCTACTTCGATTTCAATAGATACTTCGATTATCATGGATTCAATTGCAGACCTCAATGTGAATCCATGTTTAGTGCTGACCAAAGATGTGGCATAAGTTCAATAGTTTCTGCAGCCTCCTGCCTTGCATGCAAGTGCCCGTTGTTTTTTCTTCTTTTATTTTATTTTATTTTCCCTCCTAACTGAACACAACACAGTGCAGGTAATCACGATTCATGTAGCCACAAATGTGGATGTGAAGATTGAGCAGAAGTTGAAAGACGAACCTGGAGAGGATGATACGGCAGCTCCCATCCATGATTTCGCATTGTGTACGCAACTTAAGTGCCTAAAGCTACAGATGCCTTAGTACAAATTGAATGCGGAGTCCAGACGCGGGAGAACCATCTGGCTACAGTAACAATCCTGCATCTATTGGTAGTGCAGAGTGTTTCGATTCTCGTGACCTGACATCAGACTTCGCTCTAATTCCAACAGAACCAAAGAATAAATAAAGAAAAAATAAACTGTGCTCTCATTTCCTGGAAACAGCCGGAAACGAGGATGCTCTTCTTCTATATCGGTCCAATAGAATGAGTGCACTCGAAGACACCACCGCACAGTGCAAGGGAAAGGATCCTGACTTTGTTGTGGTTGGATAGTAACACACCATGCCTTGTCGAGTAGGCGATTTTCACCTCAAGAAAACATTGAGTGACGGCTGGTGAGTCTACAAAAATGACGTTAGTGAAATGAGCACTCAAACGCCCCAGAAAGGTTTTATGAACTACACATCACACTGCACCCTAGCACTCCTAAGCTTCTTTTAACTCCACACTCCCACCTGCACCGGCTGCCTCCAAGTGCTAATTGAATCCAAGAGTTTTCTCTACATCATCAGCCTGAGGGGGAGGAGGGGGGAAGAGGGCTAATACACCCGCCTAACTCTACACCCCATGCAAAAAGAGCAACTCCCTGCAACGTACAGCTCGGCTAACCGCAACAATAGCTGCACGTATCTCACATGATGCACATCGTAAGACTGCGCCCTCATTGTCCACAAAGCCATCCCTCGTCTTGGAACCAGCTCTGGACTCTAGGAATCAGGGTCCTCAGCCTCGCAAGATGTCAACCCCAAGTGCACAATGGCTTTCCAGCGCTAGACCCAACTCGCTGCAACCCAAAGAGGCACATTACATGGTGACGAAACATCACAAAAACAACAACAACAAGATGAGGATGATGATGCTGCGAGCCGCAGTGATGCTGTGCTTGGCCTTCCCTAGTGAACGCCCTTTCGGATGCAAGAATCACCCTCCTGCTTTGAATGCGGAGGAGAAGAAGGAGGAGGGCCTTGCTAATGCTTCCCCAGGGACGCCATGCCTGCGCCGACACCTCCCCTCCCCCATGAACATGGCCAAAACTGCCACCTTTGGCACCGTTGAGGTAGTGAAAAATCCTGCAGGCTCTTGCGAGCCCCTTCTCGGCGCACGGATTGTTGCGTTTTCTGTGTGGAGAGATATTTGAGTTTTTGTTGCAACAAATGCAACAATCCTGTGAAGCTCCGAGCATGTAGAATTTCCAACTTGTCGTGTTTCAACTGAGATTCTGAGTCTTCCTCTTCGATTAGTTTTTTCTTTTCTTTCTTTCTTTGTGTATGATTTTGGTGTTTATGTAGTGTTTTTTCGTGATTTGGGATGTAGACATGTTCATGAAATGAGTTTCGATGATGATGTATCTTCGTATGATTCTTCCCGCTGATCCGATCATAAGTAGGATGTGGGTACTTGTGTCTCTTTGGGGGAAGAAATTTACGCTGATGGAAGCTTTCTGGTTCCGTTGTGCAGATGATGTTACTGGAATAATTCGTATTGCCTGTATTTCCTGGTGTCAACCTTTCATGTATCCACGCTGATCGAAAAACATACTTTGATTCTCCTCATTGTTATTTGGTTATTTCGTAACTTTTATTCTTTTTATCACTACTTGCACCACAAGCTTTACATACTTCTTCTGTTTTTTGCAATTTCGAGCTATGTTTGTCGAGTATCAATGCATCACCCTGTATCGACAATGTCGACTTAAAGAATTTACATACTAAGAAAATAGCCACTTGTATATATTACTGAATTAAGTAAACTTGGAAGCTTGGCAGACAAAAAAGCAACTAATGAACATTAAACACTGCACTTGAAACTCAGGCTTAATTTATAGAATTTATACACAGTTATCTAATACATGGAATACGTTGTAGCTATTTCCTTAACTTCAGTATTTATATATATACATATATATAGATAATTAATTAACTAATTAATTAGCTATAAAGAGGACTCACTCTGGGGTCATGAAGGCAGCACTGAGCATGCTTTGGTGGGGTGGGTGGGGCAGGCAACAAGCATGTGGACACACACACTCACACACGCCGACCCCTATAGCCGCGCTCTCCCTCTACCGTGGACCAAGAGTTCCCATTGCGTGCCCACTTTGTGAACCCCATGCTCTCTCATACGAGAGCAGGATTCTGCGCACTTGGGAACAGGGGAACCAAAGCCCTCTCTCGTAAATTCTCTGCTCGCTTGTTGTCACCGTCCCACGTTCCCAGCCTGCTGATGCTGGTCGATCTCCTCAATCTAACGAACAGAAGCTTTCATCCTACACTGACCTCGCGATTGGCTATTTATCATTAACTATAATTCATTCATCCATCATTCCAGTTGCTCCTGAAGAGGAAACACTCTGCCCCACTTTTGTGGCTCAAGCTTGAATTTTGCATAATAAAGTCTTTGACATCGACAGCCCCAAATCTATACATGGAATACTGGGGGAAACAAATAAATAAATAAAAAAAAATTCGTACACTTGAAAATAGTATGTGATTTATTTAGCAAAAGCAAAACTCACATCAAAGAGTAGAGTTTTAAGCAATATTGTTGCAACAAGTAATTTCAATACAACAATTATATGTTTATTTTATAGTGGTTTATATTTTCATATCTCTTATATATAAAAATTCATGGGATAAACCAACAGGATAAACTAGAGGAGACAAAAATAATCTATGATTGGCAGCATATCTTATTGTTTTAACTATTGATTAAAGCAATAACTCAGCTTTTGATTACTATTGGATAAATATTATTACTTTTTTGTGACCAATAGCATGGGTTTCTACTAATCTTATATTAAGTTCCTCAAAATTAGATTGCACTAGAAGAAAAGAACACACAAAAGATATAAAAGTTGATTAGGAGATCACTAAGAAATCTACTTGTTGATTTTTGTTGTGTTTTATATTGATGTATATTCAAGTCATTAAATAATTGAATTATGTAAACCATTTAAGGAATAAAAAGACATCATTTGATCATGTATTTTATTATTAATAATCTTTAACTATTATTGAATTTTTAAAATTTAAAGAAGAATAAGACCATGGTGGAAGGTACAATGTAAGAGGTTCAACAATTATACAAATTACACTCTAACTAATAAAAATAATCATAAAATTCTTGTACAAAATAAGATTTTAATTTAATAAATAATTGCATAACGTTGAGACAAAAAAAAGAAAAAACTAATGAGAAGAGTACAACTCAAGAAGATGTACAAATGAATCCACAAATGGTCTCAAGCATAGTTTTTTATATGTTAATTATATATTTTTTCATATTTACAATAAATATTATCGAAAAATAAATAAATCTGGTCTTATGGTCTTGCTAAAAGATACTATTACATAAGAAGTTTCTTTACTTTTCATGTGCTATTTTTAATTTTTTTTATAAGATTTTAAAAATCAGATTCTTTTTGAAGGCACCACATGAAAAAAAATGTTCATTTTCATAAATAAACTCATCTCAGTGGTTTACATAAGTATGGATAAAATAACAAAGCTGTTCTTTGAAATATTTTGCTAGCATTCACAATTCTGTGACATTATTTGCTTGAATGTGACTTGATAAGTCATAAAAGGGTAAGAAATGATGTTTTGAAGAGCACCAAAAGCAGAAAAGTATATTTCAAAAAACAAATTACAAAAATTATATTTGTGAGCTGTTTTCTTGGAATAAAAAATTCAACTTTTAATTATAATATGATATAATTTTCACACGTGTTATATATATATATATATATAGAGAGAGAGAGAGAGAGAGAGAGAGAGAGAAAGAGAGACAAATATTTTGTGAAAAATACAATACTTTGTTATATTTTAGTATGTCTATTGTGTAAATTGCAGATTGTATTTTTTTTTTCTTAAACACGTGTTACAAATGTAGCATTAGGAATATTTGTCTTTAGCTTTCTTTTATTCATAAATTTTATTCATGTTGTACTCATTTTTTGTACAATAAATTAGGATTAATAAAATAAATAATTAACCAAACTTCCAATGCTAGCAATTTGTTTCCTTGGTAACACTAAAATGTTCCAAAGATGTTGACTCGTAGTTTACTGTATGTAGTTTGTAAGACATATGTATCATGTTTGAAACACTTCTATTGAGATTTGGTTTTTTAAAAGTACAAGTGAAATGATGTGGTATATTATACAAGATTAAACAAGATTGTTGTAGCCTTATTTTGGAAATCTTTGTTGAAGTACTATGTAAGTATATAGATATATATATATATATATACATTTTTTTTCCTTAAGTACGAAAGTGTACTTTCTAAAAATGAATAATCTCATTCTTCTATTCATCCTTTCTTAATGAAAAATTGAATGATTTTTTCTTATTAAATAGCTGTAACCAATAAATAGTTGAACAGTATGTGATATGTAGTGAATGAGTAGGACATAACGATATTCTAAAAGAAAACTTGCATTTATATTTACATTTCGAAGGATAAGTAACACAATCAACCTCTTTCCTTCCTGACTCTCAATCAAGACACGACAATCCCTAAGTCCATGTGATGAGAGTAGAGAGTTATTATTATTATTATTATTATTCTCACTCCCTGTGTGTGTGTGTGTGTTTGAACCTTTGTTTGTTTTTTTTATGTTTTTTTTTTTGTTTTGTATTTTGTTTTTTTGTTTTGTATTTTGTTTTTTTGTTAGTCCCGTTTTTTGCCCAGACATCTCTTGTATAGATGGTTGAACACAGAAGACATACATTTACAAGACACAAGACGATGGGGCATCCTGTCAAAGTCCACACGTGCACATACATGTGTGTGTATCCACATGTTCATACACATACACTACAACTAAAGCTTAGCAAAAGGGAGAATACAATTGCCTTGATGGTTTGAAAGGAACCCACAACAGGGATGCTGGATTGGATGCTTCAAGGGCCCCACAAATGGGTTTCAAAGCAGAAATAGAATCCGAGATGCAGGAGGAGTAATCAGCTGCAGCTCCAGCATCAATCACCAGCTCGGCAGGGCAGATGATGGAGGGCTTCAAGGCAGCATCAAGGCAGCCCTGACTGCTCTTTAAGTCTCCCTTGTTGATGCAGCTGCAGGGTTAAGAAGCATATGCCTGCATGTGTGGTACTAACGCTCTGGGCTCTCTCATTCATAACTCTGCACAACAGGGCCTGCCTTTCACTTTCTCTGGAATTCCACTCCTTCAACAATCTTGGGCCTGCCAGAGAAGGCCTTTTTTCCAGTACCCGAGCTCGAAGGCCGAAGCACCGACTGCTGCTCCCCGAAGTGTGATGCCCTGTGCACGATGCACCAGCTGCTCGAGGAGCGTAAGGAGCTTGGGCGATGGCCCAGCTGACTTGAGTCCCTGCCAGTTCAGTACAAGTGGTGTAACAAGAGCCATGTGCTCGGGACTGTAAAAAAAACACTCGAAATGGTCAGGGATCTCATGAGACCTCACAGATTTCACTTCTCACAGAAGAGAAACAGCCTCATGCAGGTCCACTTTGAAACAAGCCAAAGGAATTCTTCTGCAATGTTATATGCTGGTCCACTAATTGCTGCAGTTTGTGGTCAATTGACAGATCTGCTCTGGTGTCTCCAGTTGAATTTTCGTTCCATCTTCTACTTGATTGTTTGTTGAATTTTTGTGTTGCACAGATTCAAATCAAGAAGATAAAAAGAAATCTTTTCAATCAAATCATTTCGTAAAAAACATGTCACGTTGATTCTTTACTTAGAATTTCAGAAAATTTAAAACAGCGTTCAAATGATTATTTTAGTCACTATCTTATGTTCGCCATACTTGAGGTTTTCCATTTCAAAAACATCCCTCCTTCAACCCCCCTCCCTCAATCAAATGAAGTAACAAATCAAGTTTTAAGTGCAAGTTATGCACTTATTAACAATTTTAGAAGACCTTCAATGTTTAAGAAAGATTAGTAATAACGTTATTATTACCGACACATTTACATCCAGACCATGAGGTATTAACGAGATCAACACGTATAAAAAGAAAGACAAGTCAGCTATCGAAGTATTTTAGAAAGTGCATCATACCATATCTTATTAGACCACTTCTGCCTCAGTTACATATTGGGAGCGCTAATCGAGGTGTTTCTTCGTTTTGTGGTGATAGTTACAATTGAATGCAACACTAAATGTGTAATTTTTTCGCTGGAACTTCAGTAGAGAGCAATCATCTTGAATGATGCAGATGTCAGATCGTTTCAATTACAAAAGACCGAAGTCACTATTTTCATAGAACACAGCCGTTACAGATTGTAGAAGCGCTAAGCAAAGGTCCAATTGAGAGTCTAACGAGAGCTTTGGGAACTAGATGTTTGCAACAGCCTGATGTACACATGAATCTATTACCTGAAAATATAAGCATTCCATCTAGGCAACTAACGCAAATCCCAGTCGCTTGTTTCTAAAACCAAATCACAAACATATTATCCTCAAAAATCATCTCAGGAAGATAGAATACTCAAACACTAGCCAATTTCTAAACAAGAATCGTTATATGGAGAATCTTCTGCAGGACAAATTTGGTCTGAAATTTCTTACTAAATATGTCCACCACAAATTCTTCTCTAAAATGAGTAAGCTTGAATTGCTTGTTTGCAATGGTGAAGCCAACATCCGGCATTGATTATAAACCATTGCAATCCACCATAGATTCTCCATTTGGACTCTGCAGACGTTCACACAGCTGCATCAAACTAAAACATACTCAGTGCTGAGATGTCACAAGGTTACTCTAATATGACGGCCATCTCGCAGAAGGCACATGTTACTTCATTACCCATTCCATCAGAGACATCTCCATACCTCTTAAGGACGCTGGCAATACCTAGGTCCCCGCTAGAAGCAGGTTGATATTAAATATTTGGTTTAATAACTATAGTAAAACCTAGCATTTATCGATAAGGTCATGCTTTTACGTTGGAAGTTTCATCACATGGAACAATTTTGTCGTCCACACCTGAGGCTTGCAATCTTGACATACCTGTTGCTTGACAGTAAGTGTGGTATTGTGTCATGTATTCTGGATCAGGATCTAGATTTGCAAGATTCAGGCATGGACTGCGGGCTCAACCGCCGCTGGAGGAAAAAATCTACATGCAAGAAGCAGAAGGGTTCAAGGTGCAGGGAAAGGACTATGTGTGCAGGTAGCAGAAATCTATGTATGGCTTGAAGCAAGCTCCAAGACAGTGGTACAAACGATTTGATACCTTCATGATTGGGAAAAGTTACACCAGGAGCAAATACGACAGTTTCGTGTACTTCAAGTTTGGAGAAAGGTACCACATTCCAATATGTAATCTTGGTGTTGTATGTTGATGATACGTTAATTCCTGCGGAGAGGATGGCACAAAGTAACAACCTCAAAATCCAACTTAGTAAGGAGTTTGACATGAAGAATTTGGGCCCCGCAAAGAGAGTATTGGGTGAGGATATCATCAGGAAAAAAACCAAAGGTAGACTAGCTGTGTCAGAGGAACTACATTAAAAAGCTTTTGGCCAGTTTTGGAATGGAGAATGCCAAACCTGTGAGTACTCCTCTTACAGCACATTTTCGACTCTTAGAAGCCCATTGTCTTGCGACAGAAAAGGAGAGGGAGTATATGTCTACCACTCCAGTGCAGTTGGAAGCATGACGTATGCGATGGTTTGTACTAGACCAGACATATCGTTTGCTATTAGTGTGGTTAGCATGGCAAATCCAGGAAAGGAACATTGGCAATCTGTGAAATGGATACTTTGCTATTTGAAGGGAAGTATGGATGTCGGTATTGTCTTTGACATGAATGATGAGAGAAAGGACCAGATCACAGATTTCGTAGATGCAGATTATGCAAGAGAACTTGATAAAAGAAGATCCACTACAGGTCATGTATTTTTGCTTGCTGGTGCTCCTGTGAGTTGGAAATCCACATTGCAGTCTAGTATAGCTCTTTCTACCACAGAGGCAGAGTATATGGCAGCTGCAGAAGCAGCAAAGGAAGCTTTGTGGTTGAGAAGACTTGTTAGTGAGTTTGGACTGGTGCAGATCACCAAGATACATTGTGATAGTCAGAGTGTAATTCACTTGGCGAAGAACCAAGTGTTCCACTCTAGGACAAAGCATAGTGACGTGAGGTACCACTACATTCGGGACAATATTTCTAAAGGAGAAGTTTCCTTGCAGAAGGTTGATACACGAGAGAATGCTGCAGACATGTTGACGAAGTCTGTCCCTGGTGAGAAGTTCAAGTTTTGCTTGGACTTGATTAGTGTTGTAACTTGTTGATGCCCATTGCGGTGAGTAGGGGAATACTTTGAGGAATTGCTACATTGAACAAATTTATATAGAACATAAGACAAGGTGGAGATTGTTGTATTGTGTCATGTATTCTAAATATAGATCTAGATCTGCGAGATTCAGGCATGGACTGCGGGCTCAACCGCCACTGTGGGGTTCGAAGATAAAGTCTCTGTTGCTGAAGCATTAAGGCTTGTGTCGACCGTGGCGATCCTGCTGCAGAGTGTGCACACTACGGACGAGGACTTCATCCTAGAGATCTTCCTCTTGATGGATTGTGTGGAGTGAAAAGTAGCAGCAGATGCTGAACTCACAGTCGATCACAATGCAACACATCTGTCAGAGTCTGCTGACTCAGATAATAGGGAGCAAAGGGAGAGCTGCGCATTAATGCGCTAACGGGCGTCCTGTCGTCTGCAGAGGCGGTAGCGGCGGATGATCAAGCACAGGGAATTGGCGACGCTTTTGATTAACTCTTCTATTTATTGCGAGGGTGCGGAGGGAGCAGCGCCCTCGAGGCACGGATTTCATGAAGCTCGAGACAATGGGGCGAAGGACCAGTCGGATGGACAAGGTAGAGGAATGCAATCGCTCCGAGATCGATCGCGAAGACTTTTGAGACCCTGTAGGAATTTGCAGATCCTGACAAAGAGGATGAAATTCTTACATTCTTCAAGGAGCTTCAAGGAGCTTCAGCGAGCGGTGGTTGTGTGAACAACGCAGTCTGTGGGATGCCGTGGCTTGATTCTTCGAAGTGGAATATTACTTAGTTTTTTCGTGGTGAGAAGCGTGTCGTAGGCATAGAAGCTGTATCGTGGGATCTCTCAAAGACAGAGAGAGAACGGATCTCGATCTTGGTGTAATTCTTTTCAGTAAAGCTATCTGTGTGTTCTCCCGTTGAATGTGTGTTGTCTTAAACTTTGTTGTGATTGTTTTATCAAAACAGTTCTCTTTCACTTCAGTAAGGTCACCAAGGGTCACATCGTCGACGCTCAAAAAACCTTTCAATGATCTAAGTTAGTACCATACCGGATAGCAAACGATATCCCTGCACGCGCCTTCACCACTCAACAAAACCCGTTAGCTGTCTATGCTTGCAATTATCATCAGAAAGAGGATTACTGAACACGATGAAAGCGCATAAATAAATCCAAGCACAATAAGCAGTTTGTCATTTGAGCGATCGAACATGAAACGCACCATTTTCGTTGAACGTGGTAGACTTGCTTGCTTCTTACTTGCGGGAGAATCAGGTCAACTGTACCATTCCCCACGGAAATGATAGATAAACAGAACGTAAAAAACAGATCACCAAAACTTTTCGAGTTATTCAAAGTCTAACATCAGTTATGCAATATCTAAAACTCAACAAAGCAAAGCATCTTCATCTAAAGAAATTAATTGTCCAAATTAATATTCAAGGTCTGCATAGAAATGCATTTTCTACACATTATTATACAGTCCCAAACTCAGGATCGGTAAGTCTAGATCACCTATCAAGAAGCCCATTGGTCTTATTCGTCGTATCATCAACAAAAATTACTGCTCATACATGAGAAATCCCGAAAATCACCAAAACAATGATAATACAAATAATAATAATGCTAACAAACGAGATAATTCCCGACAAATGCAGTTTTAGAGTACGCAGTCCATCCTTTCTTGATACTCTCAAAGTATTAGACGGTGGAGATTTTGTGCAATTAAAGAATATGAGAGTGACTAATACCGAAAGATAGCACTTCGCTGACGGGACCCACAAAGTTGGAACTTCCAGTGGCGAAAATGATCGTAAATCACTTGCTTGGGAGACCCGCTCACAATCATCCCGTTCTGCTGCGTGTCCAAATAATTCCCCAGCGCAACGTCGTCACCTCCGACAAGCCCGAGCATCTGCTTGGCTCTCAATCGCGACGCCGAGCTTGTCTTCATCACCGCCTGCCAGTTCCATTGCATCTTCAGCCGCTGAAAGCTTCATTAATCACTCCAGCAGAAACTAGCAACAACAGGAAGCAAGTCCCCCACGGGGGCACCAAGGGACCCCCAAAACGAAGCCATCTACAAAGTGAACTCAATGGAATGAATACCAAATGCCTAAAGCCCATTACTCTCTTTCAGCAGCACAACACGCAACACTCATTGGCGAACGAACTCCGCACCTCCAAAGTTACAACCACACCTACAATTCACGTCCCTATTCTCCCTCTAGAGACGTTGCCGAAACCGACTCTCGACTCCCACAAATTCATGTTTACTCCCATAATCTGGGGCTTTTCAGAAATGACTACGACGCACGCAACCTTTCTCCAATTGTACCGGAATGGCCAGCTCTAATCTCAATCGCAACCCAAATCCTCCTGACGCAATTGCAAAATCAGAGAATATCAAAGGTTGGGGCAACTGTGCAGCTGGTGAAGTAGCAAAATAAACAGTGAGACTGAGGCGAGGAATTACGTAACTCAACAAGGATGTGCAGTGAAATCCTTCTGGTCCTCTTCTTCTTCTTCTTCTTCTTCCCCGATCGCGCAATCTGCTGGGCTGCTGCTGCTGCTGCTGCAGCTGAGCATCGTTCCCACCTGCAGGCTCCGGCACTTGCACTCTCGCTCCTTGACCCGACGCACGGCGACGAAGATCGTCTTTCGTCCGTCAGTGTCCCGACGGAGAAACTTTCTCCCTCCGTCCAACGACGAAAGAACATTCCTTCCGTCCCAAAAAAATGCTGCACACTTCCCAGTAGCTGATCCTCCGAATCCAAATCCAAATCCATACATTCACCTCTTTAAATTTATTTATTTATTATATATTTTGGAGGATGTATGTGTGTTCGTATTCTTTTGTTATTGAATCGGATCTTCATCGATACACCTTTTTGACACTCCACGTCGTCTTAAAATTTGGGATTCTCAAGGAGTCAAAGTGTAGAAAAAAGAAGATTCCTAACACTTTTGTGAGGATTGGGTTTTTGTTTTTTGTTTTTGCTTTGTTGTTTTTTTTTCTAAAAGAGAGTTGGACACTTCAGTTCTTTCTTATGTGTCATGTTCACTGTACTCGAGGCATTCCTTTGAGCATTTCTCTTTAGTTCGTTCTCCTATATTGGTACTTCTTATTCTTGCACGAAACGTCATTGAAAATATTGCCTGCATTTTAAAAAATAAAATATTCATAATATTGCGATAAAATGCTTGAGAACGAAAATTTAAAATTATTTTCAATACGGCTTTAGAAAAAACCAAAAGGTTTTACAAGTACATGAAAGGTCAAAAACATAAAATATAAAATGAAATAAATCGAATTCTGGATCAATGTATGCAATAATGAGAAAACTTAAGAAGACGAATAATTTTTTGGTTAGATCAAAGGGAGATAATATAACATATATATATATATATATATATATATATATACACACACACACACATATTTTATGAAATGTTGCACAATCCAAATCTGAAAAAAACATCCTAGAAACTAAGGACTAAAATACTTAAAAAATGTATGGATAAAAAAGTAGCAATCTCACGGGTGTGTTGCAAATTGGAAGTCCTGTTATTATTATTTTTATTATTATTACAAGGAGTTGGACTAGTTTTGTTTATAATAGTAATAGTAATAACAATACAAAGCGGAGTCGTCACACAACCTTCAATACCGCCAGACACACATACCACGTCACAAGAGGGAGCGGAGCCCATGGCCGTGCAGTCCAGTCGACGAAACAGTATCCATCCACGACCAGGCGAACGAATGAACGACGATACAAGACGTGGGTTATGGATGCAATCCCCACCCGAGCGCAGGTCCGCCATAGCCATCGCCCCCGCCTTTAATGCTCCCGCTCTCTCGCGTCGCTCTCTCTCGTTACGTGTGTCTTTACTTGCTATAGGGCACGGCCACTGTGTCCCTCCCTGTCACCAATCGCTCGAATCTGCACTTCCCTTCCCGCGCTTGATGTGGAGCGCGAGCAGGCGACATAGGGAGCACAGACAGGGAAGCAGACAGACAGACAGGGAGGGAGGGCGGGAGGGAGGGAGGGAGGGAGGGAGGGAGGCAGGGCTGGGGTTGAGTTCGAGGTTGCTTTAATTTTCTTAAACAGTTCATTGATCGAGGCCGACCGGTAGTGAGAGAGAGATAAGGGGAGGTAGAGGGGCTTGGATCTGGGAATTGTGTGTGTGCGTGTGAGCCAGGTGGAGTGGTGAGAGAGAGAGAGAGAGAGAGAGAGTGGTATTTTCCGAAGATTGAGGGAGGGAGGGGGCTGGGGAGCTATGGCGTCATCCCAGGTGAATGTGCTAGAGTTGCTTCGGCCACTTATGGAGAGCCATTCGCCTCCTCTTCATGCGCTTGTTGTGCCGTCGGAAGATTATCATCAGGTCAGTGGCGATGAAATTTGAGTGAATGTCCGATGGGTTGGTTGGGGAGTTTCTTTTATGATCTATGAGCCATCGAGATTGTCGTGAACTGTATCAGAGATATCGAATCGTGGTGCAGTGTTTTGTTTTTTATTTGTTTATTTCCTTAAATATTCCCCTTTTGATTCTCATTTGATTTGTTGTTTCTTTTTGTTTTTTTTCTTTCGGGTGGGGTGTATTTAATTTGTCGTTTTTACTTCTGGTTGTTGGTAATCGGAAATTGATCAGGTTTTGGACTGAGGTGCGTGTTAATTATACTCTGAAATTCTCATGAAGTTGGGTTTCGCCACACTCGCATGATTGCAAATCCTCAAATTTTCAGATTGATCATCACAGTCTTTAAACTAAGAAGATTTCGGTTTCTTCAAGTCCGGCTTCGGATTGATTAACACATCTGTGATGCACCTCGACTTTTCACCGTCACTTATATTGTCACGAATGATTTCCGCGATGTCCAGTGGTTGCTCTAAGGTCATCTTTCATATCGTGCAGGAATAATATGCTTGACAGGGTTTGCGGTTGCATTTATTTTCGCTCTCTGTACCACTTCACTATATTTTTGCCTTTTAAAATCAATGTATTTCTTCTGATTTGAAATAATTCTTACTTTTTATAGTACTGTCGTGGGATGCTGTGTGTGTGTGTGCGTGTTTTTATTTTTATTTTTATTTTTATTTACTTATTTATTTTTTGCTTTGTCCCCCTCAAGGTGGTGAAAGTCGGGTTGTCGTTTCCACAATTTTTCTGGCTCTGCATTGGAGTTGATTCTAAATTGAACCTGCATGATAACACTGTCTAGCGCTTTGTTAGCTTGCATTGTGCTTTTTATAAAAAAAATCACTTTCTTTCTTTCTTTCTTCCTTATATGCTGTTACATATGGCACTATACGGTGTCTCTTTCATATTCTGTAGTTAAAGATACTCTGGTGCCAATGCAGTCTGTTATGGCTGCCTTTTGATTTGTGTGCTCTTGGTTTTCTATCAGCATCGAGCTGATTAGTTAAGAGTTACTTTACTTTCATTTAGTTATATAAATAGATCGTATAAGGTATTCTAGTTTCTATGTTTCTGGATTATTTATAGTATATCAAATTACTTGGCTGGTTTAAGTGATGGTTGGCATGAAGAAAGTTCATGGCGACCTTATTGAGTGATTGGGAATGTTTTCTTGCCTTATAGTGAGGGGACATAGTTCAGTGATCTTTTCAACAGTTCCCGATCGTTGCAGGTCCACTCTTAGGATGAAGTGTAGGAAACTCAAATCTCCCAGCGAATTTCTTGGGTGCTTTCTAGGTCTTTAAAAAAAAATTTGAATAAGGCTAGCTCCTTGAAATTGCTCATTTCTGAGTGCGACTCAGAGGTCATCTCCATTCCTCAATTCTTATAGGATGTATTCTTCAGTTTGATTTCAGCCTGTTTCAATGCTTTCAGCTTATCACACATTTTCTTCTTTGAAGTGATACTTATCCCACTTATCTCACTGTATCATGTGTATTGTTCCTTCTGTCCTTTCGAGGATGGCAAAGAACTAAATTAACAGCTTATTTCACACCTGTTTGCTTGCAGAGCGAGTATGTCGCTGATGCGGATAAAAGACGGGAGTTTGTATCAGGATTTAGTGGAAGCGCTGGTAAAAATGAGACTATCCTTGCTGCATTGTTGTTTGGTGCTCCTTATCTGCACACAAACTCAAATTCGAGAGGGGTTTACTTGAACATTTATTCATAGTGCAATTTTCGAGCAGGAATTGCGTTGATTACAGCTAAAGAAGCTTTACTATGGACCGATGGACGTTACTTTCTGCAAGCTACCCAACAGCTTAGTCATCAATGGAAGTTGATGCGGATTGGAGAAGACCCTTCTCTAGAAAACTGGATTGCTGATGTGAGACTCCATTTCTTACTAATAGTAATAACATTGTGTGATTTAGCAGCTAGTTTGCTATGAGGTTTGTCATAAGGTTGCAAGTCTGGTGGCAGTATGTCTACAGAATGCATTTTACGTCTTATAAATTTGCATCTTTAAGAAATTGTATGATTTCATAGTTCTTAAGATGTGAGGATTACGAATCCGTGTCAATTTATTTGTATTGCCGATTTTGAGTATTGTCTTAAACATCCTTTTCATTGATGTTGCAGAACCTTCATAAAGATGCAAACGTGGGGGTCGATCCGTGCTGTATCTCAATTGACACTGCTCACCGATGGGAACAGGCCTTTAGTAAGAACGGGCAGAAACTCGTTGCATTGAAAGAGAATTTAGTTGACAAAGTATGGGAAAATCGCCCTGCACATGTCGTGGCTCCTGTTTGCATTCAGCCCTTAGAGTTCGCAGGTAGACCAGCCAAGGAAAAGATACATGACCTGCGTGGGAAGCTGGTCCAGGAGAAGGCTTATGCTTTTGTCGTGACTACCCTTGATGAGGTAGGTTTATGTTACTGCTCTTTCTCTGACGAATCATATTTCATTATATTTTTCTTGTTCATGCTCCCTTGTAACGTCTCGACATGGAAGCTTTTATTCTCACTACAAACCTTATTCTAAATATCAGAAATGTGAAATGCGGAAGCTGTGGTTCATATTATCTGATATAGGTATCCAAACTATTCCAACGTGCAGCTGATATGGACTTATTTCAAATAGACTGATGTGCGAGTTTCATGAGTGCTGATATGGACGTGCAGGTTGCGTGGCTTTACAATCTGCGGGGAGGAGACGTGCTCTACAACCCTGTAGTTCATTCATATGCCATTGTGACCCGAGATTCTGCCTTTTACTATGTGAATAAGGCAAAAGTGGATTTAAAGGTACTTAATGGATTCTTCATATGTCTGCGTCTGAAGTGTACAACTACTAAAAATATTTGCAATGGAATTGCTATGAGTTGCATTGTTGTGGACTGGTTTGCACATTTTGCTTACGGTGTTCAACACCCTCAGGTTGAACAATATCTTTTCGAGAATGGAGTAGAAGTCCGTGACTATGAGGCTGTGTTTGAAGACGTAGAAGCTCTTGCTTCTGACGAGCCCTCTGCATTGAAAAAGTCTGCAGAGAAGAATGGTCATACAAACGGTCATGAAATTGATGAAGAAACAGCATCTTCTGAATCCAAACCCACAGAAGGACTTGAGGATTGCAGTGTTCGAGGGCCTCTTCATGCTGGTGAGGGCGTGTTTGTTTGGGTTGATCCTGGCACATGCAGTTATTCTGTGTATTCTCGTGTGCCACTTAATCGAGTTATCTTGCAGCAGTCTCCTCTTTCCCTGGCGAAAGCTTTGAAGGTTAGTTTTCTCTGCAAGTATTTGTTTCTTCTTCTCAGTTGACTCACGTAATTAGAACTTCATATGCGTGGTTCTTAATACAAAGGTATCATTGGAGTATAGGCTCATGGTTGTGATTTCGACATATGACTGTTAGTTTGGTTGTTGTGAAATAGCACCCGGTGGAATTGGAAGGGATGAGGAACGCTCACATCCGGGATGGAGCTGCTGTTGTTTCTTATCTTTGCTGGCTTGATGCCCAGGTTTTCAGCTCACTTCTTTAGCGAACTATCCCTTCAACATTTAGTGTTGTATGGTTTTGATGTGTTTTCGTAGTTGATTTTTATCGTAGAGTATTTTTGACTGTGTCTACTATCTAATTCACTGCGTATATAATTCAAAACGTGCAAGTGAAAGAAAGAAGTGACTAGCTGTGCTACTGAAGAGGCGTATTTCCCTTTGGATAATGTTTTTGTTTTCAACGGATTTTGTAACGCAGATGCAAGACTTGTATGGTGCAGCAGGGTATTTTTCTGAAGTAAAAGGCTCTCTCAAACGGAAGCGCTCGTAAGTCTCTTGTCTTTTTGGCGTGTTGTTATAAATATACTGGGCGACCAGCATGGTTTGGCAACCATCCTTCGCTTAGTTCTGTGTTTCAGCTACCTATGTATATCCGAACCCCACAAAGTCAAATATCATCGATAGACTTGCTATAGTCAAACTGAATTTTCCATGTCTAGCTTAAGTGAAACAAGACACACAATTAGTTTAGTTTTTCAAACGAAGACGTCTCACGCTGACAAAAATATGCAGCTTAGGATAGTACTGTTCATTGTTCAGTTTAGGACTCGGTTCTGGGTGATTGTTATAATGTGTCTGTGGGCAAGAATTATTCTCAGATTATACGCTTTTGTGACACATTATTATTCGAAATACGTTTGTGTTCATGTACCATTATATTTTATTTGACAAGGTCATACTAAGCTGAAAGGGTTTGGTGCTCATGTTAATTCAGCGAGGAGGAGAAATTGACTGAGGTGACCGTTGCAGATAAACTTGAGTCCTTCAGAGCCAAGCAAGAGGTACTCGTTTCTATTCTTTTCTTCGCGTTGTGGTGACCGCACTACTGGCCTTACCTTGGGCCTTAAATTAAAAAATATTTATTGCACATGCAACGTAGTCGTAATCAATTGGTCGCTCGACATTCTCGTGTAACGGGTTCGGGTAGCTCCACACATCATGTACCTCCTCCTTGCTTATTCATCCAACTAGTGACGTTTATCAAGTTGGAGTCCACAATCATTTCTGCTGCATGGAGCATCGAGCTGTCTCGTGCCTCTAGAAGCCATTACAAGACTTTTCTGTGTAATAGCAGTCGCGAACACATAGTGGTGTTGGCTGTGGTCGTGCTTAAAATGTGGATCTTTTAGGTTTTCCTGCTGTTGAGAGTTGCTTTCTGGTTGGACTTTGTTTGTAGCATTTCAAAGGTCTTAGCTTTGAGACCATTAGCTCCGTAGGAGGAAATGCAGCCATTATCCACTATGCAGCCAAGAAAGAGACTTGTGCTGAGATGCAACCTGATTCCATGTATTTGTGTGACTCAGGCGGTCAGGTGAGGCTCGCTCTAGTTTAGCTTCTTGATTGTTCGGGTTCAGATAGTGATACTTTGTTTTGCACATAGCTGTTGATTTTGTGCTTTAGTTACATGTGCTTTGACTACTTGAATGTGTGCTGTATTTTGTTTATTTATTTATTGTGTGGTTTACATGCAATTTTCAAGGAATTCAATTGGGTCTACTGTGTTGGATTCAATTTTTTATGTACCTAATTTAATTTGTGGCTCATCGGGTTCCTGTTGCCGATGAAATAAATTTTGGTTGTGAAGTACCTTGATGGAACCACTGACGTTACGAGAACTATGCACTTCGGAAAACCAACGTCTCACGAGAAAACTTGCGCCACTTTGGTATGTTCTTCCGTTGCATAGCCTTGTTGGTTTCTGAAGAGTTGAATGTGTTATTGAATAATATCTCTTGTTAATGTGATATTGTGTAAAGGAGTTAGAGTGGGGTTTTTTTTTTTTTCTTCAAAGCTTTTTCTGGGAATATATTGGGATTACGTAATTGTTTTGTTATGATTAGCATTATCTTCTTGATCTGATGCATTAGTTTAAGGGTTGCAGGTGTTGAAGGGGCACATTGCCTTGGACATGGCTGTCTTTCCAAGTGGCACGACGGGTATGATATGAACTTTTAAATGGTCGATTAGGCCTCTTTACTTTTGATTTTAAAATGCTACTCAATTGTTCTCTACTTAGAGTGGGGCTCTGTGTACGTGATTGTTAATATCTGAGATTTTCTGGAACATAATGTTCTTTAAATTATTGATGAGTTGAATCGAAACACCTGTGTGGTTTTGGATGTTTTTCGAGCTTAAGTAGGAACATGGTATTTTAAGAAACTGAGGTCATTAAGCGACGTCCGCATAATTTAAGATCGATAATGAAGTTGTTCTAGCGATTGATAGTGAATTGGTGTGATGTGCCAATGATAGGTCACGCGCTTGACATCTTGGCAAGAGTTCCCTTATGGAAGGATGGTTTGGACTATAGACATGGAACTGGTCATGGTGTTGGTTGCTACCTAAATGTGCATGAAGGTATGTCCGGAACGATATTCAGTCCTCAATTTCACTCCTCTGTAACTGTCGGTTCAAGACTTTTACAGAGAATCTGTTGTTTGGAGTCTCTTTTACCTGACCACGAGGTTACCAAAATCGGGTATGGAGGGTGTGAGGATGTTATGGATGTACAGTGTGAAAACTTGTATTGAATACTAGACCTGGTTAGCGTAAAACATTGCAATATCAATCAAATGTTAAAACACTACACCATTTGGGCATGCAGTTAAACAGCTAGAGTAATTCCATGGCAATTCTTTCTAATTTTCTGAACTCAATCCTTGCGACATCAACTCATTATTTGCTTTAGTAACCAATTGAGTTAAGTATGATTTACTTTGTTTCTATGTTGTTAACAGGACCTCACCTTATCAGCTTCAGGCCACAAGCAAGGAATGTTGCTTTACAGGCAAATATGACAGTTACTGATGGTAATCATCCCTAGTTGCGAATAGAAATGAATTTCACTTTCAAAGAAATGTAGATTTGACCCAAGAACGTAAGCGAATTAGAAGCTAGAGGTCGTTAAACAATTTGATTTAGTTAGTTTCGTGCACCATCTGGTCCTGCATAAAAATGTTTTGCTGATGCATGGTCATGATTGAGATTAGTCGTATAACCCTGGTACTAGCTTGCCTACTTCAAGGAGCGGCTAAACTAAGGTGATGTTTGTGGAATCAGAGCCTGGATACTATGAGGATGGGAACTTTGGAGTTAGGATTGAGAACGTCCTGATTGTGAAGGAGGCACAAGCGAAGCACAATTTTGGAGATAAGGGCTATCTTGCTTTTGAACACATAACTTGGGTAATAGAATATGCCTACTTCCATCATTTCTGTGTCTTGTAACAGTTTCTTTTGCCAAGGAGGGAAATTTAAAGCTTTATGCTCAGTAAGTGATAAGTCTGTGGTGTTCTTCTGTGAAATCTGCTATGCTACTTTTTAGCTTACGTGTCTTGTTTTTGTTCTTGTTCTTCATTTATGTCTATTTATTGGTTTTTGTCTGAGAGAGAGGATGTGGAGACAATTGTTTTAAGTGGTTTGTTTGTGGTAATATGTAGGTGCCGTATCAGACAAAGCTTATGGACCTATCATCGATGTCGGAAGTTGAGAAGGATTGGGTTGATGATTATCACAAAGTGTGTCGGGAGAAGGTTAGTCCATTGCTTTCTGGGCTTGAGTTGGAATGGCTTCAAAAGGCGACGGAGCCACTTCCTCGATGAACATCTGTTTGCTGATGTTCATGTGGACAGAATCGAACTGCTATCCATCAGCTTTTGTTTGGGTTGTTGAATCAATACAGGCACATTATGATGTTCATCACTATTATATTGTTGAAGGCTGTGTGCAACTATGACAGCGTATTGTTGGGGATTCCTTTTTCTAAGTTGAACTCTTTTGTTTTACT
Organism: Physcomitrium patens; assembly: GCF_059467195.1. NCBI lineage: Eukaryota > Viridiplantae > Streptophyta > Bryopsida > Funariales > Funariaceae > Physcomitrium > Physcomitrium patens. Next base: position 24,938,043 of record NC_143412.1, on the reverse strand, counting down.
TTTTACATCATCAAATCTCTTGCAGCAAGCCAATTTATGTGTAAGCGTTTAAACTAGGGAGTTGTCTTGTTCCTCAAAAACACTGAAAACCCTTACAATTTGCACTTGCTCTTAACTCAGTAGTTCATCTCAATGGGTGTGGTAGCTTCTCGACAGAATTACTTGCACGAACTTCTCCACACGTTTCTAAATTTTTGATGGTTTCACGTCCGTCGTGTGAAACCCCGAAGTAAATAATCTTTCTCTACTAAATCTAAGAGAAAGGGTTAGGATCCGTGAATGGTGTTTTGAAGTTGATTTGATATCCATATAATTGTATACAACTCTTAGAGTTAGAGAATTGTTAATTCTACATCCCAATTGATACTGCTACACATGATCTTCATGTGATTTAAATTGACTAAAAAGTGTGTAAGATTTAAACTGACTAAAAGCATGGTCCATGCTTAGGGTGCATTTGGTAGCCCAGTATTCAATCCTAATATTTTCTTTAGAAATAGAATAACAAAAACACAATCAAAAAATATTAGGATTTTAAAGTAAACAAATTTTGAGACAGATCTTTTGTTGTTTTTAGAGAAACATCTTGTACTGTTTTTTTATAAAATATTCAGACTTCTCAACCACCACCCTTAAAGAAAAGAAAGGGAAAAAGGCACGAAAGAAAGAGAGATATTATTAGCTAGTTGTCAATGAGAAGACCAAGTAGGGTGTAGCAATATCAATTGGGGATATACAATTAACAATTCTCTAGAATTACTATGTACAATCAATAACAATTTGCACCTCTTCTAACGTAAATTCATTTTAGGGTAACAGTTTTTAATCCTAAAATGTATCTCATCTTACAATTGGTTTCGAGTCAATTTATTTCACTTAATTTCAAAATCATCACAAACAATTTGAATTACTTGGTTGAGATTTTTGAGCTTTGTGGTAGCCATAGTTTTTCAAAAAACATGTTCATGGGGCTCTATTGTTGTTAGTTTTAGTAATACCCTGGTATTAGTGTGATTGAAGATTTGTGAGAAATAAGGATAGCAAAATTGGTGGTGGGTGATGGATCTTTGCATTTGGTATCAAGGACGTCTGTGGAATTAGTCCTCTTGTTTTTAACACTCATAGGGACAATTCAACAAATATTCACCTTCATGAATGTTGTTTGTAAATGGTGATGGTTACTTTGGTTGCGCATCTTTCTAAATCTCTAGCCTGTGTGCAAATTTTTGTTTAGGTTTGCAGCTCTAATTGGGACAAGTGAGCCCAGAATACATTATGTTTGATACATTGTTATTTCAAAATTGCTGATAACTTTCTTAATATCTAAGTATGGTTTTAATTGTTTCCTTGTTGGCTCTTGTTGAATTTTATTTTCATTACAATGGAATACAATATTCTAATGTTCTATTTTCTTTCATTGTTTTTAAAGATATCTAAGATTTTAATTAGTGAGTTACAACTAGCAAGGTCCCAATTGCACTCATTTCCGTGTCTTCACTGGCTAACTCATTCATTATCTGAACATAAATGAAGATGTCCTAATATCTTGCAGAGTTTTGTTTTGTAATCTCTACAAAATCTCAATTTGTGGTAGTGTCAAATATCCCTTATTCATTCTACAGAATGAGTGGTTTACTCGTCATGCCCTTCATGCCTTGGGTTCTCTCCCTCAGGATTGAATTTGGAACAACTTTATTGTGGTTGGCACCTTGACTGGTCAGTCTTACTCTTCACAATAGTGGCAAGTTTTCATTGTGGATGTAAGAATTTTCACAATTCTAGAAAGGTAAGAGATCTTAGAGACTATTTCTCACATGTACTGGGCGACGGACTTGGTAAATTGACTAATCCGAGATAGAAATAAAAAAATTGGGATGGTCAGTAAAGATGGGGCCTGGACTGCATTGCTTGTATCCGCCTCTCCAGAAGATATACTTGAGGAAAGATCACATTGCATGTATGGTTTAACTAAAGGTAGCGTGATAAGGATTAATTATTAATGAACACCGGAATCACACGCACACCTGCGTGGGCTCAAGCAGACAAAGCACCAACAAACATAGCATCTCCATGTGCAAGAAACTGACGTTGAAACATAGAAGAATCGGGCGTTGATAAACAGCCATCTCAAAATTCAACATGGTGACCATAAACCTTAATGAACAAATTGAGCAGTGAAAGGCTCTAGCTTATTCCCATGAATAAAATTTCACCACCGAAGCCGACAAAACAATATACACAAAAGGGTCAATTTGACGCCTGGTGTCCAATCTGTGCAGCCTAGGTCTACACGGCCATCTAAAACCCAAGCCTCACTATTCACATCGTTGTTGCAGCATATCTCAAAATTTGAAGCGATTTAAAAATTTCACTCCAAATCGTTCCGACTGAAACCACCTGATAACTGTTCACGTATCAAGTACTCGTCTTCCCTTCCGAGGACTGCAGAGATATCAAGCTTACAGCCTACTTCTTATGCCAATTCAGGTGCTATACAGGTGGTTTCTTGCTTGTGAATTCGACTCCAAAGCAGGATACATTGAGCGTGGCGATTGCACCACCTAGAGATCCATCTTTACCAAGGGTGCTTTGGTGATCGTCACACCCCTCCGTTGCCAACTCTTCTGTAACAGGAAGCAAAAAGCCATTACTGCAATCGTCTACAGAACCTCTCACATCCTTACTGTTAACATGTGCATAAACTACACACCCCACAATCCTAAAAAAATCTTAAATCATCATCGTTCCGCCTCTGATGTCAAATGCCACACTAAGAGCAGATTCCTATATCCAACGGGTTTAACTTCTCATACATTGCCAGACGAGGCACGGCCCACACCTAGACCCCTGCCATAACCACCACTTCTACCTATTCCGTAACTCCCACCGCCGCCACCATAGCTGCCGCCCCTGTCGCCTCCACGACTTCTTCCAGGACTGCTACGGCCCCGCAAGTCCTCACTGGAAAAGCTCCAAATGTCTGGAAACCCCAGAAATTTAGTCAATCTGCAACACAACAGCGGTATAAATGCAAGACCAAAGTATATGCAGCCACCAGATGAGTGTCACAGTGAAACAATGTTCCGTGTCTATTAGCAATTCTCACGCGAATGTTCACGTTGATCTAACCACACAAAAGAAATAAACCAACATGTTTTGATGATGAAACCTCTATTTCACCGTCTTCAACATGATCCTATGGTTGCACAACAGTGCATGTGCCTGTACCATCATGAGCTCATTGCCACAATGCACGTAATCAAGTAAGCTTGTCACCTAGGGCGACATACCTCAGTGTCAAACTTGCGCTGCTCAAAGAATTTGGTGCGCTCACTGCGCCCTCTTTTTGTTGCATCGCTGGATAGTGAATTGAAGAAATTGTCCTTGTAAATGGACTGATAACATAAACCACCATGCTCTCAAGTCAACTATACAGAAGACACAATCATCCTACAACTTCAAAACAGTGTACAAGTTATTGCAGATTTGAATGGCCAACCATACTCGTATCATAAGATCCTCATATCAGGAACACACACATTTCCAACCATCTCCGCTACAAGAACTCAATGGCAAAAATATCTAAAGCGTTGTCCAACTGAAAACAACAATCACCTTCTTTGGCGCATCTGTCTGCGCAGAATTGACCGCCTCATCTTCTACGCTTCCATCATCATAATCGCCTTCTTCTTCCTCCTCTTTCCCTCTAAGCGCTCCCCAAACCTCGTCTTTGTTAAACTTCTCATTCATGGCTGTGAAGACAAAATCTTTGGTGAATTTCTGCAAGGGATTCGCCAACTGCTCATCACAAGTGGCAACCACATCAACCAAAGGTCCATTGTATCACTGCACAAATATGATGCAACTTGCAAATAGCGTCTCCAAAATCAGGATGCGACTCCAACTACCCCAAATGGTAAAGAGAATAGACAGGATGGACACATAGTCAGTACGCAAAAGCGTTATTGAAAATTATAGGAATCACCACACTTACCCCAATGCCCCTTCCACTGCCACTACCTCAACCTCCTCGACGACAATTGTATTTTCGATTCCGAATATACCCGTTCCCTTGCAAATAGTTTATTGCAGTCAACATTTAATTTCTGCTTCATGAAGGTAGTTATGGTAATTCAAAACAAAACAACAGAATTCTGCATTAATAAACCACTAAACTATCGCCAACCATAAATCCCAACTGTAATCCAAAAATTTAGGCCTCATACCCCTTGATTGACTTATCTCGAATTTTAAGAACCATGCACTTAAGTGCAAATTTGAATTACAATCGTTTTCAACATGGGCAGAAATGTGTTTTAACCATCATAAAATGCTACATGGTACCTGCCAGCTTTCCACTCCTGGCTGCTGAGTGGAAAAAAATCAGGTTTTAAAACAATTCATGAGATGTTGCTAAAGACATTTTCACATTGGGAATTCTACAAACTCTCCAAAGATGGCAACTAAGAATACAACTCTACATTACTAAAGAGACAATGTTTCAATATTCAATACAATAGTGTTTGATGTTTGACATTGCAAAGGACTAAATATAGTTTGCTCACTAAAAGGAGGTTCATCTCCTTCTTCCATCTTTGTTGTTAAGAACTTCTTCTTTATCCATACAATGTTGGCAAGGTTTCTACTTTCATAGATGTTGTAAAGAGTTTTTCATGCTTCTATGAGTCCATTGCAAGCAATTACATGTGAAAAGTTGGCATCATCCAAATTTAATGCAATCATGCCAAAAGCCTTCTTTTCATGACTTTTTTACTTCTTCTTCACCTTAACATCAATATCATTATTTGGAAGCTCTTCTCTTTTATCTGCAATATCCCAAAGGTCCAATAAAGCCAATAAAATTTCTATTTTCTTCTTCCAATGGTAGAAGTTGTCACTTCTTAACTTCTCAATCTCTCAAACCTTCACCTTCACTTGAAGCCATGTCTAAAAAAGAGATATATAAAAGAAAATGAATAAAAGAAAAGAAAGACCTTTAAAAATCAACAAGAAGGCATTGTTGCCTTAAAAATTCAAAATGTGATTTTTATAAGTGAACTAGTAATATCATTCTTTAATCACTCTCAACTTCACTTATAGGACTTCTAACAAGTCTTATACTCTATCTAAACCTCTTGTATAAGCTTTGTCATTCCTTAAATACCCATCTTTTTTCATAAAATACTTTTAACTTCACAAATCAATTCTTTTCACTATAAGAATATTTCAAGGAAATTTTACCACATAAAATTATAATATTAGATCAAAAATGATATAAATTAGCAAAAAAATACAATAATAGTGTTTTAAAATATCATTCTAATGTAATAACCTCTAAAATTATCAATGTACTTAATAATAAATAAGAGTAAAAACTATATCAATAACTAGATATAATAATAGAATTAGATGATATCAAATCTTAATATTAGAAACAACCAAAAGATCTACTCTTTACAATAAGTGAGACTTCAAAGAACTTCACAATTGACAACTAAAGGTGAATGGGCTTAAAACCTATTGAAGAACAAATACTATAAAGTCTTGAGAGTATAAAATTCACTTTTTAACCCAATTATAAGATGGCCTCAATTAAGAGTTATTTATTATGGGTGATATGAAGTGAAAGTAACAAGAATAAGAACAAAAGAAATAAAATACAAAACAAGTAGAATAAGTGAAATCAAGCAATTATATACTACAAAACTAATGATAGTCTATTCATTGAATTTTTATCTAATAAAAAGTAAATAATAATAATAATAATAAATATATTTTTAAAAATTTAATATTTTTATCTTTTCAATGGTATAAAAAACATATAAATCCGAATTATTATGAGTAAGTTATGAAGGTTTGAAATATAACAAGTAAATAAAGGAAAAATTAAGTAAATAATTTTTACCTCAAAGATAACTTCGTTAAGAGATCAGAAGTTTGAACCTCACTAAGGCTTACAAGTAGTGTATATGGCTTCCTAAGAGAGGCCACGAGGCCTTAGTCTTATCTTCCTAACTACCTTCAAGGTACTATAATCCATATGAGCCTTGTGCACCTCCCTTCTTACAACGACTACACTAGCTACTGGTCCTCCTATTTTTTACTAGTAAATTCCATAATTTTGCATTTTTGACTTCAGCATGGTGTTGAAAAACATCCAATTAGCTTAGAAGCCTTGCGTGGCCTTCAAATCTTGCTCCATTTCTTCATAATGGCTTTCAAAGTAGTAAAATTTATTTTTAGCAAAGTTTTGGAAATTACTCTAAAAATTCCTAAATAATTCTAAATAAATTCTAGATAAAATTAATTTTTTTAAATAGTTTTATAATATTAATATTTATTTAAGAATATAATTTCTTATCTTGGTGGTTTTTATAGTAATAAAATCAATTTAAATCTTCTATAAATCCTATTTTTTATATAACTAACTAAAAAGACATGAGGTTCTTTCTTATGCTTCTTTTAACTACTAACTAGTGTTTATAATTTTTCTTTTTATTTTTCAAAACTTCATAACTTACTCATAGTAACTCAGATTTATATGTTTCTTATACCATTGGAAAGATTAAAAAAATCAAAATTTAAAAAATATATTTTTTATTTTTATTTTTTTATTTTTCACTAGATAAAAACTCAATGAATAGACTATGACTAGTTTTGTAGTATATATAAGTAATAGATTGGCCTTCTATCTATATATATTACTTATATAATTAATATTTATAGTTTTTCTAATTATACATATTACTTATATATAAATATAGATAGAAGGCCAATATAAATATTGACCTTAGTAACTAAACTTTACTATTTAATAATAAATAAAAATCTTAAATTAACTAAAATAAATACCTCCAAGATTTACTAAGACTCCATTTCTTCTTCACTAATACTATTCTCTTTCATTTAACATCATCAAAGCACATCTTCACCTAATAATTGTAATTTTGGTACTTTATATACATTCTTTTGTCCTAAAATAACTAGTGAGTCAATTTAATGACTCACAAGTCACAATACTTAGCATCAACAAGGTTACACTTAAAGAAAGTATGGACTAAGATGTCTCTTACTTCCAACACTTAATACTTATAGGTGATGGTTGTTGCCCTAGAAGACAACTTCCACTCTTTGATTTTTACACACATGGTCCTAGAATCCATTAATATCTTACTAATTACAAAAGTATCCTATGCCAAATACTAATTACTCTTATCTAATCTTTGGATATTTCCTAGTTTATATTTTATCCTCTTGACTTTTACTTTTGGTCCTTGATCTCATCCTATATCCATAAGATGCCCTTTTTAACTACCAAGAATAAATTTTTTGACCATTAGTAACTTATCTAAGATAATATCTTTTATATGGTAACTTATTCTACTTTCATTTTTATTTACTTATTTTAGCACCATTTATTAGATTATATAAGAAAGTACATGAAATATTATCTCAAATTCAAAATAAAGGAGTAGTGGAAGTATATTTTATTGTTTCTTTGGACTTCATAAATAAAAGCAATTAACATCAATATAAACTTTTGACTACTCTTGAAGAAATTGCTATTATATTGCCTAAAGATGGATCCAAGCAAAATGTACCTTGTAATATTATTATTTACCTATCTAGTATTAAGCTATTTGAAAGAATTCAAGGTGCTCATCTTACTTATTTGTCTCTTCAAAATGTTATTTTTTTTCTACATAGAATCATTAGATGGCATCCTATCCTAAGAGCGTTGTTGTGTTAAAATACAACTATATGGTGAAAGATAATAATATGGATCTTATTATAGAAGAGCCAAGTTAAAAGATAAAGTAAAAAAATATGGGTAAAAGATAAGAAGGTAGTAAAACTTTTAGTAGTAATGCTGCCCTTTCAGAAAAAATAGCTTCTACTTATTTTGTAGGGCTAAAAATAAGGCAAAATAAGGTAGATTGGAAAAATAAATAATATAGACATCTTTAGGAGGAAGTTGAGAGTAAATTTTAGCAAAAATTATCTAAAAAAACTAGATATTGATATCCAAGGAGGGCCGGTTATCAACTTGGGTCAAAATCAGACCCTGAGGCACAAAACCGAGGACCTATGGCCATTCGGAGGTTCTTTTGGAGATTGGAGAGTAGAGTTTGATAGCAGATTAGATAGAGTATCTATGAGCATTGGATTTGGGTGATTTGGATTTGTTATGACTTTGTAAGAGCTTTACAAAGTCAAGTTTGTTTTTGGATGACTTGGGGTTTGTGAAATAAAATAGGATTAATGTTTCTAGTGATTTTAAGAGTTTTGTAATAGATCTACGGTTGAAATTTTGTAGGTTAATGTTCATAGTTGTGCTTAATATGTGTTGTCAATCTTAGCTCGATCTAACGGTTGAATTGAGGATTATTGAGATTTAAGAGGATCAAGGTCTCAGAAAGTAGAATTTTAAGTCTAGTGAGGGTTTTTAAGATTTTTTACAATTTACTAATTGAATTGGAGTGAAATTTATGTGTGAGGATATTAGACTTGTTTTTCTATATTTATGAGAATTTTGAGATCAATCGAATATTGGAAAAAAGAGATATTGGCTTTGAGAGATTGACATCAAAGTTAGAGAAGGAAGTAATAACCAAGCATGTTTTTGAGGTTATCGTCTATTTGGTAATTTCGATCCTTTTCAAATTTTTTGTGCTTGTTTTCAACTTAGTTTTTAAGAATTAAATTTTTTTTGAGTTAAGATCAACGATTCATTCATTAGTTATTGAGGTTTAAATGTGTTGTAGAAATTACTAGGATTTGGTAAAGATTTGATTTAGGGTTTAGAGTTTGGTTAGGATTTTATTTAGGGTTAGGATTTGGTTTAGGATTTAGGGTTGGTTTAGGATTTAGGATTTGGTTTAGGATTTAAGATTTAGTTAGGGTTTGATTTAGGATTTAGAATTTGATTAGGATTTGATTTAGGATTTAGAGTTTGATTTAGGATTTAAGGTTTGGTTACGTTTTGGTTTAGGGTTTAGTGTTTGATTTAGGATTAGGTTTTGGTTTAGAATATAAGGTTTGATTTAGGGTTTAAGATTTGATTAGGATTTGATTTAGAATTTGGTTAGGATTTGATTTAGGATTTAGGATTTTATTAGGATTTATTTAAGATTTAAGATTTTGTTAGTTTTAGCCTAAAGTTTGAATGAAGTTCAATAGGATTTTAACTAGGGTTAAATTAGGATTGAATTGAGATGTATTTGAGATATATTTGTGATCATTCTAATATTTCTTTAAGATTTCTTATTATTTCTTTGTACTTCCTTTGAGGTTTCTTCGAATTTGATTAAAGCTTACTTAGCATTGTTATAGTCTAATTAGAGTTTAGTTAGTATTCTATTAGAGTTAGGATTTTGTTGTTGCAATTTCCATTCTATCTTCTAAAGTCAGGTACCTGGAGCATTCTCAAGCAAGACTTCACGTATTATGACAACGTAAAATGTAGTGATGGATATTATTGAAGAAAGAGAATATTCTAAACAAGTAGATTGAAGATGCAATAGCTTCATACAAATGGATTATTTCACTTATCAACTTTTTTTAAGGCCTATCAAGTATTTTACAATTTTTTGTAAAAGAAAGTTATTACAAGAATTTATTGTTAATGGTATCATGATGTAATACGACTAATAGATAAAAATGATAAAAAAATTATTATATTATAGAAGATCTTACTTCAAATATTATAAAAAATTATCTTAAAAAATAGAAAATAGTCCAAAAGAAAGTAAAATTAATAGTATAAATATTATCTTTTTACAAAATATACTTCTATTTATTTTGTAAGGCCATAAATAAGAAAAAAAAAAAATAGATTAAAAAAATAAAGAATATGAGCATATGTAAGAAGAAATTAGCATTTGATTCTAGTAAAAATTAACTCAAAAGGGTAAAATTTGTTATTTGCAGAAGACTGGTTATGAAATTGGATTGAAATAAAATCCTAAGATATGAAACTAGGCACCTACAATAACTCTGAGATTCTTTTGCAAATCAAAGAATGGAATTTGAAAGCAGACTTGATGGAATTTCTTTCAGCATTGATTTTGAGTGATTTAAGTGTGTAATGACTTTGTAAGAACTTTATAAAGTTATAGTTGTTTTGGGTGATTCTGGAATTTATGAAATAAAAAAGATATTATGTTTTGAAGTATTTTATAAGTTTGATAGTAGATCTATAATTCAAATCTTAAGAACTTATATGAATAGTTTTTTGTAGTATATGTTATAATTTTTAGCTTGATCAAATGATTGAATTGAAGGTTATTAAATTTCAAATAGATTGAGATCTCAAAAATTGGACTTTGAGGGACAATTAAGATTTCTAAGCTCTTTAATAATTTATAAGTTGGATTAGAATAAAATTTATGAATAGAAGTAATAGACTTTATATATTATACATATATAAAATCTAAAAATAATTAAATAGTTTAAAAAGGAGAAATTAGTACTAGAAGTTCAACATTCAGATTGGAGTAGGAGGCTGGCCAACATCTGAGCAAATTTTAAGATTTTCCTTCTATTTAGTTGGTGAGATTATCTTCAAATTTTGTATGCTTGTTGCTAATTTAGTTTTTCAGAAGTATATAAAATTTTAAATAAGATTTATTATTTAATTGATAGATATTGAGGTTCTAAATTATACTAGGATTACACTGAATTGATTAGGATTTGGTTTAGGATTAGAATTAGGTTAAAATTTAGGATTTAATTAAGATTTAATTAGAATTTAGAATTAAAATAGGATTTAAGATTTGCTTAGGATTTAGGATTTAAGATTTTTTAGGATTTAAAGTTTAGGATTTGCTTAGGATTTAGGATTTAGAATTTACTTAGAGTTTAAAATTTAGGATTTCTTTAGGATTTAGGATTTGGCCTAAGATTTGATTGAAATCCATCAAGGTTTCAACTAAAGTTAAATTAGGACTTAATTGAGATTTATTTAAGATATATTTTTGATTATTTTAATAATTTTTAAAAAATTCTTAGGAATTCTTTTAAGGTTTATTAGAGATTTCTTTTGAATTCTTTTAAGATTTCTTATTGTTTCTTTTGTAATTACTTTAAGGTTTCTTTTGAATTTGATTAAAAAAAATTTAGTATTATAAAGATTTAATTAGAGTTTATTTAATATTCTATTAGATTTAGAATTTTATTGTTATAATTTTTATTCTAATTTCAACAATTAAGTGCTCAATACATTCTTGAGCAAGACTTTATATAATATGACAATGGATTGATAACAACTCAACAATCATATTTACAATATCTATGTTAGAATCAAAGATAACTACATATTGATTTGTATCAAAGATTAGTGGAGGTTGTTGTAACTCATCAAAGTATTGAGTTTAAAGAATGATATATGAATTAAATAATTATTTCAGATATACATAGGTACTTTAATAAATACCTACATGATTAGGTAGAAGTAGATAAAAGTAAAGAATAATATGTTAATTTCATAATACCTTATAGAGAAGCTCCTTAAAAACTTTATAGATACTACTTTGACTTTACATGTATTTGCACTTGATTGATAAGTTACAAACTTGGTCAACGAGTTAACTATGTGTTGATAGTTTGTAGAACAAGCTAATTATGTAGCACACATATAGAAAACTTGCCTTGTAAGTTAAGATATAAGTCTTAAAAAGTCAACAAATTTTGGAAGTCCTTTAAGATATTGCCATATAGCTCTTAATTAAAAGAATATATAGAGGCAAGAGTGAAGCCTTCTTCATTCTTGTTAATGCCTTTTTAGTCTTTAGTCTTATTTTTAGACTTTCTAGTTTTCTTATTTTTGACAATAGTCATTTTAGTTCAATAATATATAATCTTTGAATAACTTTTTAGTTCTTTTCAATATTACAAGAGTGTATTGAAGATTTTTTTTTCAAGATTCATGTCTTTGAGAGTTTGATAAGAATACTAACTTATTGTTTTTATCTTGTTTTAAAAGTGAGTAGATTATCTTACTTCTATTATTATATTTTAAAGGTTGCAGACAACTGACTTTTAAACAAAAAATCTTATTTTTTAATATTGATCTTTTTCTTAAAAAATGTGGATTAGCCTTCTTTATAAAAAAATTTATTTGATATTAGAGGTTGCAAATTACCCTCCTTTAATTTAATTTTTTGACCTTTTTTGAATTATCTATAGAAGAAAAGATTATAAATGCTACTCTTAGCAAAAGTAAGAATAGATTTGCAACTATTGCAGATCTTCATGAGTTTGTCAACACTTTAAGAGTAGAAATCTCACGTATTTTTAATACAAATCATGGAGGTACTATTTTTATGCCTATAGAAAAAGTTTAGAGTCTACATCAAGAAGTTGTGTAATTGAAGGAAGCAAGTAGATTAACATCACAACCAAATCCAAGAAGTTTTATTTCTACAAGTATGATGGAAATAAGGATTAGTATGCTTGAGAATTTTGATGGAACAAGATCAAAATTTCAAGAATTTTTGCAACAGGTTAAGTTCTATCTAAGGTTGTATTCCTTTCAATATTTTGATAGATTTATTCAAGTCAAATTCATAACTGCACTTCTATCAAGAAGTGTTCTCTCTTACTTTGCACTTTTAATGGAAAAGGATTTATGACTCCTTAATGATTTAAATTTATTCCTAAAAGTATTTTTGGCCACAATTAGAGAAAATAATTGAGAAAGAGTAGCAAAGACCAAGCTTTTATCGTTGTAACAAAGATCACGGTCAATCAATTTATATATTGCTGAATTCCAAAACCTAGCTTGCGACATGGATAAGAATGACAAAGCCCTATTCAATCAATTTAAATATGGGATGAAGGATAATGTCAAAGATTTGTTATTGACAATGTCAAAAGAAGAATCTTTAGAATAATTTATTGCTCAAGCCATTGAATGTGACAATTGATTATTTGAAAGATATCAAGAATAAAGACCTTGTTAAAAGAAAACAAATCAAATAATGACTGCAGCTCCTAAGTTTTCAGAAACACATTCATCAAGGCCAAAATCAATGCAAATTGATGCAATACATTTTAAATCCCTCACAGAGCAAGAAAAGAACTGACAACGTCAAAAAGGCTTATGCTTATATTGTGGAAAAACTAAACTTATTACTCAATATTTTCTAAAGAAATATTGTAACCACAAAATAAGAAATATGGATACTAAAAAAGAAAATGTGTCAAAAAACTAATTTTTTTAGCTATAATAAGGACCTTGTAGTTGAATCTTGTATAACTCCTAATAAAAGTCCTATTCTCTCTTTAGTTCCTTCACCTTGTTTTATAATAGAGGTTTATTTAAGACCAAAAAATTACAAAGTCTTAGCTTTATTAGATTTAAGAGCCTCGGCCTATTTTATAGACAAAGATTTTGTCAAAAAAGAAGAGATATCATTAGTTAAAAAAAACTAAATTTATACATATAAAAGTCATAGATGGTCATTTGCTATCTTTTGAAGATATTACAAATGAGATTATTTTTTTAGATGTAGCAATTAAAGATCATAATAGTATAGTAATATTTAATATAATAAAATCTCCTTTGAATCCAATTACTTTAGGATTATCTTGATTGAAAAAGTATAAACTTTAGAAAGATTGGATTTCATGTAATCTTAATTTTTTTTAATAGTTTAATCTAAAATCTTATTAATCAAGTAGAAATATATAACTCTAGTATATCCAAAGCTTTATTAGTAGGTGAAAGAGCTTTTATGCATGCCACAAAAGAAGGATTATCTTTTGTTTTATATACTATGCCCATTTTTGATGGTAAAAAGTTGTTAAGTAGTTTTTTTAGTCAATATCAAGATTTCTAAGATGTTTTTAAAAAGAAAAATGTAGATATTCTTCTAAAGCATCATCTTTATGATAGTTCCATCAATCTTTATGAAGGAGCTCAACCACTATTTGGACCAATCTATACCTTATCACAAAATAAGTTAACTACACTTAAGGAATACATTGATAAGAAGTTAATTAAGAATTTCATATGTCATTTTAAATCTCAAGTCAAGGCTCCTATCTTACTTGTAAAAAAAAAGATGGATCTCTATGAATGTGTGTGGACTATTGAGGATTCAACAAGATCACCATTAAGAATAGGTATCCTCTACCTTAGATTTTAAGACTTCTTAATTAATTGAATCAATCAAAGATCTATATAAAAATAAATCTACAAAGAACATATAATCAATTATGCATTAAAAGAGAAGATAAATAAAAAATTACATTTCAAATCAGGTATGGATATTTTAAATATAATATCAAACTTTTTGGATTTATAAATGTAGCAGCTACTTTTCAACATTTAATGAATGATGTTTTTTGTGAGTTTTTTGATGATTTTGTTATCTATTATTTAGACAATATCTTAATCTATTTTATAATCATAGAAGAATATAAAGTTCAAATTTGTTATATGTTACAAAAACTTAGAAATATAGGATTATATGCTAAGTTCAAAAAATATGTATTCTATACTATTTAAGTTGAATTTTTAGAATATATCATTTCTAATAAAGGCCTAATGATGGATTTGAAGAGAGTTTGAACTATCATGGATTAAAAGATTTCAAGAATAACAAGAGATGTGTAATGCTATTTGAGCTTTGTCAATTATTATTAGAACTTCATCAATAATTTTTTTCAAGTTGTAGCTCTATTTATACGTTTGACTTGTAAAGACAAACTTAAATGGATTAAAAAAACCAAAGCATTGTTTGATGCTTTTAAAAAAGGAGTTTACTTCTGCACCAATCTTATATCATGTTGACTTCTCTAAGATATTTTTAATGGAAACAAATGTATAAGACTTTGCTTTAGGTGTAGTATTATCATAAATAGAAAAAAATGATAAATTCCATGTAATAGCTTTTTATTCCAAAATTTTTTTAGCAGCCGAGATTAATTAAGAGATCTACAACAAAGAACTCTTTTCAATTGTGGATTCATGTTAAGAATGGTGCTTCAAGTCTAGTCTCAGTATATATAGATCATAAGAACCTTGAGTATTTCATATCAATACATGTTTTGAATTGTCACTAAGCTTATTGGAATATGTCTTTATGAAGATTTGATTTTAAGATCCCTTATTGACTCAAAAAAAAAAAAGTTTTATTGGATGTCCTTTCTAAATGTTTTTATATTGCTTCAAAAAAAAGAAATGCATCTTTTAATTAACAAAAAATAATTCTCTTGAATTAGCAATATTTTTACCTTTGAGCAATAAAATCAACATTGTTTATTGATTCAATCTTTATCAAACAAATTCAATCAAGTATGTCCTTTGATCATCTTCTCTATGATATCAAGAATAATTCTTCTAAGTTTTATGTTACTTCCAAGTTCAAATTCAAAAACAACCTACTTTATTTTGAAATATGATTATATATATCAGAAGGTCGAATACAATTACGTGTTCTTCAAACTCATTATGACTTTTCAGAAGTTGGATATTTTAGATACAACAAGACTTTGGAGCTAATATCAAGAGATTTTTAGTACCTTCAAATATACAAGGCAGTCAAAGACTTTGTACAATCATGTGATATCTGTTTAAGCTCCAAAACTCCTTGCCATTGACTTTATGGACTTCTTCAACCATTACCTATTCCAAAACAACCATGGTTTTTTATTTCTTTGGATTTTATTTCGGATCTTTTGAGTCTCAAGTTCATATGATTCTATATTCATGGTAGTAGATTATTTTATTAAGATGATACATTTTGTACTACGTATAAAATCTATCTTAGATGAAGAAATGACTAAGCTTTTTCTTAATGTGAAACAAAATAAATCCCTACTAGTCAAGAGTCTATTTTAATTCACAACGATGTAATTATCTAAATTTCTAACAAGTATCTATTATTGTTTAATTAGGTATTCTATGATCCAAAAAAAATCCCAATCGTCATTAACATAAATCTCTCTAATATGTAATCTATTTTAATTAATCAATATCAACTAGCTTATAATTTAACTGATTGAGTTGTTTCTTATTTTTTTTACTTTTCAAATCTCTACCAATTAAATTCCACCTTCAACTCTATGATAACGATACAATTCTAAAACAAGGTAATCAAATAATTCAATCAATAAAAAAATACTTAAAAGATAAATTTATATGATTTAATTTAAGTCTATAATTTTTATTTTATTTTTATTTTTATTTTATTATTATTATTATTATTATTATTATTATTATTTTTTAGTATTAAATATCATTTCAAAATTCAAAGTTCATCCAAAAAAAATTTTATTTGTGAATAGATTTTCATTCATAAATAAAAAAATCATCCAACCTTAGATCATTGTTATCTCTAATAAGTCACCCATTTGATTTCCTAGGTTCATCTCTATTGATTTAAATTCATACAAAATAATTTTTTATTCACTAAAAACTCCTAACAATAAAACTTGGTAATCATGTCTAGTTGTTGAAGATGTATTTAATCTTAGATCTCAACCATTAAGAGAATTGAAAGTGATTAAAACTTGAGACAATTTTTGTTCTCTTTCAGTGTTGCCTTTAACGATTTCAGGTCTTAAAATCGAGTAGCTATGGTATTTTCTTGAAGGTCACTATTATTCCTGTGGTGTTGATTTCAGTGTTGCCTTTTGCTTCAAGCAATGCCACTCCTTAGTGCACCATCTACTAGAAGAGGAGAGTTGATAAAACTAATTATAGATGATATTTTTTTTACCTTGCTATTATCAAGGACATGAATCTCAAAGAAAGAAAATCCTCAAGACACTCTTATATCATTAAAAGTAACTAGAAAGTCACTCAAAGATGATATAATATTGAATTAAAATGGCTATTTTCAAAAATAAGAAGACTAGAAAGTCTTGAAATAAGACTAAGGACTAGAAAGGTATTAACAATAGTGAAGAAGGCTTCACTCTTGCTTCCATATATACTTTCTAACTAAGAACTATGTGGCAATATTTTATAGGACCACTAATATGTGTTGACTTTACTAGTCACATGTCTTAACTTGTAAGACAAGTTATCTATGTACGTGCCACATACTTAGTTTATTCCACAAGCTGTCAACATGTGGTTAACTTTTTGGCTAAGTTTTTATCCTATAAATACATCTAAAGTCAAAATCGTATCTATAAAGCTTCTAGGAAGCTTTTTTAGAAATCTTCATGAAATTAATTTATATTTACCTACTTCTATCTAATTATATAAGTAACTATTGAGATAAATGTATATGTCCATGACATTACCTCCCCTTTTAGGAACAAATTCCATGAAGAGTAGTCATCATCTTTTATAAATCTTTGCAATTCTTCATCTTGGTTTTGATGGAATTTGTCAATAAAAGGCTTCAAGCTTCTTTGTTGCATTTATAAGATTCTTTGTTGGCTTCCATGTGCATTCAATAATATCATGTCCATGCCAATGAATAAGATATTATAACCTATTTTGGCAGCATCTTAAATCTAAGACTTCTTCTACCTTGAATTCTTAATTATTATCTACTTCTATAGGAAGAAGTAACATTTGTCTTCTTTCCAAGATATTCGCTATCTCATATGGCTCAAAAAAAGACATGTGAAATATAGGGTGGATTTTTATAGACTCTGATAGATATAATTGATAAGCAATAGGATTGACTTCTTTATTAATAGGAAAAGGTCCAAGCCTACGACAATTCAACTTATTACAAATGCAAGTAGTGTTGATATTGTGACAAAGTAATCATACCTTATCTCCCACATTGAATTGTGGTTGTTCCTTGCAATAAGTATCTACATAGATCTTTTGTCATTTTTAAGCTTCTATTAATTGTGTCTTCATTGTTGCATGTAGCTCTAACAAATAATTTGTTAAATCTTCTGCTACAAGATTATCAACTTTTAAAAATTTTAAAATATCAAGTTGTGGATGATAATCATAATTAGGAAAAAAAGATGTTTGTTGAGTAGAAGAATGTACCAAATTATTATATACAAACTGTGCTAATGGCAAAAGAGTTGTCCAATCATCTTAATGATAATTGATACTACACCTCAAATACTACTCCACAACTTGATTCACTCGTTTTATTTGCCCATCAATTTGAGAATAAAAAATCAAAGAAAGCTTTATATCTATCTTTAGAATCTTAAATAGAATTTTTTAAAATCTTGATACAAATTGAGTCCCCCTATCCCATATAATATTCTTTGACAATCCATGATAGTGATAGATATTGTCAATAAAAAGCTTAGTTGTTTCTTCACATGAAATAGATTTTGTACATGATATAAAATGTACCATTTTGGTGAAGCAATCTACAATTATCAATATAGAGTCATATGAACTTGAACTTGAAAGATCTGTAATAAAATCCATAGAAATAGAAGACTATAGTTGTTTAGATATAGGCAATGGTTGGAGAAGTCCATAGGATTGATGACAAGGAGTTTTTGATCTTGAACAAAAATCACATGGCTAGACAAAGTCTTTTACTGCCTTCCACATTTGCAGCCACCAAAAATCTCTAGGTATAAGCTCTAAAGTCTTATTGTATCCAAAATATCTTGCTGTTAGAAAGTTGTGATGTGCTTGAAGAACATGTAAATGTGCTTCTCCTTTTAGAACATATAGGCATCTTTTAAAGTAGAGAAGGTTGTTCTTGAACTTGAACTTTGAAATATGATAAGACTTAAAAGAAAGATTCTTGATATCATGAATAAAATGATCAGAGGATATACTTGATTGAATTTGTTTGAAAAAGGTCAAATCAACAATCAATGTTGATTTCATTGCTCAAAGATGAAAATGCTCTAGCTTTAAGATGACTGTTCTTTGTTGATCAAAAGATATGTCTCCTTCTTTTGGTGCAAGATAAGAGCATCGAGAAAGAGCATCTGATAAACCTTATTATTTTTAAAGTCGATATGTGATCTTGAAATCAAATCTTAATAATGACATACTTCAACAGGCTTGGCAATGATTCAAAACATGTGCCAATATGAAATACTTAAGATTCTTGTGATTTGTATATATTGTAACTAGAAGCGCATTTTAGATAATAATGTCATTCTTAAAATGAATCCACAATTATAAGTTCTTTGTCATAGATCTCATAGTTAATCTCGGCTGCTAAAAATTTCTTAAAATAAAAAGCTACTAGATGGAATTTGTCATCTATTCCCGTTTGTGATAATATTGTATTCAAAGCAAAGTCTGATGTATTTTTTTCTATAAAGAATATCTTAAAAAAGTTGATATAATACAAAGTTGGTGTAAAAATAAATTCTTTTTCTAAAGCAATAAACAATGCTTTGACTTCTTTATTCTACTTAAATTTATCTTTATAAGTCAAATGTGTAAGCAAAGCTGCAACTTGAAAAAAGTTCTTGATAAAAATTTGGTAATAATTGGCAAAGCTTAAAAAGCATTGTACATCTCTTACTATTCTTTGGATCTTCCAATCTTTGATAGTTTGGACTTTCTTTGGATCCATTGTAAGGCCTTCATTGAAAATGATGTATCTCAAAAAGTCAACTTCAATAATGTAGAATACACTTTTTCATCTTTGCATATAATCTTGTATCTCTTAGTTTTTGTAATATAAGTTGAAAATGAACTTCATGCTCTTTTATGTTCTTAGAGTAGATTGAAATATTATTCAAATAACAAATGATAAAATCATCAAGAAATTCATAAAAAACATCATTCATTAGTTGTTAGAAAGTAGCTGATACATTCGTGAGTCCAAAAGGTATGACATTATATTCAAAATGTCCATACTTAGTTCTAAAAGTAGTCTTCCATTCATCTCTTTCTTTGATGTAGATCAGATTATATATTCTTCGTAGCTCTATTTTTGCATAGAACTTTGCTTGATTTAGTTGATCAAAAAGTCCTAAAATCAAAAGTAGAGGATACTTATTTTTTATGGTGATCGTATTAAGTCCTTGATAATCTATACACATCCGCAGAGATTCATTTTTTTTCTTCACAAATAAGATAGGAGCATCGATTAGAGATTTAAAATGACGTATAAAGTTCTTAGCTAAGTTTTCATCAATGTATTTTTTGACTATAGCCAACTCATTTTGTGATAGGCTATAGATTAGCCCAAATGGTAGTTAAATTCTTTCTTGAAGATTGATGGTACAATCATAAGGACGATGCTCCAAAAGAATATCTGTATTTTTCTTTTCAAAAACGTCCTAAAAATCTTGATATTAGCTAGGAATATCACTTGATATCTTCTCGCCATCAATAATAGGTCTGGCATATATAGCAAAAGATAGCCCTTTATTTGCAACATGCATGAAAGCTTTCACACCTACCGATAAGGATTTGGATATACTAGACTCATGAATTTTTATTTGCCTAACAAGACCTTGGGCTAAACTATGTGAAAATTTGAGATTGTTAGAAATCTAGTCTATCTAAGGATTATATCTTTCTAACCACAATAATCTTAAAATGAGTGGATTAGAAGGAGACTTAATCACATAAAATATTTTTTTAACTACTGTGACTTCCAATTACTACTTCTATAGGAATAGTTTTATGTATAACATCCCCAGAAGATAATGAATGTCCATCTATTACTTCTACATGCACAGATTTGATTTTCTTAACTAAAGATATATCTTATTTTTTGAAAAAGTCTCTATCTATAAAAACAAGCTGAGACTCTTGAATCCAACAAGGCTAAGACTTTGTATTTTTTTGGTCATGAATAGATTTTTATTACAAAATAAGGTGAGGGGTCAAAAGAGAGAATAGGACCTTTGCTAAATGTTGCACATGATTCCAGCCGCACGGTCCCTATTGTAGCTAGAGCAACTTGTTTTTTCACACATTGTCTTCTTTGGCAATCGTACTTCTCATTTTATAATTACGTTGTTTCTTTGAATAATTTTGAGCAGTATGTTTAGCTTCTCTATAATATAAGCATAAGCCCTCTTCATGTCGTCGACTCTTTTCCTGCTCTGTGAATGATTTAAAATGTACCCTAACAATTTTCATTAGTTTTGGTTTTGATAAATAAGTTTTAAAAAACTTGAGGGCTGCCATCATTATTTGATTTGTTCCTCTCCAACCATATCTTTGTTCTTCACATCTTTCAAATAATCAATTATTATATGCAATAACTTGAGCAATAAATTATTCTAAAGATTTTATCTTTGGCATTGTCAGTAATAAGTCTTTGACATTATCCTTCAACCCATATCAAAATTGATTGATAAGGATATTTTCATTCCAATCCACATCGCAAGCTAGGTTTTGGAATTTAGCAATATATCTGGTGGCTGACCGTGATCTTTGCTATAAAGATAAGAGCTTGATCTTTGCTATTCTTTCTTAATTATTTTCTTTGAATGTGGCCATAAATACTTCTATGAATGAATTCAAATCATAAAGGAGTTGCAAAACTTTTTCCATTTAAAGATACAAACCAAGAAAGAAATTTTCTTAATAGAAGTGTGCCTATAAATCCAACTTGAGTAAATCCATCGGAGTATTGGAAAGGTTGCAATCTTAGATAGAGCTTGACTTATTGCAAAAATCCTTGAAATTTTGATCTTGCTCCATCAAACTTCTTTGATATACTAATCCTTATTTACGTTATACTTGTAGAAGTAAAACTCCTTGGATTTGATTGTAAGACTGATTTACTTGCTTCGTTTAATTGCACAACTTCTTACTGTAAACTCTAAACTTCTTTCATATGCATAGGCATAGTACTTCCATGATTCATATTAGAAATACGTAAAATTTCTAATCTTAGCATATTGACAAGCTTATGAAGATCTCCAATAATTACAAATCTTTTCTTACTTCTACTAAGAATAGCATCTATAATCTTTGCTTCGATAAACAATTCAAATAAATTCAAAAAGTTAAATTAGAGATGAATAATCTACAACTTTTAATAAAAATTTCCACAAAGAAAGGTAATTTACTCTCTTTAAGGAAAAGATTAGTGTAAGAAAATAAGATTTTTTTTATTTAAAAGTAGGTAGTCTAAAATCTTCAAAATACAACAATAGAAGTGGGATAATCTACTCATTTCTAAAAAAAGATAAAAATAGTACATTAGTACTCTTTTCAAAGAATCAAGGATATAAATCTTGAAAAAAGAAAATCCTTAACACATTCTTGTATCATTGAAAGCAATTAGAAAGTCACTCAAAGATGATATAATATTGAACTATAATGGCTATTGCTAAAAACAAGAAGATAAGAAAGTCTTGAAATAAGATTAAGGACTAGAAAGGCATTGATAAGAGAGAAAAAGGCTTCACTCTTGCTTCCATATATACTCTCTAACTAAGAACTACATGGCCATATTCTATAGAACCTTCAACATGTATTGATTTTGCTAGCCATATGTCTTAACTTGCAAGGTAAATTATCTATGTATATCCGACATAATTAGCTTATTCTACAAGCTACTATACATAATTAAATTCTTCCACAAGCTGCCAATACATGGTTAACTTATTGGCCAAATTTCTATTCTATAAATACATCTAAAGTCAAAATTACGTTTATAAAACTTATAGAAAGCTTCTCTAGAAGATTTTATGAAATTAAGCTATATTTATATATTTCTACTTAATCATATAAGTAACTATTGAAGTGAATATATATGTTTGTGGCAGCTATCACACATGCTTGGTAGCACGAATCTTTACAATCCTTCTAATTTGAATGATACTAACTGTAAGTTGGTTGCATGACTTATTAAACAATAGTAAGATTGTGGAGAGGAAAAGTGCCTTCTTTCTTTGATGTTTATTAATTCGAACACACTCTTGCAATGCATAACTAGCAATCTACAACAAGATCAATAAATAGTAATAAGAACAAGAATCTCAACGTATTATTAGCAACCTACAAGAATAATTCCTATAATATCTTTTGGATGTGTTTTAATAGAAGCACTTGGTTGTGAACAACAACGATGGTTTGGCAAAAATTATATTACCTATAGTATAAATTGTATTGATTTAGTTTGCATGTCCAGCTGAAGAAAAAAAAAGAGACCACTAGGGCTTGATCATATTGGAGAACTTTCTCAGTCGGCTGCAATTGACAAGACTTTTTTTGCGTAAAAGAGTTGTGACTATTTTTTAGAACATTAAGACAAAATCATTCTTCTCTATGACTTATGCCCAATTTTAAGTCATAAGATAACTTCAATAAAGATGGTGTGATGGTGACAACTACCGTCGTCACCTGCCACATTTGACTAGCTAGAGAACATCACTAGGATGAATGAACTAATCAATGGTGACAAGAACACGATCAGCAAGAGGAACAATTCTAAATCAATGAATATCAGTTGCTCCAAGGGATGAAAAATTGACAAAAAAAAGAACGCCACTAGGGTGAAGCAAGAAAATAAATACACAACAAGGTAATGTGGCAAGATCTTGGAGATTAAGAATTAGTGCATGAAAAATAAAAGGAATATTTCTAAAGATGAGTCACTTCCAAAATCAAAACAAAAAAATAAAAATAAAATAAAATAAAATAAATAATAGATTCCTTGGCCACTTTTACAACTATGAGCCATTGAATTGACTCACTTGGATATTTAATATAAAAAATGCACTTATTATGCTTAAAACACAAATTTTATGAGTTAATATTGGAATTTTAGGAAAAAATAAAAAATAGATTTCTAATAGCAGATATGCAATCTAAGATTGAATTTAGTACAAAGAAACTATTAAGACTATATTTTTCTAGTTAGCTAGTAGTAAAAGAATTGCAAAGTAAGTAATCTTGGTATCAAAAAAAGAAAAAAATCTAGTGAGGTTTAATTATAATGGATTTGAAGATTTTTTCCAAATTCAATAAATTCAAGCGGTAAAGTAATTCTTCTAATTTATAGAAGCCTTTCAAATGCAATGGAGGCATCAAATGCACCATGTGGAGTGAAGAAAACAAGATCAGCACCCTTTTCTTCAAAGTACAAGTAGAGAAATGAAATTCTCATTTTTTGAAGAATTTTACAAATATTACCAAAATCTTTGTAAGTAAAAAAACCTTCATAAAAGTTGCAAAGGAGCATAGATTGATGCATGGGAGTAGTCAATTTTAGCATAAAAAGGTGTTTTAAACACAATGGTTAAGTTAGATTTATCAAAAAGTATTTTTTTTCCCACTTACAAGAGCCATGAGCCTTGGTTACGAAATTAGCTCTTAGATGAAGGAAGGCCATAGATCTACATTAGGAATCTTAGAGGTCAAGGGTAGAGATGTGGCCGCCCTTCCACAAGCCACCACTCAATTGTATAAGAGTAGTTTGGTTTTCTAAGAATCTCTCTCTTTCTTTCTTTTAATGAGGGCAAAGCCATACCAAAATGTGGTCTCAACTTTAACCCTAATCTTATTTTTTTGCTTCTTTCTTGATCTTAGATCTCATTGTGAACTTTAGGAACATATGAGCATTGGTTTTGTGTTGTGGGTGGTGCTTGTAGTGGTTTAAAGGCGCCCTTTTGCAATTAGTGGTCACCAACCATTTCCATAGTCAAAAGGGTTTGAGGGGCCTCGGATTTTTCTCAATCAGTTTGTGGTTTTTTATGATTTGTAAGTGAAGATTTTTCATCACATAGCTCTTGTTATTAGCTTTCTAACGAGCTAAAGCTTGCTCAATTTGGAGTTTAAGCAAATTTTTGGAGAATTTTTGAGTGCAAAGGGGGCGGCTGCCTTAGTAGTTTCAATAATCCAATTTTGAAAAGGCATTTCTCAGTACCTTTTCAAGAAATCATTTTTGAAATTTTGGAAGTAAAAGCACCATCAAGCTGAGCTTCTATTGGCATAGATTGCTTTGAATTTGAAGCAATTTCAAATTTTTAACGAATTTTTGAGTGAAGAAGGGTCGGCTGTAGTGATGGGCCCAATGATCCAACTTTGAAGAAGCATTCTCGCAACTAAAGTGCTAGATTTCCACGAAAATTGCAGAGCAGGAGTGTCTTGAAGTTAAATTTCTAAAAAAAAAAAAAAAAAAAAAAAAAAAAAACCTACTAGATTTGGAGCTAATTTGGATTTTTGGAAAATTTTGGAGTAAAAGGGAGGTGCTTCCCTCAATCCTTGGGCGTTGTCAAGGTACTTCTGTTGGTATCTGTCTTTATTTTATTTTTTCTTTTCTTTTCTTTTTTATTTTTATTTTATTTTATTTTTTACAATAACTTGTAACTTCTACATTTCACTTTTGGCTTTAATTTTTAACTTTTAATCTTCTCTCTTTTACTTTTATTTTTTATTTTTTAACTTTTACTTTTTTACCTTTTAATTTACTTTTAAATTTTAACTTTTAATTTTTAATCCAACCTTTAAAAAATTTATAATTACAATGGATTAAGGATAATAACTTAATTAATTACTTTTACCATCAATTATTTAAGAAGTAAAAAATTATGTGTTTTTAAAAATGATAAAATAATAAAATAATAATACATAATAAATACGATCTAATAAAAAAAGTTATAACAATAAAAGAAAATAAATAAAAAATTAAACCAAATTATTTAATTAGAAGTAGAAGAAAGAATTATTTTGCATGAAATTAAGGAGTGAATTATCATTATGAATGTGAGTAATATTAGAGGATTTGATTAATAATTTGGTATTTTAAGAAGAAAAAGTAATAAGTGGATTAGAATTTAAATAGTAGCTTTATTTTAAATTCACATAGTTAATTCACTTATTGTGAGTTAGAATAAACTTCCAATTAGTGGAGGTTTATTTTAGCTTACAACAACGATGTAGGTAATTGTAGCTCTATTGTAGTATGAATACTAATGCTATTTTAGCCACAACACCTCGAAGAAACCAAACTTGTTCCAATATTGCTACAACAATACTAGAATTGATCCAATGTAGTCTTTAATTACTAAGTCATTTGCAAAACACCAGCTACTATAATCAAGCATGATTTTGCTCCCTCACAACCTTTCCAAATATAGTACCACTGTACACGCCTAGTAGAGATAGAGAGCCACAAACTTTGATTCATACAGAGCTCACCCTACACATCAACTCAACGAAGTAAAAAATAGTTCTAGAGCACCCAAAGCTCGTGAAGATGTGAAAAAAAAAACCAAAAAATAAGAGAGAGAGAGAGAGAGAGAGAGAGAGAGATCTAGTAGCCAGATCTTTATTGACAAAGAGGTTGCCGCCATTCAAGGACAGCCTCTTGCTACCTTGATTACTTTTTTATTTTTTTTTAATTTTTTTTCTTTTCTTTTCTTTTCTTTTAACAATGAAGGCTAATTCCATTGACTATCATTTAATGTTAACTATACAAAAACCTATTCATCATGGAAATTTATCTTAATAAATTCTATCTTAGGTTGCATGTCTACTATGAGCAATCTAATTTCTATTTTTTTCTAAAAATTCTACTATTAATTCATAAAATTTGTGATTTTAAGCACAATAAATGCATTTTTATACTAAATATTCAAGTGAATCAATTTAGTAACTCACACTTAACAATATCTATTACTTAAAGATATTATATTAGATAAGGAGACTCAATTTATATCAAGTTTTTAAAGGATCTTTTTTAAGATTTTAAAGATGAATATAGCTCTCTTTGACTTTTCATCTTCAAAGTAATAGACAAACATAATAGGAGAATCAAGTTTTAGAGTAGTATTTAAGATGTACCATTAACTATCATCAAGATAATTGGACATTTTTTTATCATCGGTACAATTTCCATAGAATAATTTGGTACATTCTTCTACTCAATAAACACCTTTCTTTTCCAATTATAGTTATCATCTATGACTTGATACTTTTGACTTTTTAAAAGTTGATAATCCTATTATAGAAGATTTGGCAAATCGTTTGACAGAGCTATATATAACAATGAAGGCGTGATTAAAGGGAGCTCAAAAATAATAAAAAATTAATACAAATACCTATTAAAAGGAACAACCATAATTCAATATAAGTGATAAGGTATGGTTACTTTGTTGCAATATCAAGACTATCTGTTGTGAGTGGATTTTTCTCCCCTCAATTAAATTTGATTTAATTAGATTATAACTTAGATTAGAGTTCAATATTAATTGATGAAGAAATGCAAATCATATATAAGATAGGAAAAATAAAATGATATGATAATCAAGATTAATTCAACAATACAGTAAGTTAATTATTCACTTTTATGATTTAATTTTAGCATTTCTAGTTCATTTAGTTAAGTACATTCCATGACTTATCCCATCAAACTTAAATTCTAAAAATTACAAATTAGAAAAAAAATTAAAATAAATAAATAAAGAAATAAATAATAAACAATAAATACCACACTAGAGTGCTAGTCTAAGGCTTTCCAAGATGGTATTAACCATGTAAATTGGAGTTCTATATAGGAAGTTATCTACAGATGAAGTTTTGATGATAAAACTTCATCTAGAATTGGAAATTCAGTAATAAATAGCCTTAAATATTTAAGTTCACCACTAACATGATGTTAATATTTTTAAGATAAAAGATGAAAGTTGAGAGATTAAAAAATTAAAAATAAAAAGTAAAAATAAAATTAAAATTAAAGTTAAAATTAATAATAAAAAGTTAAGTGAAAGTTCAAAAGTAATGGAAGTAAAAGTTGAAGTTTAAAAGTAAAAGTTTAAAGGTTAAGGTTAAAAGAAACGGGAAAAAAATTAAAAGATCAGATTAATTTTTTTTTTTTTTTTTTAATTTTATCCTTAAAGAGTAAAAATGAATGGAAAGATAAGAATTTAAGATTAATTTCCAGAGTGAGGTAAAAAGTTCTTTGAAATTATTCATTAATATTAATTAATGATAATAAGATGAATGAGTGATAATATAGCAATTTAGGTGTTAAAGGATGTGATTAGAGGGTGATTAGGGAAGGAAAACTTACTTAGAGTATGTTGAGTTGAGGGCAGCAGATTCCTTGTCGTTCAAAAATTTGCCAACATTCCCTTACATCTCCTATGTGCTTGAAATTTTTTGTGGTTGAGGTTGACTTAGAGTTGCTTCTATTTACCAAATTTTATGGTGATCCGAGGTTTGACGTCCAAGATATGTATTTTCATATTAAGGTGACTTGAGTCGCCTAGGCAGCAGACCCCTTTTTACTTAAAAATTCACTAAAAATTGGTTAATGGTTTAAAATTAACAAATATAATTTTTCCTAAAATCACACTTATTAAAGTTCTTTTTCTAATAAATTTCAGTACAAAAATATAGGTAAGTACTAAGATATAATTTTTCAAAGCTAGTTGTTCAAAACTACTGAGGCATCAAATCCCTTTGTATTTAAAAATTCATTAAAACTTTGTTATAGCTCAAGAATTAGTGATTTAAATTTTTTAGTGAACTAAAATTTTGAGTGCATTCATTTCATTAATCTATATCAAAATTGATTCAAAGGTCATTGAGTTATAGATTTTTTAAGCCAACACTCTTACTCTGCCAATGCAGTAGATCCTTACCTCCTTGAAAACTCACCAAAAATTCGTCACAACTTCAAATCAAGCGTGCCTTACACCGTTACAAAGCTAAGAGTGAGTATAATTTTTTTACAAAGTTTTACAAAAATAAAATAAAAAGAGATAGACTGAGCGAGTTAAAACTGAGGCCATACAAGTTTAAAGAAGAAGATTTGCATTCACAAGATGGGGGGACATTTTGCCATGGCTTTGCCACAAGAAGATGGAGAGAGAGAAGGAGTTTGGCCACCCAAGCCCTCTTAACCAGGTGGGAGGAGGCCCAAAAGTAGCAGACACATCTCCACCATCAAAATCAAAAAATTCCTAATGAAGATCAAGGGTCCTCAATAACTATCACCCTAATCCCGATTTTAAGATTGGAAATACCTAGAACTCAAAAACTTACATCTTTTTGGTAAAACTAACACCAAAAATATCTTTAAAACATATTTTTATCCTAAGATCGACTATTCATAAGCCCAAATCTGAGTTCTAAATCATAAGAACCAATTAATTTGCAAATTTAGTTGTAAATTTCAACTACAATTCTAATTCTAATTAGCCTACTTGGAAATCAGCAAGGCTTCTTACAATCAAAGCCTTCATAATCACCATTCTTCAATTTAAACTCTCTTAAGCATGAATTCTTGCCAAATCCAAAACCTAATTGTAAATTGGCCTTGAATTAATACGCTTGTGATTTTTTCCAATTTTTCTTTTTTTCAACTTCAAGTAGTGATTAAAATCACTATGAGAGGAAACTCCACCAAAAAATTTAGCTTGTCTCCATCCTTTTAAGATCATCATTAATTTAAAAATTAGACTTTATATTTTTAATCCAATTAAATTGCAAAATAAAATTTAAGCTTAAAAATCTCAAAATTAATTAAGAAGATAGAGCAATTAGGTTTAAGGGACTTTCTAACCATAGTCAAATTAGAAATTAGCTTTTGGATTGAAAATTAAGATTGTGAATTAATTTAAGATATAATTCCTAAGAATTAGAAGAAAAATTCTATTAAAATTATAATTTTATCACTAAAAAAAATTAAAGAAATTCAAGAAAAAAAAATTATAAACTTTTTTAATTTACTATTTTTTCTTTTGAGTTTTAAAATAGTCAATCAATCTACTAATTAGAAGTATCCATCTAATTAACAACCTAAAGATATGATTAAATTCATAATTAACTAAAAAACTAATTTGGATCTATTAATTAGTCATATTAATATCAAGATTAGTAAAAATATGTTAAAATTTACAAAAAGAATTGTAACTAACCATTGGAGCTTTTAATTATGCTCACAACCGTCTTTGTGACAAGTTAGATTATCATAGGCTTGGACTTTTTCCTATTAGTGAATAAGTCAATCCTATTTCTTATTGATTATGTCTATCGGAGTGTATAAAGATCCACCTCATATTTCATGTATCTCTTCTTGAGTCATATAAGACAATGAATATCTTTAGAGAGAAGTGGATAATAATTAAGAATTTAAGGTGGAAGAAGTCTTAGATTTAAGGGGGCGCCAAAATAGGTTAGAATATCTTGTTCATTGGCATGGATATGATATTAGTGAACGCACATGGAAGCTAGTAAAAAATCTTGCAAATGCAATAAAAAGAGTTGAAGCTTTTCATCAATGACATCCAGTAAAATGAAGATGAAGAATAGCAAATCTTTGCTATAAAAGAAACAAGTTCAAAAGAAAATAACACTCTACCTTCTATTCTTCTTTATAGCTTTTGTGTATTTATGATGGTAAGGATATGGAGAATCAACAATCAATAGATTTTACTCAAGAGCTTTCATTTGTTGACTTACCATACGAGACATTTTTATTGTCACAACCTTTAAGATGATGTAATGAAGATGAAGATCCTCAAGAATGACCTGTCTTTCCTCAAATAAATGGCAAAGTACAACATGTTTGGTATGACGACCTTCAAAGAGAATTCTAATGTTTGGTGATTTTATTGGAGGTATGAATAACTTCTAATAATGATTCAAATGTTTTCTTTGAAAAAAGTTACGATGGCCTCAACAACGATCAAATAACAAGGTGATCTTCTTACTTTGGTATGAGATACTATCAATGGCTGAGATGACCTATCAACTATCTTTAAAGAGAAGAAAGATCAAAATATGTGGCAAATACAATTGATCCGTATATTTGAGCTAAAGAGATATGCAATTATGGAAGATACAAAGAAGGGAGTTATCTTTGATCATATTGTTGCATATGTTAATACTATTGAATTTTAAAAGAGATGTCCACTTTATATACACATCTTCATTTTTTTAGATAGAGAAAGCAAAATTAGATGCACTCAAGATGTAAATCATATAGTTTCTATAAAATTTTCAAATAAAGACAACAACTAAAAGCTATTTGAAGTTATTCTACAATGCATGGTACATGATCCATGTAGAATACAAAATCCTCAAGCGCCTTACATGGTCGTTATAAAAAGAGGTATCTAATCGAGCAAAGAGATTATGAATGAATCAATTTATTTAGATATCATGAATTAATACATCTAGATGTCATTTAAATAAGAATTTGTCATGAATTAATTTCAGATAAAGTTCTAAATATTTTTCATCATGATTATTATACAAAAAAGTTATGATTTTTTTAATATAATTTAATATTTTTTTAATATTTTCAAAATTAATTCCTTGAATATATATATATATATATATATATATATATATATTTGCATATTATCCATGACAAAAACATTGATTTATCTATCCTACTTCATAGCTAAAAGCTCCATTGTGTATTTTATTTTTTTATATGTATTATATTATATTGGTATTTTAAAAATATTCTTTGATTCAAAAAATGCTTCATTTGAGTCACACTTTTTGTAACAACAATATGGATTCACTTATATATATATATATATATATATATATATATACATAATACACATAAGACATTGATTAACACAATAATAATTAAGAATCTATTGTATATTTTAATACTCTTATTATTGAGTAGGTATTGGAAGTCTTTAGCATTAATATATTTATAACTTATTTATCAAAAAAAATTATTTGATGTAAATATAATTAGTTTGAATATTTTTTTACTTAAAAAGTCAAGATATAGGTATTTAGTTGAACACGACAAGAAAGTATTTAGTAATATTTTGTTTAAAGAAAAATTAAAATTATTATTAGGATTATGTGTGTAATACAAATTAGTCAAGAGAAAAATATTTCTTATTACAATAGAACTTGTTCAAGTTTAGAAAGATTAAATGGAAACTATGAACCAAAGTTTAGAAAGTTTAGAAAGTTCTAATCTAGTTCTAACTAAAAAGTTTCTATGTGAACTATTTAGGAAACTAGTTTAAAAAGTTCTAACCAATTCAAAACTATTTTAGAAAGTTTTAACCAATTTAAGACTAGTTTAGAAAGTACTAACTAGTTCACATGGAAACTAGTTTAGAAAGTACTAAGTAAGTCACAAACCAAAATAGCGAATTGCCGATACAACATCCAAAGTCTGTATATATAAGGTGAGCTTTACCCATGGGATCTTCCATTTGCTTCCGTTCCACGTTCGCCCATGACACGGTTCTAAAATTCGCGCATTGTCGCTGCCGTTGTGTTTGTGAGATCCCCTTCTCAAGTGCCTGGCCCAACTGTTCGAGAGGAAGGGAATGAATCCAGATCAGGCGGATTGATTCTTGGCCAGAAGGTAGTTGTTGCACAGGGTAAATGAGACGTAAAGTTAGTTGTGTGTCCTGCTGGTGATTTCGTTGTGAAATTGGTATGTAGATGGTTTGAAGAAGGACCAAGGATTGCGGTGAGGTTATGGGTTGATGGACGTTTCCGGATGTATTTTTTGGTTGGGTGTGTTGGTTTTGGTTGTGTTTTGGTTTGGTTTTCATGTCTTCAGAATTGTCACGGGTAGTTCAAAGCACAGCTGCTTGTTCAGAGTTTGATATCAGTGGAGTTTTCGGTTCCATTTGCACTGAAATTCCAGGCTAATCGACTAGACCTATGACCATTTGTGATAACCGTTTGTGAAGTTTGCATTTAGAACGCACTTGATTTCCAACTTGAGAATGTGCCGGTGCGCAATGCATCACTAATTACTGTAAGTTTTATTGCGCATATCATGCACGCTGATTCGAATGAGAGGAAGATTCGGCAAATCAGCACTGCGACAATTCCTCTGGGGGATTTCCTAGTAGACCGTTGGGAAGAGAGGTTTTACTAAATGGAAGAAACTGATGCCACAATCTATGTAAAGTTGCTGAGGAGGAGGGTTCAAAAGTTGATTGCAGTGGAAAACGCAACACCCGAGGCATCTTCGTCCGAATGGCATGACCTTGCGAAGGGTTTCATCCAAGGCATGAACATCATCAAGTTCACGAGTGATGTCATTGACGTATTCTCACAACAAAACTGACGTTATTTACCTATGATCTTATTATACACCGAGGTGAACCATAACATATATTGTATATATGTTATAAAATTAATATAATTAATATACACCTAGTATTATATATAATAATTATTAATTATATTATAACTGTTAATCTTATTATATTATTAATCATATTATACTATAATTTTATATTATAAAAATATTATATTATAAAATTAGGTAAAAATTCTACTAATTTTTATTATATATCTTAAAATTAAAACTAAGTGATTTATATAGATATAAAAATCAATCAATTGGTGATTAATAGTATATAGATCAATAATTTACATATATATATATATATATATATATATATATGAGTACTAGATTTTTCTATTAATAGGTTTTTAATATTATAATCTATATAGTATATATTATTACAATTATTAATAGATATCATAATTATTATATATTATTATATATATTAGATATGTATAATAATCTATATGGTATATTTTTTAGAAGATTTGATAGATTCTACTCTATATACTTCTACTCTAAAAGTCAACTTATTCAAATTTGAAATAATAGATATATTAAAGTTCTAAATTTTTCAACACTTAATAAATGTAATGAGTATATAAATAAAGATTTATATTTTAAAAAAAATACTTTTATTATTAATCTAGAAGATTTTAGTTTTATTTTAATAAAATCTTGAAAGTTTTTAATAATTATTATAATTAAAAAATATAGTTTTTGAAAGAATCTTAAATAAAGCCATTTATTAAAATTTTATATTAAAAAAAGATATATTTAAGTTTTTTTTTAAACTAATTTAAGGAATTATTATAGTAAAAATATAAAATCGTTTATTTTTTAAAATTAGTTTTTGATGTTTTTTATATTTTTTAATTTTTTTAATAATAATAAGTTTAAATATATAGATTTAGTTTTTCGTCATTTACTTAAATTAATATTTGTTAGTAGTTTTATATTTAAATTAACTAAAATAGTGTATCAACTATTTATTAAAAAAATAATAATAAATAGTATATCAACTATTTATTAAAAACTTTTTTTATTTATTGCTCACATCTTCACATTATTTTAGCCAATCTCCAACATATTTCCAATCAATATGGATGTCAAACCTAGTCATTGGATTAATGGAATTAGGTTGGCTTATATGTCAAAAATGGAGGGGTGGTTGACAATGGGTTGGCTACCTTACTAATGGACTATCTTCACCTAGGCTCTTTACAATGCCACAATAGAAGAATTGTATATAAGTTTGTAGGATTCTATAAATGTGAAGTTCATTTATTTGCAAGAAGATATTAACTTCCATTCATTTATTTTTGTTGCAACTTAGTTTTACAACCCACCACATATCAAAATTAAATTGGCCTATGATTGGAATTAGGTTGGCTTATATGTCAAAAATAGATAAATAAGAATCTTCTACTAAAAATTTAATTAAATTCCATTTTTGGACCAAATTGTATAAAAACAATTAGAATCCTCCTCATTTCTATTTCCCTACATGCAAGTATTTTTATTTTATTTTTACACTTACTGCAAATATACTAAAATGCTTAAGTTATTGGAAATGGATTGTCTACCTTACTACTCTTCCCATTTGAAGAATCATATTTGCCAAATAGCTTGGTTTCTAACAAAATATCTGATTTTGACTTAAAAGCTTATTTCTATGTCAAAATACTCGGCCACTAATTGCTAAGACCCAAAGGTTCACCAAAGTTTGGTCACGCCTTTGACTTAAGCTTTGAACAGTTTATTCCCAGAAGTCAGTGGCTGAGGAATGGTTCGGCTGACAACTTGAGACCACTACTTTGACCATTTCTTATCTCCTGAGACTGATCTTCACGAAGAGGTAACGACGCTGCAACATGATGGCATATGGTTATCGAAAGTTGAGAAACCCAAGTCAACCAACTGCTGACACAGAGTTTCGTGTGCCGATGATGCAGGGGATGAAGAGAAGAAACGATAACAAGGATCAACAACTGGGCAACATGTGGGACGTTGTAGCGTCGTTGGCACACGCTCTCACTGATGCACGAAACCAGTTGGTGGGCCTCATACACTACCAGAGGAAAAAAAACTCAAATGCATTTAGACAGGTTCATGGGAAGGAAAGTGGCATATCTCGTAGCAGTGAGGTGAGAGAATGCATCCCCCGCACCACCAACAGTATATTACGCTTTAGGGGAGGCGGTAATTGTGGCCCATACTACCAAAGTTTCACATCAAGCAACCGGAGAGCAATCGAGCAACATTGCCAGAATGAGCCGAACCATGTTACATTCGAGAACGAGTCGAAGTTCAAAGCTCTCATGCCCAGCCAAGGCAAGCCTGGAGCCAACAAAGAGATCCAAGCCGGGTTAAACGCAAACCCCACGCTCAATTGCTTGCGAATCAACAACAGCAGTAACAAAGGTGGCAATCCTGTGAGCATTAACTTACACCCGAAGCCATGTCCAAGCCCACCTCAGCTCGTCTGCTTCAAGGATGTCAACTGCAGGCCCCCTTCCCCCGATCGCAAGAGGCACTGCAAAGGCACCCAGTATGCGGCGTTGCTGAGGGAGGAAGCTTTCCGGATTCGAGAGCGCAGACTCGCGGAGGAGTATGTACCAAGTTCCAAACCGAAGTGGACACGCTGTTAACAACAGGATTAGCAGTGGCAGTTGTATAACATGGTTCCTTAGAAAGTACACTCGAATTTCGAAAGGATACG
The DNA here is from genome assembly GCF_059467195.1 of Physcomitrium patens. Taxonomy (NCBI): domain Eukaryota; kingdom Viridiplantae; phylum Streptophyta; class Bryopsida; order Funariales; family Funariaceae; genus Physcomitrium; species Physcomitrium patens. The sequence goes on along the minus strand of NC_143412.1, from coordinate 24,902,415 downwards.
ACGTGTCCTTGTCGTTATATTTTTCATGAAAGACTGTGATAGCATTGTAATTGACACTCTTTGGGTTCTTGAGAGCAGTGATATAGTATCCCGAAATCAACCATTGAAGAAGCAGCTACAAACTGGCTGCAGCATGCAAAAAGGTATGTGGCTTGAAACTTCAACATTGAGTCCCTTAACTTTATCACAGTAAGTCAGAATTGTGCAGAGAATGTGTCAAGTACCAGGGACCTAAAAATATGCAATATCCACGTCAGGAGATATTAGAATTCACCAAACACTTCCACTACTGCAGAATGTAAGCCTCAATACAGCTTCGGATCATGTCTGTGGTCTGATCTACGAAAGGCTCCCATGACACTTTGTCATCAAAAATTGCATCCCGTCCTTCATTCAATGCAGACACAAGCAATGAAGTCGTTGCTTCATTGGGGCACTGATATACCCACATATTGGATTCAACGCTCTAATGCAGTGACGACTGTATTTATCATCAATTTTTCGAAAACGAAACCTTTTCCAAATCATCAGACTTTCTTGCTGGAATCTCGCAAGACTCCTTGCATTGCTTCAACCTGCAATCAACAATGCTGTTCCAGCATTGTGTGTGCACGTCCTAGTTTCTTGAGTTTAAATCTGGCAATGCCGATGTTCATGGACACCAAATTGAGGGTGAACATTCGTATGAGACTGTGGACTGGATTGAGTAGTGCTGCTGAGGAACGATCCACAAACGATTTCTCGGGACGGGGGACGGGGTGGGGACAGGGGACTGGCAATGAGAACGGGGATGTATTAAAAACCTGGGTCTATTTAACATTCCCCTTAAAATAATCTTACAACGATATTTTTAGATTAAATCAAAAAATATTTTTATTTCTTAACAGTTCCAACTTAATATTGACAATTAATTTTTTGCCACTATTGTGGTTGAAGTAATTTACTTTTAATATCTTCAGAAAAATCTCAATTAAAGAAATATTGGCATATTTCATAATTTGTTTAATGTCTTTTTAATAGATAAGTCTTTAAAAAGATATTGTAATAAAATATTTAAATTGTATATGGTGTTTAGTGAAAAAAAAATTAAATTAAATCAAATCAAATTACCAATAAATCTAAATCAAAAAATGTCTACTAATTGATTTTTTTTTAAAAGTGATTAGACAATCATCTTTAATAATTTTAGACCAAATTCCAAAAATGTAGTTATTATATTACAAGAATCTACACAACATTGTTGAGACAAAAATCACATATATGTTTTTTGATTAACACAAGATTATGATCATATCAATCACAATATGTTTGTAAATTAAGATTTGGGTGAGGATGTACCTCTACAATGTGTGTTGGAATTGGGTACCCAAGAGTGCTTTAGAATCAAAGCCATCACAAGGCAATACAAGAAAAACCCCAAACCTCTTCTTTTAAGAAGAATCTTGGGTTTATTTTTGTTGTTGTCTATTAAGTCTACAAAAAAAATTATTCTAAAATTTAAAAAGCAATCAGAAAATTTGAATACCATAAATAAGTATAGAATTATACAACTTGATATACCAATTATAAAATATTTGTTTTAAAGACTAGTAAATTATTTAATCAGCAAATAAGAGGCCTAGATGAAAAGTCACCTTGATAAAATCATATTGGAAGAAAAAAGTCATATCTTTAGAAATTACCATATATATATATATATATATATATATATATATTTCTTTAATTATATTGCCATAAAGAAAAGAAATCTTAAAGTCCAATTGATCTACTTTAAGATTGTATCGAATAGCTAAAGCAAGTATTAGCCAAAGCATGATGTGATTAAATCACATCTCTTTACACCATTACTCTTTTTTGTCGTTACATTACTTCTCTTTACACCATTTTCATTTTATGCTTCTTCTATTATATCTCTCTACAGCGCCTTCTGTACTATATTTTTATTTTATTTTTGTTTTGTTTTGTTCGTTTGTGGTATATGTTTTTTTGGAGTGTGGTAAATGATTCCATGGTGAATAATAAACAAATCGACGTCCAGCAGGGCTGGTGGTTGGCAAGGAACCCAGTAGATACGTTGAAGCGCGGCACAACTATTGCGCAATTCCAACAAAAGATCCGAAGTCAGCAGGAGGAAAACTTCACCCAGTGACTACCGATTACTACCGTTTCATGTTCGTGATTGCCAGAGTTCTTAACTTCAACCCAATTACGACCCCTCCTGTACCGCGCAAGTTTCCGCAGGACACATCACACACTTTGCATATCAATTGCCTCGTATCAAGAATCAGTTCGCCGAATCGGAAGGCATAGAGATCGGCATGGTCGTCGGTCATTGAAGCATGGGCACAACTGAAGTGATGTTGTTTTATAGTGAGTGAACTGGAGGTGATATTGGTTAGAGCTGTAGCTTAGAATACTTCTGGAGTGTGATGCGAGTTCTTCGAAGTGGCACAAAAGATCAGAAGGGGGTCTGTACCGACAGCAATTTTTGCCCATTATCCGATCATATAGGATAGGTTGGTCGTGTACTATGTTTACACACTCTTATTGTGTTTGGCTGTAGAGGAAAGGTCAAGATTGAGTTTAATTTATAGACGATTCGCTTCTACTTGAGCTTCGATCACGCTGATTTACGAGGTAGAGATATGTCGAATGAAGGTCCTGGAGGAGTTGTCTTTGCTGGTACATCCATCATGAGAATAATTACTGACGAATGATGAAATGCTGAATCAATAGTTGAATCTATGTTTTCATTTTCAGCCAGGTTGGTTTGCTTCAGCGGATATGCAGTTGCCATCTTGGATGTCTAATGCAGGATGGGTTGCATATCTTGACGCACTGGAGCATATGGTTGTTGCAGCAAATTTCACAGATGCAAGTTTATGTGGATCTCAGATTAATGGTTCAGTCACTTCCTTCTTTAGCATATAATTTCCAAATTGAATTTTTCATCAATTACACAACTTGCAGCAGTAGGTAATGGCGGCATTGAACAATTTAATCAGTTTAGTACACATGATAAAGTCTCAAAAACGTTGTGTGGCTTGAGTTACAGGGGCAGACATTACAGTAGCTGATTTCACAAATGCTCTTGCGGACAGTTATCAACTTTACTCGAGGTTTGGCAATCCAACCCATGGTATGCAGCAACTGTGCTAAAGCACATCTAGCTCCAATCTTTTAACTGTAAAAATCATCAGCGTATCTCTTTAACATGTCCAGGTGTTACAAAAGAAAATTGCTCACTCACACTGAAAAAAATAACAAAGAGAAATCGGTTGTACACCAACTCTATATGTATGTGGTTCACTTCTTTAGGAGCTACATCCATGAGAGAAATCTCTAGCTCACAGCTTTATTGATGCCACACCTAGGGTACAATATGCTCCCTCCAAACTCACTCTTGTACTGCAAAGTCTACCCAATCCACAATTCCAAGTCCACTTAGGATTATATCCCATTGGGCCACTCGAATCAAAAATCTTAAACATGATTCTATATATTGGAATTCATATTTCTATATAATAGGTGATTCATATTACAGGATGTACCTTGCACCCCAGCTAAAGAGACTTCCACCTCCATAAACTCTAAATCCCAAATTGCTATATATACACCCATTCCAAGGCAAAGAAGAGAGGATGGAGATATGGAATCCACATCAGGGTAAGGAGAGGAAGGAGGTCTAAGACTTGCACTAGCATAACATTTGGTAAAAATGTAAATTAAATCATTGATTATGTATTTTTACAATTGTTTTTCATTGGATTAGACTTATAAATATATAAAAATATCTTGATAAAGTGACAAGTCTATTTTTTCCAATAAATTCATTATATATTTGTATAGTATATTAAAATAAATATCTTTTAAAGCCAGCATGACATATTCATTCATTACATTATTGATTTTTATTGCAATTGTGTTTTTATCGTCGTTCTTTTTTTCTTCTAACAATTATATTTCACAACTATATAAAATAATAATCAAATAAATTTATATTATATAAAAATAAATAAATAAATTTCATAAAAAAATACAACAAAGATATTTTTCCTATTAAATTTAATGTGGAATGTAATAGTTTTATATTTAATAGATTTTTTTTTGAAATTTAATTCAAAAAAATAGTTATACAAAATGCATTATGAAAATTTCATCAAAGTACACAAAAATTTAATATTTCAACAATATTTGTATAAACTTAAGTATAAATTTGCTCTATGTACCTAAATGCAAAATAATCCAATATAAAGATTGTGCCAATTAGAACCAATACCTCATATGCATTTAATTTTATGCGATGGTAAAATGACTATTCAAATTAAGATTGGTCTAAGCTTATTATCAAAGTCTAATATAAATAAGTAGATTTAAACATTTACACCTAAGAAACTTTTACATAAACATTATAGTGTATCAAAACAACAATACCTTTCAAAAACTAAATGTCCAACTATCTTACACTATAAGCTGTAGGCCCATAATCTATTAAAAAAATACAAGAAGCAATAAAGAAAAAAAATTATATTTATTAAATAAATAAAATAAAAGATATATTTTTTCTTATTTAAGTTAGTTATTTATCCACCATGTAATAATTTTGTAAGTACTTTATAACCACTATGTAACATCAAGATGGTCTTTATTATAATTTAGACTAGAAATTTTATTTCTTTCTAATCATTCTACACTTTACAAGCTTTTGACCAAATCATGTGTTTTTTAACATAAAAAATAATGTTTTATATCATATTATAGATCTAATTATGATTACTTAATTTATAAGATAAATTTTATGCTACTATATAATGTTCGTAACTAATTATTTATAAAATATTAAATAATTCATAATTTATTTATTACTTCTTAAATACATAAATAAAACAACATTATAAGTCATCATGATTTTTTTAATTTAATCTTACACTTGTATCAATATGTAATTATTAGATAATAATCAAAATGTCACAGAGTTTAAAAAATAATTCTAATTACATATTAATACTCACATAACATAAACTGTTACAATGTTCTTAAACTTTACACAATTAAAATCTAATATTTTATTCACTCCAAAGTTTATTTTTTTCTTTTATTGAACATTTTACTTGATAAATGTTTTTCCAAGGTGAGTTTTCCTATCTTCTAAGAAATCATTAAAAAAATTCTTAATATTAATAAATTTTAAGAAATTAAAAATTCATAAAAAAATTATAAATAATTTCCATATCTTTAAAAACGATTCTTAAGAAGTTAATAAATAGGGATTAAAGTATTTAAATTTAAAGAATTTATCGTAAATTTTTAATCTTTTGATTTTTTGAATCAATAAATTTAGTTTCTTTAAAGTTTTTTATTAATATTAATTAGTAAAATAGATTAATTTAAAATATAATTTAAAACTATAAGTTAAAACCTTAAATTAAAAAAATTATTTATGTTTAAAATTAATATAAAAATGATAGTTTATTAAAAAAAATACATTATTTTAAAACTTTTTATATCCTTCTAGATTTTCTTTAAAATTTTAAGTAAATACCTACAAGCCCTTTATATGTGACTTAGAACTAAAGTTTTGGTAAAAGATTTTTTTAAGCATCTTGGTCCAAAAACTTCATTACCAAGTTTTTTTAAAAAACTTGGTGGCAAGACATTACAGATGTTGGCCAAGATTTATTAGCCTAGCAAGACGTATATACTTAACTGAGATTGAAACCATCGTAAAAAAAAAAAAAAAACTTCTCTTTAATCTTGTTTTTGTTGAGGTTTTTAATTGGTTTGTGCCATAGCAAAAACCAGTTGGAGTGCTCCAGAAGGAAACTTCAATCTTCTTTCTAATTGCATTGTTGAATACGAGCATGGCAATCAAAACGAAGAATCACATTGCAAAGATTGCCATGTAGGTTGCTGTTTGGTAAAGTAACCAAATTGGAGATCACATCTTTTGAAAAGCTTCGAAAAAAAAATGAGGTTGCGATGAGGCAATGTGATATTCCTGGCGAAGAACATGAGGACCAGGAAATGGATCAGGGACTAAATCAAACATTGCTTGAATCCTTCCCTTGGGTCGTTTTTTAAACCTTTACTTCCTCATCAACCCACATGTGCAATCTGAATAAGAAAGCCTTGAGACTTACTTACCAGCGCTACAAAGGTTCAAAGATGCAGTAGACCCGGTTGAAAAAAACATCATTGTGTGGATCTCCGGCACTAATTCCCGAACCTGAACTGGAATGGAATGTTTCTAGAATTGTGCAGTGTGGCTGTGCGTCCCCCTACTCGAGCTCACCAGACCCAACCCTCTTAAGGATGTTGCCTAGTTTCGCTTGTTCAGCATGCACAATATCAGCTTCACTAGCCTGTTTCCGATGGACCTGAGGAGCTGTGCCATCCTGCAGGTGGTCTTCCTGGGTCCAATCCATTATCAGGTCTTAATCCGGATTTCACTGGCTTCTAGCCACGGTTGAACTAATTCAGTGTGAGGTTTAGTAGTTTAATGTATGACACCCCTGCCTCCGTTTTCGTATTCCGTGATTTGCACCCCCTGGACTTGCGGAGCGATCCTTTCACAGATGAGATCGCAACCGTGTGATTCAACAATCTAGTGAGTTCCACTCTTGCCATCAACGAACCCGAGGATCCTGTGCCGACTTCGCCCCAGAAGTCATTGATCATTAGTTATCTCAGCTATGACGAGCTATGCGGCCAGCCGACGTCAACACGTTCCCCCTTCGCTACACCCCGACACCGCCCCTACCACGGAGGTTCCTACACTAGTTGAGGATCCTCTTTCAGGTTTATCACATGGAAACCCATCAATGTCAACGCAGAAGCAAAGCTAGTTCAAGCTTGGTGTTGGAGGGATTGCGAGTATAGCAATGTGCTGCCTCCCGGCTCTAATCATCCTTTGCTACTTTACGGCGTGGGGATGGCAACCCACACAAAACGCAGGTTGAAAGACAAGTGTCGCATTACGCGATCACCACTTCCAGCGAGTCCGCCAGTCGTGGCAAGCTTGTATTTGGAGAACAAGGCAAACGGAAGAAACTTGGCTTGGACCGGCTACTGCAAGCGTCGGCCAAGGTGCTTCGCAAGGGAAGCACAGGGACTGTGAGCAGAGCTAATCAGCAGGGAAACCGTGTCGTAATTGTGAATATTACGGCTTAACAATATTGCTGCTAATCAAACCAAATCGGCTTAATGGCGATGGCGTTGGCTTCCATTAGAGTTGTCAACGTCTTAATCGATGAGAAGGCCTTGGAGTTGAATGCGTACGAAGGGATGCTTATAATAGAATTCTTTTTATATATATATATATATATATATATATAAAACATAAAACTAAGCTGATATATTTGATATCACTTTTTTGAGATTGGTGCACAAAAAAAATTGTATGTCAATGTGCAAATTGATTTCTATATATGCACAAAATATAATTTTACATACAGAATTCTCATTCTATTTTGTGATAGCAATAAATATATATATATATATATATATATATATAGCTATATATGAAAATATTTCTATTGGTTTTTTATTGGTCCAAATATAAAATATAATTGTGAGATTTTAAATATATCCTAAATAATTATAAGCTATTAATATTTTGATTACAATAATATCAATTATATTTAATCATTAAGCCATGTTTTTTTTATAATCTCAATTTCAATTATTGAGTTGATTAATCATTTATCTTGGATAAAGATTCTTTTCTTTTCTATTCTAGCAATTCTTGTATCTCTTACTAAAAATAATATACTAATTTATTACTTGTGATTTAATTTTTTATGTTATATGGTTATTTAAAAAAATAAATCAAATATATACATAGATCTTATTTATTATATGAATAGTTATTTTTTAAGGAAAATATAATTGTAGTATTTTTAAAAACAAGAAAATAAATTTAAACAAAATTCAAAAGATATTATATTCATGTATTATTAAAGCAAAAAAAAGTAAGAAGAAAAGATATAGTAATGATATAGAAAAGAATTAAAAGACCTTGTTAGTAACTACAATGCAATAAAAAGATAGTAAAGAGACTTGAACCAAGGCTAGAATACAAAAGAATATACATTGACAAGATTAAAAATGGCCTTATTATTGTCTTTAGATATACTAGTTACTGACAAGGCCTTATATAAGCTTTTTAAGAACCACAAGATTTTTGGCCCAAATACCAAGTTATAGGTTGCTTTTGATGTAGCTTTCTAAAAGTACAAAACATAGAGTATATTATTCAATAGCCACATGGCATATCTATAGGAATTCAAAGATATAATTTATAATTAAGAAATTTCCTCAAATTTCTTTTAAATAATATTATTTATCTAACATATTTTATTTATTTCTAGTTATTTCTATTTATAAAAGATATATAGACATTTATTACATTACTTCACTTTTTAGATATAAGTTCTACAAAGAGTAGTCAAGTTATATCATTAGTTGATGAAGTATAAGATCCATTGTTGTATTTTTACATGAATAGTATGTAAAAATATGAATAAAGCCCAAAATATGTAGAAGGGATTAATTAAAATATTATAAAATATTTGTTTTTAGAAATCACAAATAAAAAATTAAATGAACTAAAATGTTATATTGTTTCATTTTTTTATAATTAAAATGGACTTCTATTTATTTTTTAAGACCTTAAATAAAGCAAGACATAGTAGAACAAACATGAAACTAAAACACTTATATTTAGAATAAATATATGAGTATTTTTTTCCTAAAATTACTATTAAAATTTATTAATAGAATTTGATGAAATTTACTTAGAGGTAAATAAAAATTCCTTTGGATATTTTTAGATTAGATAGAATTGTTTTTGGTTTTTTCTTTAAAATATTTGGATAAAATTCTTTTAGAGTTTGATTGAATTTTTTTCAAATTATCTTTAGATTTTCTCAGAATTTTTTGGGGGTTTGATAGATTTTATTTAGGTTATATATATATGATTAATTTAAAATTTAATAAATTTAGTTAAAAATTCAGCAAGAATTTATCTAGGATTCTTAAAGATTTTTTTAGAAATTATGTAAAGATAGTTTAAGATTTGCTTAAAATTTGATTAGATTTATCTAAGATTTATTTTTAAATTATTAAGATTTAACTAGATTTTTGGAATTTATTTATGATTTATTTAGAACTTTTAGACTTTAGATAACTTTCTTTGTCAAGTTCATGTTTGATATATTTTTGAGCTATAATTTATATATTTTATATAATTGTCACATATTGTGGCATCAAGGGCCAAACCACAAGACAATAATGTGTTTAGTAGATTAATCTATTTTTAATAATTTTTCTTCAGCTTTAAGAATTTTCATCCATTAAATATTTTTTCATCTATTAGAACTTTCATCCAACTTAGGATTGAAAGAGTATAGTAGAAAAAACCTTTTGACTTGACATTTTTATTAAGCCAAGTCTAATGAGTGTTATAAGAGGAAAGACTTTTTATAAAATTTTCTTGAATATGGTAGATTATCATTTACTAAAATTTGGTTTCTTCCTACACTTATATTCTTAGATTCTCTTTTTGTTGAATAAGCGATAGCTTGATTAATAGTGTTGTAGATATCTACATTTTTTCTTGAGGATGTATTTATTATATTTTTTATTGTCATACTAGATGTTGGTTTATGGCATTCAATATGTTGTATATAAAGATCTTTATTTATACAATATATTGCAACATTGTCAAAAGATGTTAGCAATAAACCTTCATATTTATTTTCAAATAAGATGGTTAATAGGTTCCTTTATCCATCGATAATATATCATACAAGGTAAGAAGTCTACCTTATTATTTAATCAATTTTAAGGCATTTATAACTATCATTAAATAATATCTTTTACATATTATTGATTATAGTATCCACCTCTAATAGTATCATTAAGTATCAATTATTTCTTCAAAAATTATAGTACCATACATATTATGTCATACCATCTATTTGAAAAAAGACATGTCTCTAAAAAGAATCCTCATCTCAAATTTTGATGCAAAGAAGGTTGAGACAATATAAGTGATTTATTTGGAAATTCTCCAAATGTTTTTTTTTAAATGATTTAATGGCTATTGATTATTTTATTTTTTAAAAAAAATGTACAAGCTGATTCTTAAATTTTTCTTTTATGTATTTATACTATTATATTATCATTACTTGGTTCTTAATTTTAATAGGTATCATTGATAAAAACCAATAATAAACTTTGATGTAGTTACAAAATTCTTTCAAATACATTTATTAATATTATAACTCTATAAATATATAAGATATTTCAATTAATTTTAGCACTACCTTAAATCTAATACCTTTTCAACTTCAAACTCTTGTTTTTAATCTTTTTGAATAGAAGGTGGTGGCAATTTCTTTCTTTTTGATAGATTATAATATAATGCTTGAAAAAAAATACATAGAATATCAAGTGAATTTTTATTGATTGTAATGCTTGTAATTGATATGCAACCAAATTAATCTATTTTAGATAATAAATGAACCAAATATTTGATTATCAAGTATCTCACAAGATTGTTGGGCTTGAGATGAAGACAAAATAATTATATCCTATCACCAACTTTAGATACCAATTTTTTTAAAAAAACATATTCGTGTTAGTTTTTTATAATTCTTAAGCATCATTTAATTATATTGTCATTTTTATGTGAAGTTCTATTATTTAATTTTTAAATTCCATATCTTCTAGAATTTTGACTTTAAAAAAATCAAAAGTAACAAATTATAAATAAAAATCTTAATTAGAAAAAAATAGAATTCATTAAGTAAAAGAACATAATTTATTATTATATAATATTTTTACAAATAACAAGAAAATTATCTAGTTGTCTTTATGATAATTGATAATGCATTGCAAACATTATTCCAATATTTAATAGATAGATGTTAAAGAAGTATATAGCATTAATAACACAAAATCTTTAATTAAGAACATGTATCATAAGATTAAATAAATTATTTGATATCTTTTAACATTTGAAACTACCAAAAATCTTTTAAGTTATGCTCTTAATTTTTTCTATATTCAAATTGTTTTGTTTATAAAAGTTAATGTTGTATTTGTAGTACACATAATTATGCTGGACTTTCTAAAATATATAAAAATATTTAAAATAAAATAAAATAAAAATACATGAAATTAAAATTGTTAATGTCATTATAAAGATTAATTACAAGTTCATTTTGTAAGTAGAGTGATAAATCAATAGAAATATGTTTATGAATATCTAAGAATTGTTTTATAAATTTAAGAAGCATTAGCCATTACATACCATTTTTAGAGTTGTTTAATCTATAATATTTTTTTATTTTAGAGTTGTTTGAATTTTCTTAGAATCTATTTGAAAACTACCATAGGATGTTCTAAACATTTCCTTGGATTCTGAAAAATATACATTTTTCTATTTTGGCATATAATCTTGCATCTCTAATTTTTTTTAGTTAATTCAAATATGTATATTTTTCTTTTATATTCTTAAAATAGATAAAAATTATATAAATAATAAAAAATATTTATTTAAAAATTCAAAAAATAAATTCTTTGTTAAATGTTAGAAAGTTATTAGAGCATTAGTAAGCCCAAAAGTCATGAAATTATATTTAAAATGATCATACATGGTTTATTTTTTTTTTATTTTTTATTTTTTATTTTTATAGATACCAAATTCGAGGCTCTTTGTAGATCTATTTTATTATAGATCTTAATTTCATTCAATTGATCATAAAGCTCCAAAATCAAATTCAAAGGATAATAATTTGTAATGGTTAATTAATTGAGTCCACAATGGTTTATATATATATATATATATATATATAAGAATTTATTTTTTCTTTAGAAAGAAAATTGATAGACTTACAAGAGATTTTGAATTTTGAAAAAAAAAATTTGCAAGATTTTTGCCAATGTATTTATTTAAAACATTATAGTCATTCTACAATAACTTATAAATTGGTCCAAAAGGTGACTAAGCTTGTTCTTGAAGTTCAATTGCATAATTTTAAGTTCAATATTTTGGAAAAATATTAAAAAAATTCTTCTCAAATACATAATCATATTCTTTAAAATGGTTTAAGATTTTATTTAAATTTATTCTTCAATAAATACTTGGTGTTGTATAAATGACAAATATATCATCTATTTATAGCTTGCAGTCGTTTTTTTTAACTTCTAAAGATATAAATTTTATTTTTCTTAAAATAAGATATATTTTATTTTATATTTTAAAAATAAGTAAAGAAGATTTTAAGACTATAAGATACCCATGTCATCTTTTAATTATATGTTTTCAACCTCAATAATCATAAAATAATAAGATTGATTAAAGAATTAAAATATTAATTATTACTAGACTTTTTTAACCTTTTATAATTTTTTTTATTAGTATAAATTTGTAGGTGACATCATTAAAGATAAAATTTATTTATTAATTATTTTTTATGTATATTTTTGATTTTTTTACTAATAATATTTTATAATACTTAATAAAATATTTAGCAAAAAATTAAGAAAGTGCACCAAAATCTAATAAATTAAAGATAGAAAAATGAGGTTTTTTTTTTTAGATTCCAAATAGTTTTGTACTAAAAAAATAGAGGATTAAAAAGATAATTAAAGGTCATCATAAAATGATATGGTAGAAGAATTCAATCCCAAGGTCGTCAATTTTCTTAGGAAAACTTATTTTCCAATACAAGTATATTTTTTTAAGAATTAATCTTCATGACATGTTATTTTTCTGTTTTTTAGGATATTATTGAGCACTACATTTTGATTCTTAATGATATAGGTCTAAGGAAATTAAAAAATTTATTATTAATTTACATGTATTTTAAATTTTATTGTATAACTTAATTAATAGAAGTATTTCTAATAGTAATACAAAAGTGTTGATGTGTTAACATACAACTTTTTGATTAAATTGCATCAAATTAATTATTGTATTTAATAGAAAAATCAATAGCTTGATTCAAAGTTTTAAAATCAAGAAAGTTAAAAATATAAAAATAAAAAAAAATCTTCACAACAAGTTCAAACTTAAAATTTAAATTGATTTAAGAGTGTAGTATTATTCTATTTGATATCAATTTCTATTTGTTAAAATAGTAATGCATAGATTAACTCAAATTGATTTTTTTTTCTATAAAATTTAGATTTTATTAATTAAAATATAAGTTACATCATATTTTCTATATTTAGATTAAAGTTTTACAAAAAATACATCTAAATTATTCAATATATCATCTTATTATTCTAAAAATGATAAGAATTGAGAAAGAACAGATCCACTAAATATTATTCTATTAGATTGAACTTAAGATACTTTGATAAGATAACTTAGAAGTTTGAGTTGAATAAAAAATTATTATTAGTTGATAAATCCTCAAAACTAATTTCAAGTAGCATCAAACTTCTTTATAATGACAACTTTTGATTTTCTACCTAGTAATTTAGATGAATTACTTGAAGTGGTCGAATTATTGAAAAAAATCTGTTTATTTTTATGTTTTAAAGATTAAATACTCTTTGGAGTTGGTTGATGTGATAGGTAAATTTCATATGTAGAAAGCATCAAATCTCTCATTTGTTCTTACTTTTCTAATATAAAATTTTTTATTTTCTTTAAATTTGTCTTATTTAAAACGACTTTAAAATTATTATATAAAATTATTAATAGTAAAAAAAATATCTGTTTAGAAGAAGATAATTTGTAAGTTCTAAAATATTTTATTGCTTTTAAGAGAAGATGAAATCTATTCTTTATTTTAAAAAATCAAAAACTATTAGTAGAAGTATTAATTTTATCGAATTATCAAAGATATGAATCTAAACAAAACTCAAAAGATATTATACACATATATCATTAATAAGAGAAGGAAGAAAGGAAATAAAGAACTAAAACAATTATATTCCAATAAAAAGATGCTAAAGAGACTTGAACAAGGGCTAGAATACATATAATAATAATAATAATAATACATTGACAAGTCTAAAGATGGCATCACTCTTGTTTTTTGATATACTAGCTATTAAGAAGGCTTTATGGAAGCCTCCTAAAGACCATGTGATTTGTGGCTCAAACATCAAGTTGTAGGTTGCTTTTATTGTAGTACTGTAAAGATATAAAATATAGAGTACAAATTTCAATAGTCATTTGGTATATCTATTAGAATTTAAATATTTAATTTATCTCTAAGAAACTTTATTAAAGTTTCTTGAGAAAGATATTATCTACATAATATACTATATTTACTTCTACATATATGCATTTATTTAAATAATATTAGCATTGATTCCATATAATACAATCATTTTGATTATTTATACAATAATAGATAAAATATTTATTTTTGAAACTTAAAGGACTATAAAAACATGTAAAATAAGTTTTTTTTGAATATATATTTTATACTATTGTAACAAAGATTTTAGAATTTATTTTATTTTCTAATTTTAATATTCATATATAATATTTTGATATGTATTCATAATATATATTTTGCAATAATTAATGGTTTGAAGAATACATAAATATCTAAAATCTCACACTTTCATCTTTAAAACAAATCTTGAAACATATTATTGAGAATTAGTTTTTTTTTTTTTTTTTTTTTTTTTTTTGTATGTAAGTGGTCTTTTTTTACCATTTACATTATAAATTAGGAATTATATCACACAAGAGAATTTGATTCATATGATAAGTCTTTCTCAGAAGACTTGCTCTTACAAGGTTTATGGTGTTTACAATGTATTATAAACATATTTATAATATGTTTGTTATGTTAATTATGATGTCTCTCTTGCTTTGTCTCTAATCTTACTTGCACTTGGAAGGTAATATTTAGACTCTATTTCTCCAATACCATTGCAATGCACCTCCTATAGACAAGACTTTAAATCTAGTTAAGTGAAGACAATCTAGCATAAAGACAAGAAATTACAAGTGAGGCTAGGAAAGATAAGGTTTTGTTTATTTTCTTTGCTCTTGCTCCAAAAACTAACTAATGTTTAAATTTTGATAAATATCATGATTTGACTCAAAAACCTATATATTATATTCAAAGTTGTCACTAAATTATTATAAAATATTTCAAATTTTTATCTAATATTTATCTATTTTTAGATTCTATAATATCTTTTTTTATCTCTATTTAATTTTATCTATTTAGAAATAAAAAAAATATTTTATAGTTTTGTAAGATCTTTAGTTTGGTGTCTATTCAAATAAATTTAGAACATCCTTGAAAACTTTCTTAATTATATTAATTTTTTATTGCTTGACTTATTTTCAAAATTTATAATATATTTTTTATCCAAATTATCTACAAATATGTGGCTTTAAATTATATATATATATATAATTATTTTTTTTGGAGGAATTATTTATTAAAAATCTTTTATTTCTTTTAAAAATACCTTACTACATCATCTATCTTTAAAAACATGTAACAAATTTGTTCAAGATTAATGTTTTTCAAATCTCATATTTCCTTGCTTGTGTATATTCACAAAACTCAAATATAATTATTTCAAGAGATAGGTGATAATACATGCAATATTGTAAAAAAGATCTAAATTAGTAATTGCACTTTATAAATTAATAGCAATTTCTTAATGCCTATTAATTAAACTTATTAATTTTTTTTTCTTTGCTTGCAAAACAACCCGTAATTCTTGCCATTTTGACCAATATAATCAGGATTAAACCATATAATCAAGATCTAAACTTCTCTTTTACTTGATTGATATCAACTTATTATATTCATGGAAAGGTTAAGTTAGTTTTGCCATATTTTAGTCAAGGAAGTCATTATTGGAGCTCCGAGAGTTAGTGATGTGATGGTTCAATGGAAATAATCCACAAACAATTGCTATAGAATAGTTTCTAAGCATCAAGAGTATGTAGTAGGTACAAAGGTAACCCCACTAGGGCCCCTCATCAAAATGGAAGGGAAAGAGAAGAGAATATATTAGAGGGAGGGAGGGACTTGCTGAGTCAGCAACCTCCAACTGTCTGAATCCCAGAAGGCGGGGTGAGACTCCGGCTTTGATGGTGAGACCTCGCAAGATACTACATGTGCAATATTTCGCTGCCATGAACAGGCAACGAAGGAAGGAAGGCAGGAGGAGAGGACTTACAAAGTAACGGGGAAGGGGAACAACGCTCGTTCCAGGCCAGCAGGGCGGGGTCACCGGGGAAGCCCGGTGGCGTCACTGGCCTTGGCAGGAACCCTAGGAGGGAGGAAGGGGGGAAAAGGGGGAAGGCAGGAGAGAGGGAGAGGGGGAGAGCTGGGTTCGTTCCAACAAGGCTTCAACTCCACCGCAACACGAACTACCAACATCAGACCTAATGACCGCGACTCGGAGGCGTTGCTTCACATCATCATTCAACATTAGACCAGCATCCTCCTCCTCCGCCTTCGCCGACTGACGACGTCGCACGCCTTGTGAATCCTCCTCCTCCTCTTCCTCCTCCTCTTCTTCTTCTTCTTCTTCTTCTAATTTCTTCTCTTCTCCCTTCTTCCTGACATCCTCCCTTTTTTTCCCCTCCCTACCCCCTTTCCTTCTGCTCTTCCTCTTTCCCCTCCGGAACGTTGCGAAGGCGTGATCGTTAGGGTTTGGTTGGCGAGGTGCCGTGAGGGGAACCTTCACGTGGCGATCTTTGCATCTTAGCGTATTGGATGCATTGGGCGTGTGGACGAGAGGCGAGCCGAGCGAGAGTTTCAATTTTGGCAATTCCAGACGCGCTGAGATTTTTGAGACGAAGATAAGGGTTTGGTGAGCGTGGCGGGGAGTGTGTAGGGGCTTGGTTTGGGTGAAATGCGCGAGTGCGGACTGGCGTGAGACGGGAGAGACTGGGGTGGTTGTTGTCTTGTGGTGGTGGACGGGTAGGTTGCAGTAGGCGGATCGGTAGATTCCCTTAAAGAACCAGACGAGAGGGGACGAAAGCACCCATATATGTCCCATTACCTAAGCAAGGGAGACCGGAGCGAGGCACAGCTGCGAAAAGCTGGAAGGGGCAGTGCTGGGCACCCAAGAGCCGGGGGCGGTCAACCGATTCCTGTGAAGGGCGGAGGGCCCAGTCCCTTCAACAGCGCCCCAAGTGGTGGGGGGCCGCCGCAGCCATCTTCCTTTGTTGCCTCCTCAGCTCGCCCGGCCGCTGTGGCCGCTTCCATCAACCGCGGGTAAGCTTTGGATGCACTCGGTTTCCTGAGTTTACTGGTTGCACCTTCCTTTTCCTGCCTAGTGATTACAGTGCTGTGGGATCGGAGGAAATCACTGATAGCTTGTCTCTTCGCGTCGGAGACTTTCAGTTGTCGATCAGGTTATCGTATTATTCAGTTATTAGGGCTTCATTTATGGAGCCCATGATTGCTAAATTACCAGGATCTGGTGCGTTGGGAAATGTTTGCTGTCAAAAGTTAGGAGGTCCCGTCGCCTGCGCTGCAACAGTGCCGTTCGTTGGGAATTGCATGGTTTCAACGCTTTCTTGAGTGTGTTCGTCTGGGTGGAATGCTGTTCCAATTTTTTTTCATGAGGTAGAGAAGATGTTTGGCACTTAATGGATGCATCAGTGAAAGGATGCACTGAGTTTCCTGGTACAATCTTCAGTGACACAAATACCAATCATGTTACGAGAAGCCTGGTTTTGATCCCTCTCTATGCTGATATCAATTCCATTACCGGTGCACGATAGCTCTGCGGCTGACTTGCATTATGGGAGGCGGTTAGCCCTGTGAGTGGTTGTTTGTTCCGTTGGTTGAGGTTGTTAAGGAGGCACCCTCCGTGTCCTACAAGCTGTGTGCAATTTCATTATGGTTGTGGAAGCGTCACAATCGGAGGTTTTAGAGTGCCCGCTGGAAATGAGGCTTAGCATCACTTCTTTGAATGAGGAAGCTTAGGGTTGGTGTAGCACTTGGACACCTCTACCTTGGTTCTTTGTTTCCCTAGCATTTTTGTGACGGAACATCTAGTAGATACTCATTAAGCTGGAAACATAAGAGATGCGAACGTGAAGGCGAGAGCACGAAGAAACATTAGGTGGTTACACTTCGAAATTGATTCCTACAGATTCCTGCGTCTGTAGGTTGCTTTGGGCAATGCCTGGCGAGCTGGGAATTACTGCCTTCGATTGAACCTTTCCGCATGCGTCGTGTTAGAGGGTGTCGTGGCGCAGCAGTGTTTCTCTCTTGCATCAGTTCTTTTCTTTTAAAAAGATAAAAATAAAAATTAGAAGTGTACAAAACATGTATAGCGTTTTCGTTCATATTACCGCTTTCGGTTAGGATAATGAGTCGTTCATTCCTGGGGATGTGATTTTGAGGGACTAACCGTGCTGAAATATCCATCGGCGTAGGTTGATGATCGCTCGTCCGGTTTGTTCTGACGGGTGGCCTTCTCACTCTCGTTTAGAAATCGTGTAGAAATTGGCACTTATTTGTCACGTCTTTATATCTGGCAGTGGAAAGCGCGCGAATGGACTTCCTGCTTCTGGCGGAGGGCCTCCGGAGCAAGGTGCCAACAACAAAGCCCATCAGCAGGCGGCCCTACCTCTGCACCATAACAATCAGCAGCAGCAAGGTGAACAACTACATGGTGTCTAGCTTACCATGATATGTGCCGCTTGCATCTTGTCCGTTTTGTAGGACTGAAGGGATACACGTTTTTACTTGAATCTTTTGTATGTATGGGCATGTGGGTTTCATTGCATGACTGCCGGTAGATCGTATTGTTGGGTCAGCACGGCCTGTACGAGTGATCTGCCTTGAGTCTGTGGGCCTGTTTTAGGGTTTAAGTCCGCGTTGTAATAATTCAGTGCGTTGCAGGCTTTATTGAGAAGTTCCGATGGCCTTCTACCCTCTAACTTTCGTTTGGTTCGCAGCTACCGGAGTGCGCCAAGGTGTGGGGTCTGCTGATGCAAACCAACACTCACAGATGGGAGCTCCACAACTAAATTCTGACTCCAAGGGCGTGACTACTGCAAGAACCTCTGGAAATGCTGGAACTGGGGCTCCGCCAGCCATTAAGCAACTTCAGACTAGTAAACCGCCTGCTCCTCCGGCTAGCATAACCACTGGCTCTGGAGCGGACACGCCCTCTGGTAAAGCTGCCGTGCGATATTATTGTGTGCGCTAGAATGTAAAATTTGCATAATTGCTCCGTTTTGCCTTGCTCACTGGGTAATAATGATACTTACTCAGCGTCACTAGTAATCGGCTGTTTTTCGAGCGCAATGGTGTAACAAGAATGTTCAAGTCAGTAGAGCCTTCTTGTTTATCGACGTTGGTGTTGTCTCACGGGGCATGTGTGCTGTTTCTGGGTCTTCTATGTAGCTGCACCACCTCCAGTTTCGCAATCGTCACAAAATCCAATTTCCTTCCAATTTGGAAGCTTTGAGCCCAGTGGTTTTGGTGGTGCTTCAACAAGTGGAAAGTCTTCTGTAACGCCAGTAAGCATTACGAGCCATTGCCTTTCTTCGCTTGAGGTCCACGAGTGTAAGTTTACATTGTGAGTCGATGAGAGTCCAATAATGTTCTTGCTCTAGGTGTGTCAAGTTCACTGCTGATCCAATGAAGGACTGTTCTTTTTATTTCGTTTTAAGTATTTTTAAAAAAGTAAAAAAGGAGAAGCTGAAGGGTCGGGTTTACATTGATGCATTTTGTCGATTTATTTTTAGATAATGTAGGTTGGCCTGGGTGCTGAGGATGGGCTTGTGTGCTCTGTGCATGTACAAAGTATCCATTGCGTACAAACTCTGCTCCACCTAATCTTGACGAGCAAAGGCGTGAACAGGTTGGTTTACCATCTCTTTTTCTATGTCAGTAGTTGTAATTGGGGCGGAACGATGGTGACGATTTCTTTATTCAATCCCTAAACGACGAACCGTCAAACACGGATGTTATGTGCTTGACCCTTATGGCATATTTTGGTCAATCTCGGTGAATCAAAACATTGAGTCCGTGAGGATCTTGTATGGAACAGTTTCGGTCAACCCTGATCTAGAGTCGGGCTCATAAATTTAAAAGTGACTAGAATTCTTTTAGTGTTCTCTGTGACCTGTCAGATCATTTTGTGCCTAAAAATGACTCCGTGCTTATCTAACTTGCCTGATCCGCTTCTGCATCTTGAAATTTATTGTGAGCGTGCTCGGTGTGTTGTGAGTTCCTCAGGCGCGTTTTGAGCTCAGGCCGTCGTCAATCACACGTGTGTCGGCATCTGGGCAGCAGCATAATGCGCAGGTAGGTTGGGTGCCTTAACAATGACAGAACTTCTTGGCAGTAGCCTGTGCGAAGAGTGTAGCTGCTATGGTCCTCATCGATCTGTAGCAGGTTATGTAGATGTGCGTAGTTCCTGGCGGTGATTGGGAATCTTTACTGACACCAGTAGCTGGCCGCATAATTTTGTGGTCTTGTTTACTCTGTCACCAGTTTTAGTAGAAATGGGACGTTCGCTACTGTCAGCTATGTTGCTCATTACATGTAGTGATATTTAAAGCTGGAGTTGTGGTTGTGTTATACTTCCGGAACCAGTAATTTGTAATATGGCGTTGCGGTGGTGATTTAACGTCCAGACATGCGCACCGTTGCCACCGAGGAGGTGTAAGTTGGTGTAGGATTAGTATTTGTGTCGGGTTCTGCTTACTTTTCGTGACCAACTTGATGGTGTGGTGATAGGTAACTACAAGAAATGTGGTTAGTGGAATGGAGCCTTCACCGACAACGGTGCCCCCTGTACAAGCGGCTACGAGTTCTCAGGGACCAATACCGGTGGCTCCAACAGCCCAGGCACTTCCGCCCCAGCAATTGGGTCAATCACCACACTATCCTCAGCATCTACAGGTTAACAGCTTGCACATGCCATCTCAGCACATACTCCAGGTATTGCCACGAACACCGTCTCAACGTTGCATCTAGGTGAATATGTGCTCCCTTTAACCGTGAGCTGAACCATCAATATTGTCGGTTTGAAGGTGAGGACTAAAGTGAAGCATGTAAATAAGGACAGTGGAGAGTCTGACTTGTTATGGAGAGCAACGTGGTTTGGTGTTTGCTTGTTGATCGTCTCCTTGTTATGCCATTTCTTACTGACTTTTGTAGATTTTTCTGTTAGTTGAAAGAGGGATACACAAGAGTTTAATGTGGATTATCTTCCGGGGACTAAAAGCTTTCTTCCGGAGCATTGGTCTTTTTGTTTCTGATTATTTGATTTTCTGTGGCGGCCCCGCTGTTGGATACTTTCACGGTGGTAACATGCTCTTCCAACCTATGATTCACAGATTCAAATGCAGCAGCAACAACATCATCAGCAGCATCAGCATCAACACCAACTGCATCAGCACCAACTCCAGCAGCAGCAACAACAACAACAACAGCACCAGCAGCAACCAATGCCGCCGCAGCAGGGGATGGCGCAGCAAAGTTTGAAGTATCCGCAATCTATGATGGCAGCTCCTCATCATAATTCACAAATGCTAGGTACTCACCCGGTAGTCAATCCTCTACCTCCACAACCCATGGCTCAAATGACTCATCAGCTAGGTCCCGGCCAAATTCCGTCGGGTATTTCAGTAGGTGCTTATGGGACTACTACAAACCAATTTGTGACCAAACAACGCAGCAGGGCGATTCCAATTGTGAACCCACTCACTCACGAGGAACTGAAAATTGATTTACTAAAGAAGGACAGTGTAGAAAGTGTGCCTTCATCTAGTCTTGGGACTGCAGGTAGAGTTCCCAGTAACGGTCCCATGCAACAGTTGAGAGCCCCCGTAGGATACAGCCCCCCAACACATCCTGTATACTACTTTCCTTCTCATCCTCAAATGTACCCGCCAAGTATTCCCAAGACAGGTACCTTTGGTGGAGCACCACTCTCTAGTTCTCCGCCTGTAAGATACAGTTTTAATCCTCCTCATCCTGGACAAGGTGTGCATGCAGGAACTACTCCAGTGCCACCTGGTGCTCCAAAAGTTGCCCCTCAATTGGGGCCCGGGCCTCCGTTAGGGTCAGCAAATCAAGTCCCCACTTCAGGAGAGATCTTGAGTACACCTCCTGTGGCCCCACTTATTATGGTGGGACCTCCTTCATCAGTTACAGTTCCTGGTATTCCTGCTGTAATTGGCAATCTTAGACCAATTCCCCCTCCGCTGGTGATGAACCCCCCCATTGTCTCTAACGGTAGACCGCCTAGTTTGACTCTTCCTCCTGTTTCTCCTCCTGCGCCGCTGACCCCGAGCTCTGTGCTTCCCTCACCGAATTCAACAGTTGGATTCAAATTTGGCGATGTGGAAGCATCGGGCTCCACCCCAGTTGCCACTGGAGAAGCAAGTAGTGAAGGTTCACTGAACGGTGTAATTGGACATGCATCCACACGGGTAGAACCTAACAATGCCAGTGGTAATGCCCCAATTGTGGGTGTTGTAGCCAGCTCAACCTCTCCTGAGGCTTCAGACCTTGTGAATCGACCAGCTGTTACTGTTATTCCTCCTAAGCCGGGTTCAGGCAATTCAAATGCAAGTGGTATCAGTCCAAAAATTAAGACTCCTCCTGGCACAGGCAGTGCAGGAGCATTCGGAGAGAAAGTTAAATCAGAGGCTGTGAAATCATCTGGGAACCCAAATACGAGAAAGAGCAGCAAGAAGGACCGGCAACGGCAGCAGCAGCAGGCTCTTGCAGCAAATTTGCCCATCTCTGAAGGTGCAAAGACTTCGGATCAGCTCATTTCACCAGGTTTAGGTGTTTCCGGCGGCCATAAATCGGGCTTGCAAAGGACTCAATCTGGAGCCCATGGTAGTAGTGCGGTTTACACGCCAGTGAAGAATTTGGGAAGTAAGCCGGAAGAGCCCAAATTGCCCAATGTCAACTTCGGTAGCCAAAACTCAGTTCAAGGTATGTATGACCACAATCAGGGTGATTGCCTAAGCTAAATTCAGGTGCAACTGCTGGTCTGAGATCCATGACATCTTTCATAGATTTTAACTGAACAGGCTGTGGGTTTGGTATTTTTGATGTGTCAATATGCCTATGGTCTTGGATGTATTCATTCGGAGGTCTAAATCCAAGGTGGTTTTGAACTTTGCTTGATGCTTTTATGAAGTTTCGTGTTCTCACTAGTGCACATGATTGTGGTTCTGTCTTTCTCTAGATACAACTAAAGAGAACACGGAGTCTCTAGCGGTTGAAGAAGTTGTTGCTGGGAAAGATGAGGTTGAGTCCGTTCCTGTGCGGCCTCTGCATGAAGAGAGTAAGGGAGAAACGCCTGCCGAAATCGAAACCTCATTGAAGACGGATGCATCAGTATTGATTTCAGATGGGTCCACCGCTTCCACTTCCTCCACTGGTCTTCCTTCGTTGTTAGTTAAGGACGAACCTGCAGAGGTTCAGGCGAATGAGTTGGCAGTTGTGGAGGACGATGTTCCTGAAGACGTGAGAGTTTCTGTGAACCCTTCCGCAGCCAGCTCAAGTTTTGATCAGGAACTGGTAAAAGTTGAGACGAACAGCATCGAAGTAGAGCCTGACACTATTACATCTGAGCCAACATTTTATAAGGCCAGTACTGAGATGGCAATTGAGAACGAGGGTGTTGTTAATGATGCGGAGCCCACGGTGGCTGACTTGCGTAAGGAGAATGCGGGTTTTGTTGAGCAGGTTGATCCCCCATCATCAGAGGCTGATCATGCGCTAACTGGTGAATCTGCAGTAGAATGGGCTCCTGATGTGCCAGACGTAAATGAGGATGTCTCCACAATGAAAGACTTACCCACACCACTACACTCGGAATCAGCTCCTGGAAGCAAGGGTACCGGTGGGAGTGAAGTTGTGGTAATTGAGGAATCGGGCGTTTTGGCCGTTGATATAAATTCAGTGGAGGAGAATGATGTAGCAGATATACAGGTTACAAGTAGTAAATACGTTCCTGAGGTAGTTCCTGGAAGTCCTTTACATTCAAATCTGGATACATGTATGTTTGAAAACAAGATGGTGTCTTCCCAACAAGACTCTGCTACTGCTTTGAACACAACCGAAGAGACTCCCCAGGCTGTTGAAGTAGCCACTGCGGAAGAGGCTTTACAGTCGAATCCATCATCGGGTGGCATGATGATCTTCACATCTGAGGAGGTGCAGAGTAGGGACTCGTTAGGCCCGCTGGATAGCATTAGGGGCTCACTTGAGAATGGAGGCGAGGACTCGAGGCCGTCGGAACATACGGAGTCTGCTGCGAGCAATTCTAGTAAAGCTGAAGACACTGCTCCATTGATAGTTGGAGAATCTCGATCTGAGGTGCAGACCACTCCGTTGTTGAGTAGTACCTCAGGAATGTCATCAACAGAAGTAATTGAGACTCTGAATGCAGTTGAAAGCGAAGCAGATTCAGTGGAACCTGCAGTCGTTGGGAATCCAACTTCTGGCCAGGGAGAGGGTCCTAAAGTCGGGAGCAGGAAGAAGAAGAGTAGGAAAGAGTTCCTTGCACGGGCAGATGCAGCCGGTAACACTGCAGATCTGTACAATGCATATAAGGCACCTGAAGAGAAGAAGTCAGTGGAGGTGAAGCAAGCGGAGGTTTCTGGTGCGGGTCCCTCAGGTAATGATGCGAAGGATTCTGCTATAACGCCAGATAAATCTTTGCCGAATGAAGTGGATGACTGGGAGGATGCTGCCGAACTTCCAACTCCAACCATATCGTTCCCTCATCTTGTGGATACTGGTGATAGGAAATACACACGTGATTTCTTGATGACTTTCAAGGACCAAAACAGGGAATTCCCTCCCAATTTTGAAATTAAGCATGACATCACTGATGTTTTGCTGGACAAGGACAAACTTTTCAGTGATGGACTGACTAGTCCTGCTCGAAACCTGGATTGGCAGCCCAGTGGCGGACAACGACTGGAGAGAAGAGGAAGTGGGATACAGCTAGGACCTGACGAGGATCGCTGGATCAGACAATCCGGAGTAGTCCCATCTCCAGGAAGGAATCAACCTGGGGATGCACGCATGGGCATGGATATTCCAGGTGGCTTCCGGCCAGGACAGGGTATGCAATCCGGTTTGATTTCGCAACTGCCGCAACAATGGCCTGGAATGCCTGCTCAGGCTGGGTTTCCGGGTTTGATTTCACGAGGCAACATGCCCCTAGGACACTATATGACACCTGGTCCACCTGCCCGCAGCCCGAATGGTGTGGATGGAGACAGGTGGCTTCGGCAGCCAATGTCAGGAGTGAAGGGTCCTGGCCTAATCCCATCGCCCAGGACTCCTCTGCCTGCAATTCACAAGGCAGAGAATAGATACGAGGTTGGTAAGGTATCAGATGAGGAGCAAGCTAAGCAAAGGTTAATCAAGGGAATACTGAACAAGCTCACACCTCAAAATTTTGATAAGTTGTTTGTTCAGGTTCAGGAAGCCAAAATCGATTCTGCTACCACGCTTACCGGTGTCATCTCACAGATTTTTGACAAGGCACTTATGGAACCCACATTTTGTGAGATGTATGCCCAGTTCTGCGTCAAACTTGCTGCAGACTTACCAGAGTTCAACGAAAACGATGAAAAAATTACTTTCAAGCGTGTCTTATTGAACAAATGTCAAGAAGAATTCGAGCGTGGGGAAAGGGAACAAGAAGAAGCAGAGAAAGACGAAGAAGAACACGTCGAAATAAAGATGACACCGGAAGAGAGGGAGGAGAAACGACTGAAGGCCCGGAGGCGAATGTTGGGGAACATTCGTTTCATTGGAGAACTTTACAAAAAAAGCATGTTGACTGAAAGGATTATGCACGAATGCATTAAGAAGTTGCTAGGCGAATACCACAATCCTGACGAGGAAGATGTGGAGGCTTTGTGCAAGCTAATGAGCACTATTGGTCGAATCATTGACCACCATAAAGCCAGGGAGCACATTGATGCCTACTTCAGAAGAATGGAGTCACTTTCAAACAACACAAAGCTCTCGGCCCGGATTAGATTCTTGTTGAAAGATGTCATGGAACTTCGGAGGAATGGTTGGCAGGAGAGAAGGAAGGTTGATGGGCCAAAAAAGATTGATGAAGTGCATAGAGATGCTGTCCAAGAAAGGCAGAATGCTTCGCGTGGGGATCGCCTAGGGCGAGGTCCTAGCATGGGAGGAGGAGGTAGTCGGGGAAGGATGGGATCCGGTCCAGATTTTGTCATCCGAGGTCCTCCATCGCCCATGTATTCCCCTGGTCCTATGGGGTCTGGTAAGCTTCAGATTAATAATCATATCATTCCTTGGACTGTTCAGTTTTAGAATGATGTTATCTGTAGCCATCGCAGTTTTGTTTGTGTGCGAAGTCGCCATCTAGGTTCAATTACAGCAGTTTTAGCCGTCACTTTAGATTATCATTTTCCGTGTGCCATGCTTGGTTGTAAACATTTGGTAGTGTACAACCTTAATTCTTAAACTCACTTCAGTTTAAATGGTTCAGTTGCCGGTTATTCTAAAACATGTTAGCGTTTATTGTCCACCGCTTGGTCAGTTTAATCGCTTAACGTGCAGACTTTTATGACGCGACGTGCGCATTGTCTAAACAGGACCGCCTATGGGAGGAATGCGAAGGGCGCCATCTCCACAAGGAGGGATGCGCGGCGGGGGTGGGTTTATTCAGGACGTGAGAATGGAGGATAGATCCCTGATGATGGATGCTCGACCTGTCCCCATGCCTCTGTCGCAGAGGGGTGCTGATGAGGGCAGCATCACTTTAGGCCCACAAGGTGGGCTTGGTAGGGTGGGTGTCCGTCAGCTGTCGTTAAGTACCGGGCGCAGTGCGTTGTCAGATGCGGTACCTACATCGGGTTCTGATACACGTCGATTAAGTTTAGGGTCTATTTTAGGGCATGCCCAAGATAGATCACATTACAGTAATCGAGATGAACTTCCAATGCGACCTTCTAGTGCTGAAAGGCCCAGATCAGCTGAAAGACCCGTACTAGACAGACCAATTGGAGCTGACAGGTTGAGCCCAGGTTTACGAGACTTCCGAAGTACACTGGAGCAGCAAAGATTAGTAGAAAGATCTAACTCATTGAGCTCGTCTTCCAGCACTTTCCAGCCTCATCGGACGGAGCACACCGCACCTTTCGTGTCAGTTCGTCCATCTTCCGCGCCCTCCGCTTTAAGTGTTGAAGAACTTAAGAAGAAGTGGGAATCTACTATAAATGAATACTATAGGTAAGCCACTCTAAGGTGAACCTTTGGCTTCAGGCTTGTTTTTTGTTCAGGAATACTTTGTGCCTTTGAAGTGAGACTCAATGTTGATGATAATCTGAAGATTGGTTGTTACAAGTTCGATGTTCGTTGTGAGTATGTTTTGTGGGCATCTATCTTGCTACTGTTTCTTTTTGTACTAGAGTATAGGATCGATTTCGGTCATTCCAATGTACAAAGTTGTCAAGAGCTCTACAGGATCTATTTATAGGGGATGTTCTTCTGGGGTGCAGCGTGACAGACCTAAAGGAAGCGGCATTGTGCGTGGAAGAGCTGAAAGCTTTCAAGCACCATCCTGAAATGGTGGATATCTGGGTGTCGGAGTCTTTTGAGAAGAAGGATAGAGAAAGAGATCTGCTTGTGAAGTTGCTCCTGCATCTTCACAGAATAGATCCTCCCTTCCTATCGCGTGATCAGATCGAAATTGGGTATGCCTTTTACGTGGTTCACCTATGATCAGTTTGTCCCTTCGTGTTTAAGTTGATTTGCGAGATCATCCATGCTTTTGTGTCGTAGGTATTTTCTGCTTTTTATCGGCTTGTATGCGTATCGTATTGACAATGATAGTTTGGGTGCAGCATTGACCGCGTTTTGTCAAGATTCACAGATCTTGTAGTGGATGTCCCAAAAGCTCCAGAGTTCATGGGAGTCCTGTTAGGTAGGTTAATCTGTGCTGGAGTATTTACTTTAAATGAAGTAGGCAATCTACTACAAGTGGCTGGTGAAAGTCGCGGAGAAGTTAGAGAAGAGGGTTATGCCTTGCGCATTTTTGGTGCTATGGTTGACACCTACCGGGAAGAGAAGGGCGAGGAGCAGATGGTTGATGCTTACAAGAGGTCAGATCTTGATGTGGAGAACTTCGTGTCACCATCGGAGAAGAACAGGGAAACTGCGTTGCAGCAGTTTCTGGAAAGAACGAACTTGCATAAGCTGCATCCGGTGAGGAAAAGGCTGCTCCTTTTCCGTGTAGATTCTGGATTAAAGATCATTGCAACATTGAGTTTCATGAGTGTTGGTCTATATAGAATTAATTTGTTTTGCTCTTCGATTCTGTTTGCAAGAACGTGGAGCTGATGTTTTCGTTCCCTGTGTACAATCAGATGTTGCCTTTGGAAAGGTATATCAAAGACTCGCTTGACAGAAAAGTGCCAGTAATGGATATTATCAAATGGATCGAGGTAACTTGTTCGGACTTCATGTCAGTTTCAACTCATCTCCGTCAGTTAGTTATCACTATCGCCGTCTTGCTTTCTGTGTTGTTAGCGTGTGCGCCACGTAACTTCCTATTGCACTCTGACTGCCACCCAAAAGCAGTGCCGGAATCATGAATTGAAATTGGTTCAGGACAAACCGGGAATTTTAGTTCATAAGCTTCTGTGTATCTACCCATGCTGTTCTTAACTGATTCTTTTGGTTGAATTTTTCAGAAGAATGTTCCAAGCGCATACTCGGAACCTTCATTCATGCGAATGCTCATGACTCAAGTCTTGAGACGTGCGTTGCCTGACCCGCAATCAACCGATATTTCGGTAAGCAAGAGATCTGCCTTAGTGGTAACTTTGTTGTCTAAATGAGTTGATTGTTGTACTGCAGTCTTTTATCACTGTTGATGCGATCCAGTTAACCAATGGATTTTACAGTCCGTATTTTGCGAAACAAAGACGTTTACGACGTCTACATTGAGTTTCATGGTAGTCCTGCCTGTTCGTAGCGGTCAAAACTCAACGTCTTGGAGCTTCTATGGGTTTTGGTATACCGAGTAGTCTTTTTTGATTGTGTAACAGCGGAATATAGGGAGACCTGAAAGACGATGATCTAGTTTCAGTTGGATGCGTTGAAGCGGTGGAACGTGACTGCGGTCTTATGTGCATTTGTGCTGGTTTTTGTAATGCAGTCGTCAAACTTGAAAGTGGACATTAAGGCATATGCACCCTTGTTAAAGAAGTGCGCTTCAGGGGGTAGAGCAACAGCCAATCAAATACAATGTGAGCTTTTGCCACTCTCGTCCTTTTGTGTTGAACCATTTTTGGTATGCGAGTTGAAGTGTATGATGCTTTACAAAAAACTTGCACTAGTTTTTGAGTTCTGTGAGATTTAATTGTCTCAAGGGTAGTTGGAGAGGTTCTTGCTGGTGAATTTGTCTTAAGTAGCTAACCATCTAGCTAATGGTCTTTACACAGCCATTTTCTTATACAAATTCTAGCATGTGGGTTACTTCTCAACCCGGGCAACATGAGACGATCTTTTGCTACGTATTCAACCGTAGGGCATATTGCTGTTGCCGTTGCTGTTGCCTTAACCCTTGTAGATGTGCTGTATCTGATAAAGATGCTTTGTACCTGCAGATATTATAGCAATACTGTTGTTTACCAATGAGTGTGGTCATCCGCAAGGTCTGATGACCAAGCTATTTGAGAACTTCTCCCAGGAAGAGGTACTTCAGTTGAAACGCAGATGATCGTAGAAATTTTGTTGTGTAAAATGATTGTTTTGGGTGCAGTATTCTTTTGGTCAGGTCTCTGAATCCTTTTCTTACTCGGGCTTTTTGCTCAATCCTCAGTTTGAACGATATTGGATAACAATGCTAGAAAGGAATCCAGTATCCAGACTTGCTAGGTCTCATATTTGTTCAAGTTCAACGCTTCATCATCAATTTTGCATGATTTTTGTCGCAGTAGTGTCTTGATGGATACCTTGAGGTAGTTCAATAGTTTTTAGTCAGTTTTCAATGAAGTATTTCAAGATGCTGCCAATCTGGGACTTGTTATACTCCTTTTGGACCAACAAGCTGCTGGCATATAGAATGTAGTCTGTCTCGACTTTGCGAGACGTTTTTCTGTGAAAGAGCCGACTTTGCCAAACATGTTGAGGCTTTCGCTCTTAAGTTTCTGCTGTCCTAATAGATTATTTTGGTAATTGGTTTGGTCAGGTTATATCTAAGAAAGCATACACTGATTGGTATGATGATGTTAACGATTCGACACCAGGAAGAGACAAGGTAAACTCATGCTCTGCTTGAAGGTTGAGGGTTAAGATTTAATCAAATTGTTTATAGATGTACTTATTCTCCAGTTTCTCTCAGTTTCAGGATTTTTTCACACTTAACTTTTTTCAATTACATTTGCCTTGTTCGGTAAGCTTGCGCCACGCGTGTTAATATAGGTTTTTTTTTGAGACACTCCCGTCGAGTATGTATACTGCCAGTTATCAAGAATGTGATATCAGTAAGTAGAGTCACACTTCCAATTTGCAGTGTTGGCAGTCCAGGTTTAGGACTGTCTGTGAATGATTAATTTAAATAAGAAGTGGGTTGAGCAGGCAATTAGGGAGGTGTCCAATTGGTTGAAGCAAAAGATAGAGGAAGGCGCGGAAGTAGAGGATGAAGAAGATTGAGCTAACACTCAGAGAGGGGTACTAAAACTTCCACTCTTCGCCTTTTAGAGGAGAGTGTCCTGGAGATTGTGAAAGCGGATTTTTGTACAGCAACGGAAGAGGCTGAATGTCATAGGTTACAACTTATCCAATTTTTCATTGATTACCTCTATAAGATGAGGTGTCCCCATGAGCTTTTGTAAATTGTATGCTGTACATCCAATATATGATGGAATTTTTTGAGTTATTTAAGAAAATGTTGTTTCTTAAGAAAATACTGCAGCGCTACGTCCTCTCTGCTTTTATTTTATTTTATTTATTTTAAAATTACTCTTGATTGTATTACCTTACATGCTCTTACCGTATATTCGTCTCTACTTGTTGAAGCGTATGAGTTTTCTTCTCCTCGCAAAGGTTTTAATATAACTTTTAACCCTGGCCGGTTCATTTGCGATATTCATAAGTGTTCGAATTGGTTTACTAATGGTATGTGAAGGCTCTGCATGTACAATGTTCAATTACAACGATTTGTACACGAGTTGTGAACATCTCATCATTATTTGGAGTCATCTGCAACTTTATTTTGATTGTAACGATTTTGAACAACAGTGGATTCTATTATTCTGTTGTGCTCAGCAACTGTTAAAGCAATTCTTTGATTAGATTATCATGATCACATTATTTGGAGGTGTGGAGGTGTGAACTGAATGTTAAGGTCTCCGAAGTGGTTAGTTGGGAACAAATATGCCAAGCAACCGTTATTTGTCCTCAAGGATATTTAGTGACAATCATACCTGAGTAAGAATCCAGCTTGGCCTGATTCAAAAACCAATTCCTGTACTAAAAATGGTACCATAAAGTAGAGATGACGGCTCTTCATTGGAGTATATTGGCACAGTGATTGAAATCAAATATACATAAATATATCCAAGGAAAAAATGATCACAAATTTAGGTGCAAAGTTCAATTTTGATCATGATATTTGAGATGGATCCATTAGACAGTCCATCTAGCATTAGTCCTTATTATAGCTCTAATATATTTTTGCATGTTTTTATATAATTTCAATAATCTTCTATATGAGCCCAACAATCTTCAATACAAGTCCATAATTCTAACATTCTTTTGAGGGGTCTCGTATTGATTCACATTTAGAATGTTAGATTTGTTGTTTAGATTACATTGATTCATTGCAGCCCAAATATGAGAAAAATTGAATTTGAGAGGTAGGTGAACTAATCCACCTGGTTCTCTCCCATTGGCATTATTAAACTTGTACTTTGGTTGCTATATAATTGATTTATTTTAGAGGCTAATTCTCTTTTAAATTTGATTTTTGCCACAATATATCAGTCATAGTTTAAGTTAAAATCAAGATTATTAATTTCATACTCACTTATGATTGTCACTATACTATTCTTTTTGAGTATTATAAAAAGCAAGTAATTATTTTTTTAATGTTATGTAAATATCATTTTATAAAATACCTCACTTGTCTAAACTAAAAATATACAAAAGAAAATTTTGCAAACAAAATCTATTTCAAAGTCTATCTAATATTGAGGTAGATGGTTTTTTATAATCAACATAAAAAATTATTCTTTTAAATCTTTCAAAACTTATATTTTCTTTAAACTATGCAATAATTTTTAATTTGCATAAATAATTGTAAATTTTATTAATGAATTTTTAAAGTACTTTCAGTTACACCTGAATAAATAAATGCTTTGAGAAAATATAAAATGAATCTACACATTAATAAATAGATGTACATAGTATAAAAAATAACATTGCAATAGCATCATAATACTCAGTTAAATAAGACTAAGAATAAATACATGAACTTTATTTTTCAATATCATTACTTTAGTGCTAATTTCTTTTTTAAAAGATAATAATAATAATAATAATAATAATAATAATAATTATAATATTTTTTTATTGAAAAAATAATATTAATTAATTAAAGTAATATGTTTTTTTTTTCATTTAAATCTGAATATTTTTAATAAAATTATTTAAGTTAGTTTGCATATTACTAAAAATAATTCTAAAATACTCCTTAGAAAATCTTTGATTTTTTTTTTTTGATTCTTTAAAAAATGTGCCACAAATTCCTATTGGCTTTTATTGCAAGTTTTTGTATAGTTGTTGCAAGATTTATTATTGAACATCTTAATGGGATATCACAACTAATATGTTTTAGTAGAAGATTTCCTAAAAAATGGTAATATGATCAAGATTTTTTAAATCAAAAAACAATTTTATACCAAAAGCTCTATATGTTATCATTAAATTTCTAAATTGCTTTGGATCTCTTTTAATTATGCAATGTAATTGTAATACAATTCAAATTGTAGTCTCACAAACATGTTTTAAGAGACTTAACTTATTTTTAAACGTATGTATATATATATATATATATATATATATATATGTATATATATAAATTTATTAAATAGTCTAATTTATTTGAAATATTTTAAAGATTTTGTAACACTATTTTAGTTCTAGAACTCTATTCTTTTCTTGAAAAGTCCACCTTATTTGTTAGAAATTTTTTTAAAATTAATTTGATCATATTTATAAATTTTTAATAAGTTATATATATATATATATATATATATATATATACATATAGGAGAAGTAGGTGTTGTTTTACTTTTAGATGCTACAAGCTTTTAATCACTTTTGTATTATTGTGTAGTTGGTGTCTTATTATTCTTTTTGAAACATATATATGGAGTTTTTTTATTTTTTTTATTGATAAAGTTACATATTTATGTTTATTTAATCTTGTTTCTTTTACTATTAAGTTTATAAGTTTTTTAATTTAAATAAAATTAAATTTAGTTCCTTTAATATTATAAATATTTTATAATATATATATATATTTATATTTATATAATTTTAAGACTAATATTTGATGTTTTTAGATAATTTTTATATAAAATATATATTTTTTTCTTTTTTATTTAAACTTTATTGATAAAACACATTATTAGAGGGTGGTTACATAAGCCAGTTTGTTAATAAAGAGAGAGATGACTTAAAGAAATAAATATTTTATAATGTTTAAAATGTTTGTTAAGAAAAACTTTCTTGTTTTTTATTATTACAGAAAAATAAAACCTTTATTCCTATCTAGGCAATATAAAAAAGATTATACTTCTTTAATGTTTTGTTTAATTTTACATTAAGAAAGACAATGTCTAAAGAAAATTCAAGAGACTTTTAAGAATAAGTTAAATAACCTTATGAAACATGACATATATTTAAAAAAATTATATTTTATAATATATGTAATATAAAAAACTTGTAAAATTTTGCAATATACAGCATAATAATATTTTAAGAAAATTTTCTAGATAATCCTACATTGATGTGTTTTTATAAAAAGCATCTATGGCTATAAAGCACAACAAGATCACAAAATAATCTTGTTAGAACTTGTAAGTTTTAGTTGAATCTTCTCCAAAAAGAAGTATAACTTTAGAAGTTTGTGGATTATTTTCCCAATACAAATGTTTTAATTTATATATATATATATATATATATATATATATATATTAAATTGCTAAAAACCTCTATAACTTTTACACAACTAAAGTTACAACTATTAGTTTAAAGCTTTTTAACTCTTTTAATTTCTAATAGTGCATCTTTTAAATTACCAAAATAACAAAAATAAAAAATGTAAGAATTTAAATTATATTTATTTTAAATGAAATCATTGAAAATTTTGAGAAGATTATCTTTTATAAAATAACGTTGTGTATTTTTTCAACTTACAAAAGATGATCATGAATTTTGATACCATGTTTGAAAAATATTAGCAACATTGCTGAAATTGTTTTTGATAAATTAAATAAAAATTGATTTTAGAACTTAGGCATGAAAGATTGTAGAGAACCATTTTTTTTTTGTTATAATGTTTTACTTGTATAAGTAAGTATACAGAGCACAATCTTTTCTTTTGAATATAAATCTTTTGTGTAAATTTACAATCATGTTTTATCAATGAAAATCCAATGCTATTCATGTATATTTTAAAGTAAAACAAATTCAGTAATATTCTTAATAATAATAGCATGAAATTTTTTAATACAAATTAACAAATATATGTTTTATGGTAAAATTTTCTAAGCACTTTGCTGTAAATCTTTTTTTAAAAAATAAACTCATGTGATGCTTTTCACTGCATAATTCCTCAGCCACTCATATGAATGAACAATTCTCTTGTGACATATTTTAAGCACAACAAAAAGTAAGAAATTGTAACCCCTGATTATTTGTAATGGCTCCTTTATCATAGTATATATTATGCCTCTTAATTAAGCATCCATTTGTAGTATCCAATTGAAGTCAAGCTATGAAGGCAAGATGGCATCCATTGAGCTGAAGGAGAAAAGTTAAGATTTTGTCTTGAACAGGATTTTGGAGATTCAGTCACTTCTATTAAAAAACTTTTAGTTTTCTGATTCACTGTGGTGTCCTCCTTTATAATTGTAGAAAGTGCATTTTTTGTGTAGTATCAGTGCTATCATTCATTTCCTGCACACACAACTTGTGTATTCCTTGTATATTTGTCACAGGTTCTGACTGTTTGAAATGATGTTATAGAGTTTAGTGATTTAAGTCAGGAAGTCCAAGAGGTGGGTTCCTTGAAGGAAGGGCTTTTGGCTATTGAGTAATGTGCAAGGTATGTAGAGGACTTGTTTTTGTTTGTTTGTTTTGTTTTGTTTTGTTTTTTTTTTTTTAAAGAAGAAAAAAAAAGAGAAGAATATTATATTAAACTTGAAGATTTTATGGACTTGCATTGCCACTATGTGTATTCAACCTAATAGCAAAAACGTTACAAATATTTGATGAATAACATTTTGTTGCAAACAAGAATGTGCCAGAAGCTAAAGTAAGGACACTTCTAATGTTTTAATTAAATATTAGATAAGTCACAACTTTTGGTATATATAGTATAGAATATTCAACATTCCTTCTTCAAAAATAGGACTTGATTCTTTAATGAAATAAAACCTAATATATTCCTAAATACTAGAAACTTATCTCTAAGAAGAGATTTTGTGAAGATGTCTACTACCATTTATTCCATGGGACAATATTCTAAACCAATTTATCATTTTTCCACACATTGCCTAATAAAATGAAGTTTTGTATTCCAATGCTTTGTGTGGCTATGGTGTGTTGGATTCTTAGCAATAGTAATGGCATTGTGATTATCTTCATAAATAAAAATTCTTTTTGATTTAAGAATTTCATAATCTCTAAGTACTTTACAAAGCCACAAAGTCTCTCTTGCTACAACATCCAAAGTTACATACTCTACCTCTATTGACATAATAGAAACTAAAGATTGTTTCTTGCTTGACTAAGTGATAATTTCTTTTTTCAATATAAATGCATAACCTCCTACTGAATGGCGTGTCTCTATGCAACTTGCTCTAAATACGTCATTGAAATCTACAAGTTACAAATTTTTTTCCTTTCTTCCATATTGCAATATTGAATATTTTGTTCATTATAAATAACAAAATATTTGTTTTATTTCTTGCTAATGGAAAATATATGGATATATTATGTATTAAGAAAAGTGTTGACAAGCAAATGCAATATCATACCTTGTAACATTTGCAAGGTACAATAACAACCCTAAAGCTTTTTGATAAAGCTTTATACCTTTTGTATCCAAAAAATTATCATTCTAATAGTAACATGACTTTGTACTATTGGTGTAGCAATTGCTTTTGCATCTTTTCTTTCAAATTTCTCCAACTTTTGATAAATATATTTAGTTTGGTTCAAACTAATAGTACTATTTTTCTTATCTTGCAAAAAATCAATGTGAAGAAAATCACTAAGTTTACTAAGGTCTTTCATCTTCTAGGACTTTTGCAATTCTTCTTTGTATTTCACAAGGATCTCAATGTTCTTTCCACTAATAAGTATATCATTGACATAGATAATTAGTGGAAGAAATAGTTCTTTAATGTATATTGTATACAAACAAAGATCTAATTTTCAGCACAACCACACCAAGTTTCAATAAGGATTTATCCAAACTCTTGTTCAAATTCTTTAAGTTTGCTATTTATATAAGTTGAAACAACATCAAGTTGTAATATATTTTAATTAAAATTAGTACTAATTTTAGTAAATATATGAATTGTTACAAGGAAAGCAACTAATACAAAAGTTTCTTAGTAATTAAGATCCTTTATTTGAATAAAATCCTTTGCTACCAATTATGCTTTGAAACATTCAATAATGCTATGACTACAAAGTTTTTTCTTAAAAATCTATTTTGAATCTACAACCTTCCTACCATTCGATAAAAATAAAAATTTTCATATACCATGAACTTTCAAAGAATTTAGTTCTTCCTTTATGACATGATTCTAGTCTTTGCTAAAAGGTGAATTCATAGCTTGCTCAATAGTCTTTGGTTTTGCATATTCATCAATATAGACCACATCCAGTGTTTCAATCAACAAGTTATAAACTCCTCAAATAAAGTTGTTGTCTTTTTTCTAAGGCACGTGATGCATCTTACTACCATATATAATATTTGTTAGATCAATGCCACCTACATAACAACATCTTGGTGGTAGAGCTTGAATGATTGCCTCCACTTTTGGTTGATAGAATTCCACTATTTTTATTGATATAGGATTTGCTTTCTCTTCAACCATTACTCCATATAATCTATCGTACCTATGTAATCTTGAAGATTGAGGTTGCAATATTTCTAATTCACTTGGATGTTGAAAATCTAGTAAATTAAGATTATTTCTTTGATCCATTTCTTCTCTAATTTTTTCTTAAGATATCAATGGCTCACCAAGTAACTCATCTTTGTTATTGAAATAAATCCCCTCTTGATTAAAGATCATCTTCTTTTCTTCAAATTAAAAAATTTCATATCTTTTTTCCACTTTTGAATATCCAACAAAAATACTCTTTCTTACCTTTGCATCAAATTTTTTACATTTTTTCTTTGATATGTAATACCAAGCAAGAAAATCAAAGCAATTAGAATGTTGAAAAGAAATTTTTTCATTGTATAAAACTTCATGTGGTGCTTTATTACAAAGTCTTGTAAGTAGAAGGAGATTACGAACTCAAGTCACACATTTTGTTATAAATGTGTAATATTGATAATTAAGCTTAATATTATCTAGAAGTATTTGTACTCCAAAAATACTCTACATCATATGCTTTGCCATATTGATAATTTCATATATATATGTAGGAGTAATCATGTACCAAATACCTTTAGCTTTGAAGTGAGAATCAAGCTTATTATTCAAGAATTCAGTGCCTTCATCATTGAAAAAAAAATTTATCTTCCTTTTAGTTCTTTATTGTACGTCTATTTCTCAAGTCTACTTATAAGCAACATGTACTTGGTCTTTATTTTGAAAAAATGCTAGGCTATAATAGCCAAAATATTCATCAATCTATACAATTAACCATTTGGTGCCACTAAAACTAGCCGTATCAAAATAACTAAGGTTAGATACTATTACATATAAAATACCATTAGCATGCTTATGCTTGTGTGAGAAAGGTTGCTAATGGCCTTGTTAATAATACATGACTTACATATATGTTAGGTACATAGTCCTTAGAATCTTCTAGAGACAAGTTTCTAGAACCTTCTAGAAGCAAGTCTCTGGAACCTTCTAAAAGCTTCCTAGTTGGTAGAAGTTACTTGAGAAGCTTCCTAAATAAGAGTATATATTAGAATCGAGGCTGAAGAGTTCTTTAGTCTAGACAACACATCTCTTGGAGTTCTAGCTCACCTCTCTGGTATTGTTCTTGTATTCATCTGATTAATCTAGTTCTTGCAAGTTCTTCTTGAACTTCTTGTTAGATCTCGAGCCTGTATTTCTCTGTCCGTGGCAGTTTATCGAGACTGCACTCACCTCAGATATGAGAGTTAGTTTCTTCCTCGTTAGAGTATGGATTACTCCTCTGCTTGGAAGTCTACTAGCATTTTAGAGGTTGCGGATTACCCTCCTCTAAACTGATACTTCTTTTGTTACAATATTGGAGTCTTATTCTTCTTGGAGAGAGTGGATTACCCCTTTTCTTGAAAATCTTAAGGCATTTTAGAGGTTGCGGAGTACCCTCCTCTAAACCAATATTGTCTTCTTGTAGAGTCATTTCTGTC
Organism: Physcomitrium patens; assembly: GCF_059467195.1. Classification (NCBI taxonomy): domain Eukaryota; kingdom Viridiplantae; phylum Streptophyta; class Bryopsida; order Funariales; family Funariaceae; genus Physcomitrium; species Physcomitrium patens. The sequence goes on along the minus strand of NC_143412.1, from coordinate 24,863,586 downwards.
CTTCTCTTAGAATAGCCGGAGGCCAAGACATTAGTATGACGGAAAGTTCAAAGTCCAAGTTGGATGCTATCATGAATGCCCTCGCTACGTTATCATAAAGAACTGCAGAGATTGAAGGAGTCGTGGCAAGGCTTGATAATGATGGAGCATCTGGGATGACACAATCTAGGTTGCACCATCCTCAAACTTCTACACTTGGAAATACATTTTTGCCTCAGGTTTGAGAAGCACGGCTGGTTCTACAACATAAGGAGGCCCGAGTTAGCCTTCCAAACAAGTTCGATGGTACGCGTTCTAAGTTTCGAGGATTCATCAACCAAATCAGGTTGATAACAGTTTTACAGCCCGAATGCTATCTAATGGAGGAGTCATGTGTTGGGCTTGTTGGAACCTTACTTACAGGGCAAGCTCTATCATGGTTTGCTCCTTTGTTTGAGAAACAATTGTCCATACTAAATAACTTTGAAACCTTTTTGGAAGCATTTGCAGAAGCATTTGGTGAACACGACAAGGTTCGATGGGCTACAATAAAGTTCCGGTCACTACGACAAGGGATGTGCTCTACATCAGTCTATGCATCGGATTTCAAGCAATTAGCATGCGATATCAATTGGGATGAAGAAGCGTTGATGAGTCAATTCTATTGGTGTTTAAGGGACGATGTGAAGGATTTGTTGTTAACTCTTCTTGATCTGTAAACGCTCAACGAAGCTATTAGCCAAGCTGTTAAGTGCGATAATCGCCTATTCCAAAGCCGCCAAGACCAACGTTCAAGACAACATTCGGTTTGCCACGCCTCAACTATGTCGGCAAGCAATATGAATTCACATTCAGAGGTAGAAGACATGTAAATTGATGCGATACGTGTCAAATCCCTTACTCTAGAAGAAAAAAAGCGGCGTATGGAGGAAGGTCTATGCTTGTATTGCGGTGAAGAAGGCCACAAAGTTGGAAATTATCCCAAGAAGCAAAATCGACGTATTGTCAGGACTAGGGGCACGTTTGTTTAGGAAAACGAGGATGTCCAATCACAATAGGAACTGTGCGGCTGGACAGTAAAATATCGCAACAACAACCAGGTTCCTTTCTTTCCGCTCAACCTGCCCTTTGCTTTACAATTCCTTTGTTTATTGGCCCTCAGAAACTGAGAACCTTAGCATTATTAGATTTAGGAGCATCTGCTTGTTTCTTAAACGAAGAATTTGCGAAGCATCATAAGATCCCTTTAGTACAAAAATCCAAACCTGTTCACGTTGAGGTCATAGATGGGCGACCTTTATTGTCTGGTAGTGTCACCCATGACTCAGAACCTATAGAAGTGACGTTTAAGGACCATAGTAGTCATATTATTTTTAATATTATTAGAATCCCATCAAATCTTGTTATTCTTGGCCTTTCCTGGTTGAAAAAGCATAACCCATCCATAGATTGGAGGTTGCGGAAGATGACCTTTCCCACAAAACCATCCAAGAGCAAGCCTAGTAGAAAACCCCGAATAGAGAAATCCTTATTCATTGGAGCAAGAGCATTTATAAGATCATCCAAGGAAGGCACACCATTTGTCATTTATGCGACTCCAACTACCGGGGAGAAGATCTCGACAACAAGTATACCAGAGCAATATAAGGATTTTAAAGACGTGTTTCAAAAGAAGAATGCCGACATGCTATCGGAACACCGACCATATGATTGCACCATAGACTTGCAGGAAGGAGCACAACCGCCTTTTGGCCCAATCTATAATCTATCGCAGACGGAGTTGGCAAAATTGCGGAAGTACATCGATGAGAATCTAGCCAAGAATTTCATTTGTCATTCAAAATCGTTAGTTGGAGCATCCATCTTATTTGTGAAGAAGAAAGATGGCTCGTTGCGGATGTGCATAGACTATCGAGGCCTCAACAAGGTAACAAAGAAGAATCGTTACCCGTTACCCTTGATTTTTGGTCTCTTAGAACAACTTGGACGTGCAAGAATCTTTACAAAAATTGATCTAAGGGGAGCTTACAACCTCGTATGAATCAAGGAAGGAGATGAATGGAAGATAGCATTCCGTACAAGGTATGGCCATTTTGAGTATAATGTCATGCTCTTTGGTCTTACCAATGCTCCAGCGATCTTTCAACATGTGATGAATGACATTTTCTGAGAGCACCTTGACGATTTTGTTGTCATTTACCTGGATGATATTTTGATATTCTCGAAAAACGAGGAAGAGCATAAAAAGCACGTTCATTTGGTCTTAAAGAAACTACGCGAGCGAGGATTATATGCCAAGTTGGAGAAGTGTTTATTTCACCAAATGGAGATGGAGTTTTTGGTATTCGTTGCGACTATGGAAGGCTTGAAGATGGACTCCAAGAAGGTGGAAGCAATCGTGTCCTGGGAGGTTCCGAAGACGGTTAGAGACGTACAATGCTTTCTTAGTTTTGCCAACTTCTATCAAATCTTCATCAAGAATTATTCTCAAGTTGCTGCTCCTCTCACTCGGTTGACGTTCAAGGATAAGCTGGAATGGGAACCTCTAGCGGAGAAGGCGTTTCAAGCCCTGAAGACCGCATTTACTACGGCTCCAATCTTGGTACATCCAGACTTTACAAAGACCTTTTATTTAGAAACTGATGCTTCAGATTTTGCTTTGGGAGCTATACTTTCACAAATGGCAGAAGACAAGAAGCTCCATCCGGTTGCATTCTATTCTCAAAAATTCTCTGCTGTTGAAATCAATTATGAGATCCACGATAAAAAACTTCTTGCTATAGTGGATTCTTTCCAAGAATGGCGTCACTTTCTTGAAAGAACTGCACACCCAGTAACTGTATACACAGATCACAAGAATTTGGAGTATTTCATATCGGCTCGAGTTTTAAATCGACGTTAAGCTCGGTGGAGTATGTCGCTATCTAGGTTCGATTTTGTTATCACTTATCGACAAGGAAAGCAACAAGGACTATCTGATGCCTTATCGAGGAGATCGTATCTTGTACCAAAGGCTAGAGAAGCAGCGTTTGATCAACAATGTATGACGTTCTTGAAGCTAGAGTAATTTTGGCTTTACGCTACTATTGTGCCAATTAATGCTGACTTCCTGAATCAGGTACGTGCCGTAACCATTGAAGATTCAGTAGCCATTGATATCAAGCAACGTGCCAATGACGACAACTTCAAGGTGGAGGGAGATCTTTTATACTTTGAGGAGCATTTGTATATTCCAAAAGAACTAGCACGACTCCGAGTTCTTCAATCTTGCCACGATTTTCTAGCTGCGGGATATTTTGGATTCAACAAGACCTTGGAGCTTATTTCTCGAGATTTTTGGTGGTTCCAAATGTGGAAGGATGTGAAAGATTTTTTCCTCTCTTGCGATATCTGTTCAAGATCCAAGAATCCTTGGCATCACCTTTATGGACTCGTACAGCCATTGTCGATTCCACGTCGACCATGGTCTTCATTTTCTATGGACTTCATCACAGACCTACCATCATCGAATTCATTTGACAGCATCTTTTTCGTTGTAGATCGGCTTACAAAGATGGCGCACTTTGTCTCTTGCAAAAAGACATCGTCCAGTGAAGTCACAGCAAGGCTCTTTCTCGGTAATGTGTATCGATATCATGGACTACCAGATGATATCGTATCAAATCGAGGAACCCAGTTCGTATCAAAGTTTTGCAGATCTTTCTTTGAGATACTGAAGGTGGATATCAAGCTTTCTTCGGCTTTTCATCCTCAAACTGACGGCCAAACGGAACGGGTGAACCAAGTCTTGGAACAATACTTACGATGCAGCATCAACTATCAGCAAGACGATTGGACCGCATATCTGTCGCTAGCCGAGTTTACATATAACAACACCCTCGATGCGTCGACTCAATACACACCATTCTTTTCCAACTATGGATATCATCCGAAGCTTGATTTATTGAGTCCGTCAACAAATAACAATCCAACAGTTGAAGGATTTACGAAACAACTATCAGAGCTTTAAAATATGTTGAAGCTTCAATTACAATCCGCTCAAGAATCCTACAAGGCGTCTGTAGATAGATTTCGAAATCAAGCACCTACTTTCAAAATTAGAGATAAAGCATGGCTTCTTCGACGGAATATCAAGACCAAGCGACCATGTGATAAGTTGGACTATTGAAGATTGGGACCATTTATCATCGAGAAGTAAATCAATCCAGTGGCGTACTGTCTGGAATTATCGGCTTCTATGAAGGTACATCTAGTCTTTCATGTTTCTCTATTGGAGCCTTATCGAGAGTCGTCTTTTTCTAGAAGAGTGCAATGTTTGCCACCTAGTATTGAAATCGAGAACCATGAAGAATACGAGGTTGAAAAGGTGCTGGATTCATGACGAAGGTGAGGCAAGTTGGAATATCTTGTTCATTGGTGCGGCTACGACATTAATGAGCAAACATGGGAGCCAGCTGAAAATCTCGCCAATGTGTCGTAAAAGGTACAGGAGTTTCATCAACAACATGCTCTTAAACTTAAGTTGGTTCGATGATAGCTTCCTTCTCAAGCTTGCTCACCCAAGAATATAAGAAAGGGGGAGAGCACCACCAAAATTCGTAGTTGATGTAGTTATTTTCTCCAAGATAAAGTAGAATTTTTTCAATAGCCATAGTTTGGTCTTCTGATATGAATAGCCAAGAGATAGATACTATGCTAGTCAGATTATCTCAACCAACTAGCTCACGAAGGCAACCCCGAGATGAAGAATTACCTACACCATGATGACGACGGAAGATACCAAGTAACCGATCATTGGTGATTGTATTTGAGTTCGAGTTTGCTTACGATGGTCAGCTAGAAGGCATGTTTGTAAGACAATTTTAAAATGAGGATACGGAAGTTTATGCTTGGTCAGAAGTCGAAGGCGTGGGCCACTACCGTTGGCTTCAAGGGCCAATGAACCACTTGCCTCGTGAACAAGAATTGGAGTTCATAACAGACATTATACGACAGATCTTCATTTTCTTGCCTTGGTACTGATTAACAACAACATTGCTTCTCAGAGACCTCGAAGCTAAAAGAGGGGGTGATGTTAGGGACATAGTCTTTAGAACCTTCTAGAGACAAGTTTCTAGAACCTTCTAGAAACAAGTCTCTGGAACCTTCTAGAAGCTTCCTAGTTAGTAGAAGATGTTAGGGACATAGTCTTTAGAACCTTCTAGAGATAAGTTTTTAGAACCTTCTAGAAGCTTCCTAGTTGGTAGAAGTTGCTTGAGAAGCTTCCTAAATAGGAGTATATATTAGAATCGAGGCTGAAGAGTTCTTCTATCTCGACAACACATCTCTTGGAGCTCTAGCTCACCTCTCTAGTGTTGTTCTTGTATTCATCTGATTAATCTAATTCTTGCAAGTTCTTCTTGAACTTCTTGTTAGATCTCGAGCCTATATTTCTGTGTCCGTGATAATATAGGTATTTTATCTTTCTCTTCTTCAATCTTTAATCATTCAATATAATTCATTTGCTCTGCTTCTTTTATTATATGTATATCGATTGACTCTATTGACATCCAAATTAAATTTTTAACCTTTTTTGCATAAAATTATAATTAATAATAAATTATCACGTATTCCAAAAATCCAATGGACATCCTTTACAACCACAAGAATGTATTTTTTTGTAGGATCTAAAATTATGAGATGCATTTCATTTGAGCCTTGTGATTTGCTAATACCACCATCATAGTCTTGGAGTTGAATAGTTGTATTTTCATCAAAATTGAGAAGCTTACTTCTATCTCCTTTGATGTGTATATCCATTACTTTATTAATACATACATAATGCTGTAATTGAGACAATAAGACAATCATTGTTTTTGAATTAAATGATGCCTCTTGAGCTAAAAAAATAACAACTCCAATATTTATTACACTACTTCTATTTGTTTTAAGGGATTTTACATTTCCTTGCCAATGTTCTTTTAGTCTATAAGCTCTACAAGTACTTCTAGACTTATCAATCTTAGGCTTTTGTTTTTGTTGTAGATAGTGCTTCTTAAGCCTTACTTTCATCTTGTATGCAGTGCTAAAGCAAAAAATGGAGAATTAGACTTTTCTTTCTTTTCTATCTCATCTTCAAAGAAAATAGATTGCATTACTTCTTTTGTGATTTCTTCTCTTTTCTTCGATGCAATCACCTAAATAAGTAAATTCTAAGATTTTGGTAATACGGTAAGTATAAGAAATGCCATAATTTATTTGTCCATTTCACCACCAACTTCAATATATTGATCCCTAAGATCAAAAATCTTTCTAAGAAAAATTTCCATAGATTCTTTATTCACATATCAAAAATTATACATTTTTTTTATTAAAAATATGTTAGTAATAATTTGTGAAGGCTTGGAGATCTTAGCTAATATATCCCATATTTCTTTTGAAGTATTATATTTGCGTATATGCTTATATTTTTACTTTTCTTGATTTTAATTTTAATTTTTCATCAATATCTAAAGGACATTTTAATGTTCTATTTACATGCATGTAAAGTTTGTAAATGTGCATCAAATATTTCATAACAAATGCTCATATGCCATAGTTTTTTTTTCATCTAATTGATGAGTGCAATGAGCCATTAAAGATACCATTGCCAAATAAAATTAATGTAGTAGTAATAAATAATTATAAGAAAATAATTAATACATGATCTACTAAATAAAATATTTAGAGAGTAATAGTAGTATTAAGCTATATTGGAGTTAATTTTTTTTACTAATAATAATAAATAAAATTTAATTAAATAAAAATCACCATCAATAGAATTAAAGTTTAGGTCTAGCAGCTCCAACAGGGCTCTAACAACTCCTTAGATTTAATAGCATTCTAGCAATAATAGAGATGTAGCAACAAACAAATCATCTAAATTTTCAGCCAAATTCTATCTACTTATATTTATTTATAATACTTTCCATCTAACTTTGATACCATGTTACCAAAATTGGATGAATAACATTCTTTTACAAATAAAAATATACCTAAAGAAAAAAAAAAAGGTACTTTCAATGTCTTAGTTAAATGCCAAATAAGTCACAACTTTTAGTACATATAATAAGGGACATTCAACAAAAAACCAACCCCTTATTATGACCTTTGAGAAAAATGGTCTTAATCACTATTTACCATCATCTCTTAGGTATCACTATAGATTGTAGCATTTTTTCAAGACAATGACAACTTTTTTTTGATACATGCTCTATTATAAATAATACATTAAGCTTATTCATATAACCCAAGTAAAGTAACTCGTGAAATTTTCATGGAAAGAACCACAAAGTACATTCACCTTTTAGGCTCTTTGAGTAAAGTAGAGTTTAAGCAAGTTTTGATACCTAACCACAAAGCTTATACAAGCTATGATATAATAAAAAAAATTCTATTTATGTAATTAGTAATTATCATCATTAAGAATATAGTTCCATTTTTCAATCAAAATAAAAACTCTTTTATCAATCTAAGTCATGACTCAGTGGTACTTCCTCTTGAATCTCAAAGAGCATCTCAATTTTGAAAAATTATTCTTGGAATATTTATGAGGTCTTATCTATGGATGAACACTGTGGAATTTGGAACTTGGGATATTCTTCTTCTTCTTGGTGGTTAAACAAGTTTTGGATCACTATGTTCTTAGTTAAGATTACACAAGCTTTGTAGTCCACACAAAAATTAACTCTTGACCATTATGGAAACATGATTTTTAAGTTACTACTAATAGTGGTACTCTGTATAATGTGTTTAATTTTTACCATTTTCATATTGAAATAACCAAAAGGTGGGAGTAGAGAAAATAAATAATTTTGTAATTATTGCTTTGCAAGAAATAAATCCAACATGTGCAAGTATCACAATAGAAAGCATGTTGTCTTTAGTAGTAATATAGAGATTGATGGTATTTGAGTTTCTAAGAGATGTTTGTATTAGTGATATCCAACATGTGCCTCTATTTTGTCATGACGTTACTTATGTCAAGATTAGGAATAAGTGAATGATATTAATCTTTTTATTAATGACATGTTATTCTAATTTGTATAAATTTTCTTGTTGTCTAATAGAAAAAAAATCCATTGTGTATATTTGTAACACAGTATTAGAATAATTATAATACTATTATGTTAAATGAGATTTTATTCCTATTTAAAAAAGAAAGCAATAGAAGTACATATAGAATACATATTTTAATGGATAAATATCAAATCTAAAAAGTTGATAGAAGCCCTAGAAAAGTCATTGAATTATGAAATAGGAGAATTGAACAAAATTATAGGAGCTCTGAATTACTATATTTGAAAATTAAAGATGTTTATAATCTTGAAGAGAAAAAAATTATGGATTATATTAGAATCAAAGAGATAAATCACATCATTTTTTTAACTATAATAGGTAGATTGTATAATGAGGCTTAATTAGCAAAAAAAAATAGAGATATTAATTAGGATTCACCATGTCAATTGAAGCTAATTTAATTGGAACAATGTCCTAATACAATAATCCTACAAAATCATGAAACATACTTAGGAAAATATCTGATATATGAAAAAAATAATAAATTTTGATATTAACAAATAAGTTGAATGGAATAAAAATGAAAGAAAGAAGTCACATCAATATTTATTTCATAGAAGTAATGGATATGAAGAAGAAGTTGAAGGCTTTTGACAAAACCATTGTAGACAAGACACTCATATATATTATATTCAGTAGACTCTTGTAAAGTTATAAAATCATCATTTATGACATCACATATATGACACAAACCATATTTGAAGATGTTATGGATAAGCTCCTTACTAAAATTCATTGCATAGTAGTAAGAAAAGTTGAAAGAAGAAGATGCATTGGTAGTGAAACTTTGGGGCACTTATCTTAGAAATCAAGGACTAAGTCACTTTGTACAAGGAGGTGGTTGAAGGAAAAGAGGTTTTACTCAAAGTGTATTGTATCACTTTGGAGGACTAAGACCTCACATGATCAATCAACCCCAAATTAAGTCAAGAGGACTATTAAGCTACTTTGGAGAAAGAACATAATTATCCATGTCTTAACTACTTAGATCAACAAATGGATATACATCAATCATATTATTGTTACATATGCAAATGACTAAATTATACTATATAAAATTTTCTAAAAAAATAATATTATAATTCTCACTTTAATTATATAGAAAGATATAATTATAGAAGTTATATTGATACAACAGCCAAAGTCAATTTTATTGACTATCAAAACAAAAACTGATATATTGATTTAGAAGCTAGCAATCATTTTACTAGAAAAATCTTGAACTTCCAAATGATAGATTGTTAAACTTCATAAAAAAAAATAAAGACTACTAATAAAAAATTCTTCAAGATTGAAGGCATTGGATTCACAAATATAACTTCAATATCTTAAGCAGTAAACTTGTATAATTTTTTGTACATGCAAGTATTAAACTATAAGTTAATATCAATAGGATTTTTGAAAGATAATGGAAAATTAATTATGTTTAGAAACAAATAGTCTTTGATATTAGATAAAGAATATAAAAATAAATTGATAGCTATTAGAATAAAAAATAAATAAAATAGATTCTATTAATTCTATAAAAAAATAATAGATTTTGGAATCTTTTAAATAAACTCAATTATACTAAAAAAAAATGTACAATTATGGCACAAAAGATATAGTCATTTATATTGTACTGACTTTTAATATTTATCACAAGTTCATTGGGTGCAAAAACTTGTCATTATTCAATACAATTTTAAAAACCTACAAAGATTGGGTAGTAAGACAATAACATTAGGAGAAATTTCTAAAAACTTCATTGCACCATGTTGAAAAGGTATTTCAACTCATTTACTTAGATTTACTAGAACCTATAGAAACACCATCCTTGAGAGGCACTAAATACTTTTTTTTATTTACCAATGACCACTCTTACAAAAGTTGAATCTATTTTATACAAAGTAAAAAAAAAATCTTTAGAAAATGTAGAAAATTCAAATTACAAGTAGAAAGAAAAAATAAATAAATAAAAAACTTAAGAACAAATAAAGGTAGAAAATACTTGACATATAAATTCAATAATTTCTTTATTAATCACAAAATAAGAAGATACCTTTTATGGCTTTTATTCTACAATAAAATAGAATCTATAAATATTAAAATAGAATAATAATAGAAAAAATACCTTTAATACTAATTTTCTATTATTTTTTTGCTTATCTATTGATTATAGCTATCTATATAGCCAACTACTTAAGTAATCTAAATTCCAATAGAGCTAATCCAAAATAACTTTATAACAAAACCAAACCACATGTAAATTACTTGCAAATCTTTAAATTGATTGTTCATCGATATATTTCAAAAGAAAATAGATCAAAATTTTAAAATAAAATTATTAAGTACATATTCTTAGATTATGATGATCAAATAAAAGCTTACAAAATATTTGATCCTTTACATTGTAAGATATGTATTAGTTGTAATATAATACTTGATAAAATATTTATTAGAATTGATAATGTAAAATGCCACTTAACGATTTTGAATTATTTTTAGAAGTTGATATAATATCTAAGAATTCACTTGATTCTACAAATAAATTAATAAATAATCAAGCTTCTAAAATTAAATATCTTAAACTTAAAAAAGACAAAAACCTAGATATTTCTTTGTTGCTATTAATAAGTGAATCATTTTTTTTTTGTTTCAAGAGACACGTCTATGTATACTTTTTAAGTAATACTTCTAGATCAAGTTGATCAATGAATGTATTCTATTTGAAATAGAAAATGAAATACTAGATATAAAAATAATTATATGCTTAAAATAAAATCAAACATTGAGTCTAAAAACTATGAAAAGAAAATTTAACATATTAGATAATAAGAATCAATTAGACTAGAGGTAGAATTTATATAAAAAATTAACACTTGAATTTTAGTAGACTTATCTAAGGATTTTTTTTTTTTTTTTTTTTTTTTTAATATCAATAAAGTAGATCTTCAAAACAAAGCCAAAATCTAGTAAAAACATTGAAAAATTTAAAGTTAGAATAATTGCTTGGAAATACAAATAAAAAAAGGTATTATTTTCTTCAAAATCTTTGCACATATAGTCAAATGGAGTATAATCAATTTGTATCATCAATTCATATTTAAAAACTCAAAGATAAGTTGATAAACACCCTTAAAATAACAAAACTTGAAGATGTAAAATTACAACATAATATCAAAGGCATTTACTTCTATCCAAGACATTATATTCAAACTCTGTTACATAGATTTGAATTGACTTATTGCAAACTGTCATCAATATCCAAATTATGGTATAAAACTAAAATACTTGCAGTTGATAAAAATTTTAAATCAAAGTCTTGTTAGAGAGTTACTCTATCTGACTATCAGCCATTGGAACATAAAATTTGTAATTGACAAGGTATCAAGGTATATAAAAAATCTTCAACTTTTACATTTGGTTGCTACAAAAAAAATTATATGGTACCTCAAAGGTATATTAAACTACTAGATACTCTATCCTATTAGTGATAAGGGAGGTTTATTCATATTTGTCAATAAAATTTGACAGGGGATGTCAATTCTTGCAAATTTACATTAAGAGTTCTTTACAAACTAGAATTTGTATCAATAATATATTCAAATAAACTCCAGTCATCAATTGCACTCTTTTCAATAAAGGCCAAGTATTAAGTTCTTTCTAAAGTTTTCTATAATAACATCTATTTTTGTAGGTTACTCAAAGAACTACATTTGAATGACAATAGTCTTATACTATTACTAAGCATTAATATGAGTAATATTATATTAGTTTAGAATCTAGTTATGCATTAGAAAACAAAGCATATTGAATTAGATCACGACTAAATTAGAGACAAGAATTAAGACATTACAATTGAAATAAATTATATTCCCACTTATTGTAAATAAGTAGATATATTCAAAAAGATATTAGACCTTGTTGATTTTTTTGGAAACAAAAAAATAGCTAGATTGAAGAAAGTATCAACATAAATAAACAAAAATATAATTCGACCTTAAAAACCTAAAGCTAGATTGATTTAATTTCTTAATGCAAAAAATCCTTTGTTCTTTTTCGGATTCTAAAACTCTTGTACTTTGCACCTTTATAATCATAAATATGCTCTATATACTCCAACTATGGTGTAAAGATTCATACCTTGTATCCACAATGTATGGCATAAAAGTTTGGAGAATTCACCTTTAATGAAACTCCTACCTTTGAGGATCTCATCAACTATACCACCAAACAAAGAATTGTTCTAATTGAAATACTATCATTGTTGCTTTAATGGTCTTTGAGCATTACAAATGAAATTAACCAAAAAAATACCAAATAAAAGAGTGGCTTATAAATACTCCAAATAACCATCCTAACAAGCCATATTGCAAAAAATAAATAAATCTGGAGATGTACACATTGAAATATCTTAGAACTGATCCTTCTATAGTAATATAATATATTAAAATAGTAATTTAAATAACATACTTAATCTTACTAATAATAGGTTATCAACAACACCTTGTAAATATTCAAGAACCTCACATGGAATAAGATGATATTGAGCTATTAAAAAAAAAGATAAGTATAGTACAAGAGGTATTTGTGATATCCAACTTGCTCTTCTACTTTGTGATGATGTCATTCTTGTTAAGGTTAGGATTAAGAAAAATTCATTAAGCTTTTTATTGCAAACAAGTTATCATAATTTGTATAAATTATCTCATTATCTAATAGAATGGAAAAAAATAAATAAAATAAAATAAAATAAAATATCTAGTCTGTATTTGCAATAATAAAGTATTAATTTTGCTTAGTCTTATTCTTGGCATGTAAGCCATTATGTTCTACTTCAATCTTATTTCAAATACTTCCATAGTTGAGTTGTAGTTATGTAGTACCACTATTAGTAGTAAAAATTGTGTTTTTGTATTAGTAAAAAATATATTAATATTAACTATGCTTACTCAAATTAATAAATGTTACATGTATCAAATGTTAAAATATTTTTTTTGTTTCAATTTTTGGATCTTAATAATATTTTAAAATACTTATTATCTCAATATATTATTTAATTTTTTTAAATAAAAATTATATTTTTATTATTATTTACAATCCAAAATATATATTTTTACTCTATTAGGCATAATATCTTAGTTGTGTTATTATTTCACCACTTAATTTTTAGAAAGATTATAAACACAATTAGGACACATATGTATGGATATAAAAACATCAATTTAGGTGATACCTTTGTTATTTAGTTGAGATTAAAAATGAACTTTTTTTTAACTATACTTTAAAATAAATTTATGTATATTTGATTTTTTTTATCAAGTTAAATATTACTTATATTGTATCATATACATTGCTATGTGTTGACTTTTCTAATATATATATTTTTAAATACCATGTGTGTGTATGTATATATATATATATATATATATATATACACGCATTCTTTTAATAAATGATATATCTTTGAAATTGTAATCATAAAAGTTTTATGCATTGAATGATCTTGAATTTTTCTTTTATTCTATAAATTCACCTTGTTGTTTTGGTTTTTAAAAACAATTTAAAAGAAAATAATAAAAGAAAAAATCTTTCAAAAATTTATAAATTATAAAAAATATGCACATCATTAAAATATTAGATTTTCTAAAAACAAGTATTAAGTATGATGGAAAAATGATTGGTTGATTTATTGATTTTATTTTTATTTTGTTGTAGTAAAATTGCTTTTAATTACTTGCATTAAAATTAACTCAATATAGAAAATTGAATTAATCCATAAATCATGTTCAAATAAAAAAGAAAAAATTAAAATACCCAAGCTGCTTAGGAACAGGCCAATATATTTGTATTCAGAATTATTGTTTTGAAACAACAAACTACATTTCACCAATCCACAGTAGAAAAGTAAGAATGAAAATAATAAAAACTTGGCAGATTTAAACAAAGAATCTAACATCTTTAATTGATGCCAAGTGACCATTGACCTCGCTATCTTGCACATCTGGATGTTTCCGAGGAAAGAATTATTCTCCTCAACAACTGGACGGTAATAAAATTATGGCATGCTTACAACACAAGCACAACAATTCCCTGGACAATAAACACCAGATCGACACGATCAATAAGAAGCTGAATCCTTCGACAGAATCAGGAGGAGCACGCCGGAATCCAGACGCATCTTCGATGCATGCACGAATGTATTTACAGTTTCTTATTGATACCACGAAAAAGAATGATCGATCGCAAAACGATCTTGACCTACCCTGAATGAATTCGACGATTGTCAACAACACAAAAGCAATTGGTCTGTTTACGGCACCCATCTGCCGAATCTCACGATCAGTCATCGGTTTGGTCACTAGATGAAGGTTTGTTGTATGAATCTTGTCTAGACACCGACTGGTGTCGGTAAACAATCACCGGAGCTACGACTGCGCCAAACAGACACAGCTGATTGTGCCATGATCGAGGACGACGAGTTTGGGAGTTATGTAAACAGAGCGCCGGTGTAAGGGAAATTCGTCGCCTTTACCCATGAATTACCTTGGATGAACACAGAGGCTTGGTATTTGTTGGCATCAGTAACAGTTTTGATCTGCTTCGACCAGGCTACTCGGGAGCTTGGAAGAGCGCCGGGGCCGGAGCTCTGGTACTCGGCGAAATAGGAGGTCCGCAAGCCGAAGTTGGAAGCGTTCCATGGAAGCCAGCCCTGGGGACGGACATGGGCCAGGATTCGGGACCGTAACAGGACCGTGGTAGCGTAGGCCTTCCAGGGTCGGCCGAGATATGTTGGGAATGCTTTGGAGTTTCTGGCAAGATCGGTAGTGGCGTCGAACGTACAGCTCTGAAACGAAATGCCCGTGGTCTGGCCACGATCCGTCTTGCCCTGCGCCGTGTAGACATTAACTTGGCCCACGATTGTGGACTTTTTCGCTGTGAGTCGGCAGTTCTGGAACACCGCCCAGGCATTACCGAAGATGTAGTCGATGGTGCCCTTGATGGTGCAGTCTCGGTAAAATTGGCGGTAATTGTGAACGTAGAGTGTATCTTGGAAGCTGTCGAAGGTGCATTGGTAAAATGATGATTTGTCGGCACTCACGCGCAACGCGACAGCTTGATGGCCAGCGGGTCCTGCCGTGTTGCGTACCTGGATACCTTTTGCCTTGAATCCTTGTCCTTCGACGACTGCAACACACCAAGATACATGAAGAGTCATTGATTCAGTTCAGTATCCTACCCATGGCAGTGCAGATATAGCGAGATCACGATTGAAAAATGCTTACTTAGCGTCGGGGAAAGGAAGGTTGTCATGCTCTTCGTTAGAGCAACACTGAGGCTTCCAGTGATGATGGTGTACGCGGGACCATCGCCAAGAAGCATGATGTTGGTCAAGGAAGAATTAATTTTGACCTGCTCCTTGTAAATGCCGGACTTGATGTAGATCACGTAAGGCGACGAGCTCTTGATCGGCGCATTTTTCACTGCGTCCATGATCTTCCTATATTTTCCGGAGCCGTTCCATGCCACTGTGACGTTGTAGGTACCGTTTGCAGGCACGGTTTGGAGAAGGTGGCGCCGTTGCTCCATGCCTACCCACAGCGGAAAAGTTTCGACGGTGTCCTGCTCGTGGCCAGTAGAGTACAAGTCATCATGAAGCAGCCGACGCCCCCGGCGATTAAATTGCGTGAGATCCATACCAAAGGATTTAGCCCATGCGAGGAAATCGTCTCCGAATGCAGAGAATGCGTTGACGAAGGTCAAGGCGACACTAAAGAGCTCATTTGTTTTCTTGCTGACTGCTTGCACAGAAGGACTAATCGGCCCTCCAACCTCCTCCAATGCATCCAAACATGTCGTATGGAACTCCATAGCGGCCGTGAGGCGCGTCTTGATGTCGTCGAACGTGGCATTGAGAACGGCCTTATCCGTCGTGTTTAAATCTTTCAGCACAACTTCAAGCTCCGCAGACGCAGAGGTCAAAGTATCTAGGCAAACCTCCACAGCTGGTGCGTTTTCAGGCGTCTGAGAATTCTTGATACTCAAGCGCGTCTCGTCTACGCCTGTCGAAGCCGCAGCCACGGTGGTCGAAGTGAAAATCCTCGCATCGGAATGAGTGGAATTCTGCAGTGTATTACTACAGGTGTCTGGATACTGAGTTGCTGAGCAAGCAGTCGTCACACCAGCCGGGGGTCCAGCCTGCTGGGCAGGAACGGAGTCATCGCTGCTATTCCGCGCATGGAGCGTCACTGGCACAATGATGGCAAGCAAGATGCCGGCCAGGAGTAGCACTACGAAAGTAACGGTACATTTGCGTCTCGTGGAAGTTTTCGAAGACTCCAAAGAGCCGCTTCCATACAACGCTATCTCATCCTCTCTGCTGTTCCACACCATCTTGGATCCCGCTGTCGGTTCCTTCGCGACCTCTAAGCAGTCTTCCTCATCCGCTGCTCAATCAAGAAATAGAGACATAAACATCACCAGCAGTGATAAAAAGGTGGAACTTTTAAACCTGACTCTCTAGACCTCTACAAAGACTCGATGGGGAGCAATATTATGGTGCGTGTTTTCTGACAACAAATTTCTCCACTCTTTTTCTAAGTTTGACGAAGTATCCTTTGGAAACAAAATTTATTTACACCAGAAACGGTAGACATTAGGTGGTGCGGATTCTTTTTTGACAAAGGAACAAAAACGCTGCAATGCAAAGACATCTCCAAACTGCAAGTCCGTCTCTATAATCTGAGAAAAATGTTCGACCACTCATGTAGTCCCCAGTATTCCGAGACACACCTGCAATGCGTGTCAACTTGCGATAAAGTTTCCGCAACCAACCATCCAAAAACCCGCAAACACAGTCGCTGAATGTTTATAAATGAGCAAGCACGCACCCGTCACTCACTTCTACTCTGCTGTATCCTTTCGTGGCTGTTACCACGGATTCAACTTTTGCCAATCAGCACGGACGAGGCGCTAAACAAGTATCACTTGGAACGGAACTGAAAGCAACAGTGGACCTGCAAACGCAAGGCGCCAGTGATTATATTTCAGCAACCCGATCTGCTACACAGTTAGGAGCCGCGCTATTAACCTCAACAGATCGCCAAAACTCGATTGTAATGCACTGACGGAGGCTGCGGTGATTGATGTTCTTCAAGTCATGAAGTAGGCAGCCGGCTATTTCGCCGACTCATGTGTGAGTATCAGATATAGTCAGGGTACCAGGGAGCACTACGAGGGCGGTCTTCTTCAGCGAAACCTGGGTCTATTCTTAGTTCTCATGGAGCTCCTCCGCTCCTTCCTGCGTCGGACCAGACGCTTCCAACAGCGGCTGTAGACCGGCATCGTCATGTGTAGTCGAGAGAAGGGCGCCGCTGAGTCGGTGTCCAGCCCGGGATCACCTGGCATTAGAGCCGCAAATAGTACCCACCGGATCAGCCTACAGCATCTATAAGTAGGCCTATCAAACCTCCGGTTCGTCTCAAAGATGGTGCAGGAATCGCCGACGGATGGAACCTGGATGGGAAAAGTACATCCGAAGGTGTTTTGCAAACGACCTAATTGTGGATCAATGGGGATTGCTAGATTCCGAATGAAACTGAACGCCACTGGCCAGACTCAGGTCCTTTTCCAGCATCCATATTGCATCGAGGGTCAACGTACTTTCCAAAGTCCTCAAGGTCAGGAGAAGCATTATCCACACTCCATCGTCGACACTGCCGTTCTATTCAGAAAACAGTAACACGAAATGTTGTTGAATCGGATTGAATCGCAGGGGGCACAAAAAAGAAGAAAGTGATTTCACTATGCTTCTTACAAACCATCCATGAATATATATATATATATATATATATATGACAAAAGCACCTCTGTGCAAAATGAATCCCTTTCACTATGTGCTCAACAAAGTTGTTGGAATTAATTCCCTTCGAAGGCTGCAAACGGAAAATCGGAATCGGCTCCGTTGGAGTTGGAGATCGCTGCCCCACTTTCCCAGCTGCTTGCGAAAGCCCGTCTAGCGGCACTCCAAAGTGCCGTCTATTCCTTCTTCTTCTTCGCCCTTCATCACAGCTATTCATTCATCTCCATTGGTTCCTGAAACTTCATTCATCCTGAAAGCTTCGTTCATCCTCAGTGGTTCTGCAAACTTCATTCATCCTCAGTAAAGACAAATATGAAATGTTATAGAAATTACACATTGAAATAAAAGTGTGAAAAATGTAACGCTTATTTCTGAAACATTTTTGCCATACCCATTTCTCGATTTATTGAATGAACTAATTGGTATTCCTAGTCATTAGAAAATAATTGAAAAAATATATTTAGTATTTCATTTTCTTAAATGATGTCTCCTTTGAGTCCATATTTTTATTTTTATTTTTTAAAATACTATTCATTGCAAATCCTTGATGAGTTTGAAACATGAAGAAACAATGCACAATTTGTATATATTCATACTTGTATTTAGAGGAATGTTAAATAGACCCAAGATTTTACTAAATTGACCTACCCATCCTAACTACCATAAAAAGTAAAAATGACCTCTAGATTCATTTCTCTACTATTAAATATGTAACCAATAAAAACCAATCACATTTATTTAAATCACATAAATTCATATAGTACCAAAATAAGTTAAATTAAAAAAATAATACATATTATTAAATAAAAGATGATTTATATGATTTAGTTTATTCAACATGTGATTATATATGTCTTCTTGAGGTTTCAATGGAAGGTTTTGTATACTTGTAAGATATTTCATTATTCTTAGAATCTTTTTCAAAAATAATTTTGATAAAATCTAATTGCCAAAATATAAATATAAGGATAAAACAAGGAATATGTCACTCTTGCCAATAGAAGATTTAGAACAACCCAAATGTTATCTTGTTTCTAATCTCATATCTTTTTTTTCTTTTTTTATAATCTGATACCTTATTCTTGTCTTCCTTACATTTCTTATAACTCTTGTCCTTGACATAATTCATATAAAAAAAATTAAAAAATTAAAAAAATTAAAATACATTATTTTTATTAATTAAAGGCAAACGTAGCAATAATTTGTAGAGAGAGCATTGTATCCAAGGTTCAGAAGCGCCTCTTAAACTTGAAATTATTCTTTGAAATTTTGCTACATCATCTCCATGAGTTTGCTTGGCGAAAAAATGCACTACAAACCCTAAATTAGCGTTCTCTAACTTTGGAGAAGATTCCAGAGAATTTCTTGAGTTGCAAGAAAGGAGAAAAGAGAGGGAAGAGAGGGGATTCCCAGATATTTTTCATGGGCGGGTCCCAAGGGGGAGCCTCATTCTCCAATTCTAAGGGAGTCCAGTTGGAAGAAGACCCTGGCCCCGAACCAGAGGCCCAGAACGATCAGCGAGTCCCGGGAAGTCACATTGCTGGACCGGCCCGTGGAAACGCCGGGTGAGGTCCAGTGGCCCCTTATCTGAGGCAGAGGGGATGACCGCGCGTACTCGCAGCTGCTTGTCGCAGAATTGAGGGGAGATTGTGATTGCGCATTTGAATTGGGAGTGTGTGAGAAGATTTTGAAACTGTGGCGGCCATGGCGGCCATGGCAGCCATGAATACCGCATCGCTGGGTTCGACGATGTCACTGAAGTCTGTTGGAAGCGGCCCCAAGTTGTCGCATGTGAATGTCTCTGCTCCTGCTTCGACTATGGTCATGGGTCCTCTGCGAATTCACGCAATGAAGAGAATTCAAGGGCAATTAGGTTTCGCCGCGGTTGACAGCGCCCTCGCTAGAATTGCTGCGCATCCCAAGTATATGAAGCAAATCAAGACGAGTAAGAAGTACTGTACGATTGATCCTGAGAATGAATGTTAGGTTGTCAATTGCATGATTCACTTTTGCGAAGCGGAAACATTAGACCTGGTTTTGAAAATGTGCAGCTGCTCGGGGCGTAGGGTTCTGAGTTTTTCGCCCTTACGTGGCCGCCTTTCTAGACTAGAAACCTTGTTGCTGCTGGAATTTCCAAGGTTTAAGCTGTTGATTTTTAGTTTTCAATGGTAATGTATAGGATCTTACTGGATGGTTCTTCTGAGTTGACGAAAGTGTTTCCATGTCGTGCTCCTTCGTGAAAGGATATCATGGTTCAGAAGCTAGGAATGGGTAAGTAATGATACTTTTTGTGTCAAACCTGCTATTATATTTCAGGTCGTGAGGGTTGTTGTTTGTTGAAAGTAGGACCGGTAGCCAGTTTGTAGAAGTATTTCTTATGGTCATGGAACCAAGCTTGAGAAATGTTGCTCATCAGAACTCCTAAAGAAATTCTTTCAATGTTCTCGACGCAATTTTCTTACCTTGAGTGATCGTATCAAGTACTTTGGCTTTCTGTATTAGGTGATTATGCAAGCTGATCTTATTTTCTGTGAATCTCCAACTGAAGCACAGAAGTTTTTGTTTGGCATGGCACGTTTGTCCTTCTGTATTAGGAACTCATATTCTGAATTCGTTTTTGCAGGGACTGCGGTGCAATCTGAGGAACGGCAAGCAGAAGAGTTAGAAGAGGTGAATGAAGAGCCAATGTCTGAAGAGAATGGTTTATCGAAATGGCTCTATCCTCCAGAAGAGGAGCTCCCCGACGACAAAGAAATGACCATTTTTGACCATTTAGAAGAACTCAGAGACCGACTTCTGATTTCGGTTGTAGCAGTTGGAGTGGCCATAGCCGGATGTTTTGTTTTTGCGAAGGATCTCATTGTGCTCCTTGAAAAGCCTGTTTATTCCCTCGGCGTTCGATTTTTGGCGCTCTCCCCTGGCGAATACTTCTTCACCACTCTCAAGGTACAACGCCCTATGATTCCATCCTTGCAAGATTTCATAATTGATCGAGCTTTTTGAGCTCAATTGTGCCCGATTCTTTGGGCATTAACGTGTACCTCTCTGTACTGCAGGTGTCCGGTTACTGCGGTCTTCTCCTCGGCAGCCCCGTAATATTATACGAAATTATAGCGTTTGTGGTCCCTGGTTTAACTCGAAGCGAGAGGAAGTTGCTTGGCCCTGTTGTGTTCGGATCCTCCTTCTTATTTTATGCAGGCTTGGCATTCTCCTATGCAATTCTCACCCCTGCAGCTCTCAACTTCTTCGTCAGCTACGCAGAAGGGGTCGTTGAATCGCTTTGGTCTATCGACCAATACTTCGAGTTTGTGTTAGTGCTCATGTTCAGTACTGGGCTGTCTTTCCAGGTCAGTCCGTACCCCTGCCAGCATCACCACATTCTTCTTTGTATTTTCTGGTCACAAAAATATTCAGGTCAACTGAGCTCTTAAATACCTATATGTTATTGTTCTAGTGCACTTCGATAGTGAACTGGATTGTGAAAGCAAGTCTTATCAATCTGAGCTCTGTGAGGGTTTCGACTTGGAGCAAGAATCACTATTTTGGCATGCTTTGTGCCTCAAAAGTTGAGCTTGGCTGATTGTTTGATCTGTGCAGGTGCCCATCATACAACTACTACTGGGCCAGACAGGGCTGGTATCAGGGGACCAAATGCTCTCCGTGTGGAGATATGTTGTTGTAGGAGCTGTCGTTGCTGCAGCTGTCTTGACTCCTTCAACCGACCCCTTGACGCAATGTTTACTGGCCGGCCCACTAATTGGTCTGTACATGGGTGGCGCTTTTGCTGTGAAACTTCTGATTAATAACAGGGAGCCGCTGGAATTGGAAGATTAGGAAACTGTACTTATTACTTAGCCTTGTTCGTAATGGGGAGAACTGCTTTTCCCTTACTGTATGTTTAAATTATTCGCCAAATCGGTCACGAAGCTAGCATTGCTGAAATTCGTGAAGTTTAGCTAAAAAGAAGAGTAAACTGTGATATGACTCGCTCGTCGTACGAAGACGACGAAGCTCTGCTGTACAAGTAGCACTAGCTCAGTATCTTGAGCAAATTTTTCTTGTGCTTTGAGGCATTTTTTTTCAATATACTGCCGAGAGTTTTCTATGCATCCACTGGTCACAATATAGCTGAATCATTGAATTTACACGTCGCGCTTGATCTATAATCTTATCAGCTAACATGTGTACACTTACACACACCGACAGAATTTTAGTAATTTTGGTAACAGAAAATAACTTATGCGGTTGAAGAACGTTCACTGACCATGCACAGCATCAGCGCCTACTTCAAAATTGCAAATAGTTGCAAATCCTCCATTTTTTCGCTGAAGGTTCCTGTACTGCCCTAGATATCGTGTCTACTACCGACCCAATGCAATGAATCTGTAACAAATGCTTTTCACCTGCGAGGTGGTGGTCAGACTACCGTACCACAAAACAGAGCGTAGTAGTATGACTGCTAGATGGAGAATTTGTCTTACACCTTTCAATTCCATTCTGTATAACGCAATTTGTCTCCTTGCTCCCTACTCTTGTCATGTATACTTTATGCTCGTGATCGTGGAGACCAATTTGTCCGATACCTCTGTTCTTATTCCATGTAAACTCCATATTCGTGATCGTGGAACTGTCGCTGTGCTCTTCCCTGTGACGAGATACTGGTTTGAGCATGCGCCTCTCTCGGTGCCTCGATCTGGTCCAAGATGTACACAGCTGCCTCTACATCCAGCTCTGGCTGGAGTTGCGTGACAAACTCACATACTTGATCTTGGAGGTGTGTGAAAATTCCACACACTTGATCTTCGGTTGTTTTGGTGCATTGCATATGAATACGGATTCGATCGCTGTGCCCAGATTTACCACCATCTGAACGTCTGGAGGTTTGAAGTGCATGAGGCCCACCATGCCCTGATTTTCTTTTCGATGCCTTTCTGACATTAAATTGACAGTGACAGTCACAATCCGAGTTAAGATTGCAAGTTGTATCCATCTTCTGGCTTTGATCGTCAACTTTCGGAGTAGACTTGCTGATAATTTTTGTGTGTTTCAATTCACCAACTCCGACCAGGTTACGGCGAGTATTAATCTGACGACTTTGTTGTGATGATTCGTGAGGCCCATCCATCGGTTGGTAATGTTCCTTCACTTTCTGATGCATCCTCCTACACAACCATAAAGCCGAGTAGGTCAAATACAGAAACCTCATCTAAAATTCTCATTTATGTTTTATTTATTTTTTAAATGAGCGGCTGAAGCTTAACCTCGGTGTTTCTGCAGTTGGTAATGCTGCTGCAATTCGTTTCTGTAGAGTCCGCCTCAATGGATCTGTCATCAATCCCTCACTGCGTCAGCTTGTCACGAAGAGTCCTTACAATACCTTCCAGGGGCATACCAGAAAGCAAAGCTACCACACAGTGCATGAAATCAGACTAATGAAGGTGATGGAATTACCATCGTTATGTTGGGACATGGATTTTGGAACGCTTTGGAGCCTCACCACCTCCTGTGTCTTTCTTTTCTGTGAGCCTTGGCTACATTGTGAATGAAGACGTTTGACGGGGTGTTCTGCGTACATTTCCTCGGGTGAGTACTTTCTCGCTATCCTGTCTGCATCCTCATGTTCTCGGCGCCACAATTTCAATTCAAATGCGCTGTATGGACGTCTAGTCACCGGCCACCACTCGGGTTTCTTAAGGGTTTTGCCTCTCTGCTTCTTTGCTGGCATCTCCACCAGCTTGCGATTCCTGCAACCTGCTGCGAGATATTCTTGTTTCGAATTGTCAGACGAGGCTTCTGACTCATTGAGTGAGCTCTTTGGTGTAGATGCTGCGGAGTTGCCTTCTGCGCTAATTAACTTTGTTTTACGAAAGTGTTCATCAGGCGGCCACAGCTTTGGTATCTTACGCGTTGTGGATGCACCTCGAAACTTCCTGTTGTCAGGAGGTTTGTCAGGTTGAACCTCGACTTTATCTGCAGATTTCCTATGCTCTTGTGATGTTTTCGATACCTCGACTTCAAATTTAAGTGTTGGAAAGATTTCTCGTTTTGATTTGCCATATACTTCACGGCGTGTGAGTTGTGACAAGTCGTCGCCCCGCCCATCAGGTTGGGGTTCAACTCCGTCTGGAGTTCTTTTCATTTGTGTCTGTGATACCCTTCGATAGTCGGACGCCTGTGAGTCACATTCACAATTCCATAACATTGCCTGTTTAAATTCTAGAATCTGATAAAGCCTTTAAATCCTCGAGGATGAGACACTTTGCAAAAAACTCTTGTTCACCAGCCTCAGAATTCAGACAAGATTTCCAGTCGATTGTATTTTGACAATTTCGCAACACATCCCACAGTCAGATTTCATAATTATGACTTTAATTTTATTTAAGTATGCTGAATATCTTTGTAAAGAATTCAATCATCGTTTAAGAACGGTTACTTTCGCTTTATCTCGCAGATTGTTTGTGTCCTCTTCCACATGCTTTGCTGCTTTGTATTCTCGTCTTGACGAAGTCTGTCGATCATCGAGAAAGGTATTAAGAATTTGAATCAACAACTCTTTAGCAGAAATATAATAGATCATGCAGAAAACTCGAACATGAGTCTAACAGATGTGGAGAGAATGATCATCATCAGTGGAGTCGAAGATATGAAAGGAACCAGCTATATCTCTTGGTTCTTCGAAGTGATGTTTCGCGTCTTCAAGAAAAGCTGCTCACAATTCCTAGCACAAGAATGCCACAGCTATGACTACGATTGGAACTTTAATGCAGGATCATGCCTGTGATAAATGAATTTCAAGCAGCTTTGCAGCGTCGTAGATTTGATCTTGTGCCTTGTGACTCGGTTCTGAGGCTTTTCGTAAAATTACAGGCATCTGCAATGCAACATCCCTGCATACGCCTTCTTCCAAAGGTTCTTACATCAGCTTAGGAAATGACGTCTTTTATAGTGCAATTCACAAAGTTAAATGTGTTCTATAAAAGATTAATCACTTCTGGATGTTAACACTACTGTATTGGAAAACTGTAGATCAATGCCAAGTGCAACACTTATTAATAGCCGTGCTTTCATGCAAGGTCATAGAACATGTTTGAATTGGTGATTTGCGTTATAAAAGTGCTTTCATGTCAATTAATCTATTGCGGCTCTCTATTGCTACATCATTACTTTGGTCCACCCGACGAATGCAGTATCGATTCTACACGAGACTTCTCTGGATCGATGTGTTCCTCACCATCGCAAATCTTTTGCTGCTTTGGGGAGTGTGGCCATTCTCTGCAGCTGCAAGGACCTCTATCTTCAGGTGGATGCGGCTTCGATGCTGTACTGGTACATCTGCGCCGTCTGTGCTGCTCATTCTTCGAGGGACGAGTCTCGTTATCAACTTTGAACCATGCGAGGGTTGGCTTCCGACCTTCCCTCTCAACTAGAACATCCTTCTGCTCCAAATCCTTCTCCTTCTTGGCCAAGTGTTTTGCCATGGCATCGATTAGCAGCTTCTGAAGATTAACATCCTGCAGGTACGTCTCGCAAAATGTAACATATCAAAATGGTTGTCGCATAGTCCACGAAATGCTTTGAAATGAAAGATCAAGGTATGCAGTAGAGTAGGACACATGAACTCAAAAAATCTGAGACAGAATTCTGGTGAGAACCAATTTCGAGAATGATCGGAACAGGTCATTGAATTCTCTTCCACCCGAACGGATCAAATCATCGATACACCGATTGGAATAATATTGCTTTGTGTTCGCTTTCAGGCCATCGACATCTTCCTTCCTCCGTGTCATCTTTTCCTCTTGGGCCATCTTCGCGTGGGGTGGAGATGGAGCTAATAGAGCTAGAGTGGGCCTATGCTCAGCTAGCCATAGGTGGTGCTCTACATCCCTGCGTGTCTGTGTTGAGATCGAGGAAAGCTCTCCGAACCTTCCATCTCCTCGCGCCCCATTCTTACCTCCCAATGACGCTGCATTGTTGTAAAACAGTGATGAGAGGCTATTTGTTCATCTCCGAGCAAAAACAAGTGAACTTCGCAGTGTGGATGTTACTTCAGACGTCCATTTTTCTGCACAACAGATTTACATTCTTTCTGGCAGATAGTGTGCATTTCGAAAATTAGTGCAGGGAATTGATAACCAACATGCTGAGCTTTGCCTCTTTCCAGTTATATGTTTCAAGAAAGGTGCTTCTTGAGGTTGCGGTCCATGGCAAGAAAAGCCTAAAAATAAACCCATCTCCAACAAAAATATGCGTACCAGCGTTCGGAATCTAATATTTCTCGCTCTATTTACACCAACGTTGCACGATTTGCAACAATACGATAGCAAGAGCAACGTCAACATAGTTCAATAATCTCCAAACGAACATGAACACCTTACCAGGAAATCAATTGTGGTGAAGCTTGCGAGCTGATGAAGCGTGTGTAAGGACAAAACGTTGGGCAATAATAAAAACCCTTGAGATTGAGAAGGATTTGCAAATACTTCGGCAATGGCTTTGTATGATGTTCAATATTGTGAAAGACATTCACACCCGCTTGTTACGACACATTCTTCATCATTTTCCACAACAGCCTCGCCTGCTTCAACAGAACCAGCATCACCTGACCCATTTGCATGCAGCGGAAGCACTACCGCAGTCAGGACTAAGTCGAGAATCGATTGCAAGTTTTCCTGCAGGTGAAGCTGTCTCTTTTTTGCCAGATTCAATCTTCCTATTGTTGCTGATAAAATCTACACATCCATGCTCCACCCAAACGATTTTAGCAAATGTTTATAAGATTTAACATTTTTTTCACATGTTAAAACATTTTTTAGCAAATGTTTATAATATTTTACATTTTTTTAATTATAACTTTGTAAAATATTTTGGATTATCTATCATACTAACCAATTTCTTCAACTTCTATCTTCTCAACTCTTTATAGAAACTTCATACTTTATGGCATTCAACTTCCTTTCTAACCCTCCTCTTCAACAAAAACCCATTACTATTAAATGACCTACCACATCTTCTAAAAATTTAGGACATTAGTGTCAATCCTTACAATACAAGCTTGCAACCTAGCTAAGACATTTATCATTTTTGTTGATCTACTTGTATCAAGTTCATTTGTATATGAAACTTTCCAAAATGCCCAAAGTTTAGTTCACATATATATCATAGTTTCATTATAGATCATAAAATATGCAAAATTGCTTGTCTTGCTGAGGATTTTCTTTTGTGCTTTCTTACCTTTTGGACTTGATATCAATGATCAAGCCAAGTCTCATCTTTGTAATAACATGGTATAACAACATGTAAAAATTTCTAATTTTAATCAATTTTAGATATTAAGGCCAAATAATGTGATTATGTAATTAGAACAGTTAAATATTTATCATTTATTGTGGACTAATATGAGACTATAATTTAGTTTTCATTGTTTGATGCCTTTGCATGGTTACATTCATATTGAGGCATTTCTAGAAAGAATTCCACCTAACTTTCCCAATGCATACCTAATTGCAAGAAGAAGAAAGTATCAATAAGTTCCTTCAATTTGAACATCAAGAAAATATAATTACAACAACATAATGATTTACAAGTAGATACATCTATTTTTATCTTCTTATAGAAGAACATCTTTTATTTTTTCATTGCACAATATAAAGACTTGTATTGAAGAAGTTGAAAAAGTCAATAAACCAAACCTTGCATTTTAGATAACAAACCTCTACATGAATTTGAAATAATAATACATGAAAAAAATCGCATTGAAATGAACCTATTGGCTATACTTACAAGCTTATCATGCATGCCTTGGTTGCTAAGAGCTTGGTGACCATTACCAAATAGAAGAAAGTCTCCAACTACACCAAAACCCATGAGAATAGAAAGTATAATCAAAGTCCATTCCTGCATTACAATGAATACAAAACAAAGAATCTAAAGTCTCAAAGAAAGTTTTGGTAATATCATTCTATTAGTAAGTATGGGATCATAGCTATGCTATATAAATTCAATAGCATCTTTACAAGTAGCCAACAATGCATGCGAGATATCTTCATCTCTTACCACTTCTATTCTAGTCTTTGTTTTCTCCTATTATATTATAGTCAATCTAAAAAAATACGTGAGTAATAATTATGCAATTTAATCTGACCAATGGGTCACTAATAGATATCATGGATATATTGGACTTTTTTAAGAAATTAAAAAAAAATTCACCATATTGCATATAATGTTTATCAAAATATGATTCAAATCGAGATAGGTAGATACGCCAGCAAAGAATTTGGATAAAGATAATGGAACAAGTGTATAAAAAAATAATTTAGATATTAACTTAGAAGGTGATTACTTATTTCAATAATATAGGCTTTATGCTGATTTTCAATGATGACATTAGCAAAACATCCTATTTCAATAAATAGGAATTCTAACATTTCTCAGAGATGGAATAACAACACACATGAGCCAAAGTTTTTAAATGTAGGCAAATTGTATGAAGAAGCATGCTCCTTCTATGACTAGGATATAATAGATGGCCTACTCTTTGTAAAACAAAGCCACTCTACCTACTACTAAAGCTTGATTAAGTAAACATGTCTATGTTTCTTGCATAATATTATTTTTTAGTTTTTCTACTATAATTTGAAAAGTGTAATATTTCTAAACAAACATGTGAGCCACAAGATTACTATATATATTGCAAATGGATAAGCATATTATTTGTCATATTAGTAGAAAAAAAATTCCCATGTTGCTCACTCCAAAATAGTAACAACAATCAATTAACTATTTTTGATTTATACCATTATATATATAACATAGCTTAGTGTAAGCAATGAGTCTAGTAATTTTTAGATATTTATTTACATTAATGTAATCTAATCCAAAAATATATATAAAATCAAAAAAATACTTAAATAGAAGAATTTGTACATGTGTGTGTTTCAAAGAAAGATAAGAAAGAGAATTGATATAAGTACTCTCCAATTCAAAGGTCCAAAATGCTCCAATTTCTATATTGAACAATGAGTCCAATTACACAAGATTATAAAGATTTAATAGTTTATAACATGAACTTGCCTCCAAAAGCTTAAATTGTATATTATAGTTGTTATATAGTTGAACAATGTTCTTAAATTCAACACCAAGTTTCTCAAGTTTTTCTCTTGTAAAACAAGCTTCATATTTATCAATGCCTAAAAAGGTTATGGAATAAGAAAAACCATCCTCCTCCATAGTCATAATCCTTTTTTAATCAAATGAAGCTTTTGATACTAAATAGTCCAAAGCTTTCTTAAATTTTACCTAAAATTATAAAACTGCAAGCTTACTTTCTAGAAGTTCTATTAAGCAAGTGTCAAAAAACTCTGAAGATAGACCAAGATCTTTAGGAGCTCTAATTCTAGTCCATACTTGCAGTATCATATTAGTGAGATATTTATATATATATATAGCAAATAATCATAATTTACATACTAGCTTCTAGCTTTTAACAAAAGAAAGATCCAATAAGAATCTCGCTTAAGATCATTGTCTAGGAATTTAGTCAATATAAGATAAAAAAGCATACCTTTTATCAAGTAAGACTTCTAAAGTACCTTCTAGTTGTCTATGCTCTACAAGTTGCAATAATATATGAGCACCCTATGCATGTTATCGTCTTTAGATATAGAAACAAGATAACAATTCCAAATACTTAGCTTACTCCTTTGAAATTGGTTGCCATAAGATATTTATATTTGATGTTATTGAAGATATTAATTACTTAAATGTATCCATGTATACCTGAATTTCCTAATATATATAATACCATAATAAAGAGATCATTAAAATAAAAAAATTACCTTATATATTAATACAAATATGAATTTGAGGCAACCTGCAAAATCCTACATAAGAATATATTGACCTCAACAAAAGATTAGTTGACACATAAAAACACCATATCAATTGATAAGATAATTGGCACCTTTATGAAATGATAATTGCTAGCATTTTTTAAAAACTTAATGAAGTTAAGATCCCCAAGATCTAAAATTTCTTGTGTAAACCCCAATTCAATCATAATTTGGTACAAATATTTGTAGAAAACATTGTCAAGCCATTGGACACTAAGTTGTACGATTTGTTAAATACAATTCTCTCTTATTGTTTCATCAATATTAATATAGCTCCATGCACAAAGGTAGAAGTGAAATCTTTGAGCTTCTATTATCTATGGTTGTTTGGCCCTTGAAGGCTTGAAGTGCATTTGTTCTTACATCATAACATTGTCATCTAGTTGTTAAAGCTACTTGACATTTTTCTTCTTTGATACTTCCATTAAATGCATCCTCAAAAGGTCTATAGCACAAGCTTTTTTTAATGGCAGGTCTACCATGGCCTTATAGAAGTTACAAAAAAACAAATGAAAGATGCTATAAGAAAAACAGCTTTGTTGAAGATGAAGAAACTAAACAAAAGGATCTCCACTAATAAAACAAAAAGTAGGTGCACTTGGACTTCCATAATTGCTGTGCACACAACTTCAATTCTCACACATAGTAACCAAATTTCAATGATTGCATAGGACATTACATAGAGAAGAATATTGAATGTCCTCAAAGTGCTGGCAGACACTCAGAAGGTTAGCAGTTTCAGGAACTCTGCTGAGAAGGTCCAAAGCATCCTTGGCCAGCCCATCCCTCTCTTCAACATTAGAAGTGCTTGCTGCTCTTTTTAAGGCTTCAATAGCTGAATAAAAATGGTAGTCAGACTCATTATAGTAACTTGGACAGCCCTCCCTTAGCTTTTTGTTGACATCATCCACTATGCCTTTGCCATTTGGTGCAATGTAATACTGCAGAGAACAACACAGGAATGTCCAGTGATCAACAAGTAGATCAAAAAATATCCTATATGTAGTAATGTAATACGGCTCATGACATAAAGATCATATTGGAAAATATTCAGATATTTCAAGCACCTCCCCCATGAGAGCAGCTATAAGTTGAGTAGCAATTTTCTCTCCTTCACCAAAACAAACAAGTTGGTGAAAATTGAGTTGGGCTAGTTGCTGGTGTTGAGCTTGATCTAGACTATGGGTTAATTGAGTCACATGATATTGTTGAAGAAGCTGAAGAAGTCTCAATGCTTCATCAGACCTTAACAGACATCGTATACATTCCATGACTCGCTTATGTGAGGTTTGCAAAGAGAGGCAATGATGGGACTAGGTAAGAAATAAACAATTATCATCGATTGAAGGATGCATAAATTTCACATTCTGATATTCCTGTGAAATCCTATAAGCAAGTTTGCTGATCATGCCAGGAATATAAAATTAATCAAAAAGATAATAATTGACCTCCATGGCTGCAAGTTCGACAAGGCTGGGCTCTATATAAGGCAGACTTTGCCTCTTGAGCGTAAAACCTGGAAGAACAGCCCTTGCTACTCGTGGCTGGGATGCTTCATAGGCGATCATCAAATATGACTTGGACTGTATTTTCCATGTTTGCAAAATCATCAGCTCCAAATGAACTAGAATGTTTCTCGTCATGAGCAGATATATCACCAAAATCCACGACTCTACCATAGTGACCCCGCCTTTGATTCTGCCAGCTCGTAGAAATTATTCAAGAGAACGAATCTTATCTTCCAAGATTTACATTGCTGCAACAGGCAATCTGCAACAAATACTAGAAGATGTATACGTGATGAACAAAAGATACATCAGATATTACCAGATTACTTTAATGAATGACCACTTCTTACAAAAATCAACATTTAGCTTAGGACAAATATGGACACTCTAATAACCATAAATCATACGCATGTAAAGGAATACTGCACGGCATGAAGAACTACAGAGCTATCTCCTATGATTTTTAGATTCTTTTGAGGTACTCATAACAAACTTACTCAATTATACAACTGCCATCAATTGCACATCTAATTAATAGAAAAAACTTTTATTATAAATAAAAAATATAATGAAATATATAATATAAAAAAAAAAAAATTCATCAAATCCATAGTACTAAGGATTATTGACCTTTGTTGAGGAAGTATGTATTGAGTGGCAAGCTCTCTCCAAGTCTACAGTTGCCAAATACAAACCATCTCATCATTGTCAATCTACTTGATTGAAAGGACAAAGTAAGCATCTAGTGCCTTTTAATTTAGAAAATAAAATAAAATAAAATAAAAACAAATCCTAATATAAAAGACTATCTATATGGGATTTTCTATAGAATTATAATAATCTCTACAATGTCAAATACTTCATTGATTATTGAACTACTCCTATGTTCATGGATTGAAAAATCAATTGCTGCCACTTGTTTTGAAAGAAGAGGAATGTCAATTAAAGTAAGGGCCATGATAATAAGTACTATCACCATTTTTTGTGAGAATCATATTAATTGTGGAAGTTGAGCCTTGTTCACCTAAGAAAATACTATTCAAAAGTAAAGAAGATGGACCAATATAAATTAGAATGGCAAAAAGTAGATAAGAGAATATGAAAGATGATGTATCAAAGAGGACCAAAATTCTACTAGAATAATGGGCAGCTTTAATCTTAATTAAAAAACCTACTTTAATTTGTACATTTATACAAACACCTAAAGGAGATTTATCAAAAATACTAGTACTTCCTATGATCTCAACAGAAGCAGCAAATCAAGTCATCGTAGCTCAAAAGACTGAAGGCTTTTGTCCTACAATACAAAAATTTCCATTTATATCTATCACACTACCAATTGATGTAGAAGTTATGAAGTGGATTTTGCATCTATTGGATATAATAGCAACCAAGTGCAGCCACTTTGATTCTAAACTTGATATTGGCACAATAGAAAGAATATTTGTCTTTGTAGTCCATATTATATGAAGGTTTTCACCACTTTAACCACATGACTCTTTCATCTCACCAATACAACTTTCTTCTATAATATTTTTAGGTACACCCTCTCTATTTTTATTAAGGTCAAACATTTACAAGTTAGACTTTTAAGAATGAGTGTAGAAGATATTTTATTCTTCATCAATTACTACTTTAAAGATGTCATCAATAGCACCAAATTTTAATGAATTTGGGACTATCCATATGCATGTACTAGAGGAAGAAATTAATATTGAGATAAAATTGAGGATTAAATGTTCATACAACATATTTTTTTTACTATGCAATATAAATTAATTAAAATGATATTCTAATTATATTTAATAAAATTATATAAGTAAAAAAAGAGCACCTAAAAAGAAGGTTACTTAGACTCTTGATGTGGTACACCTTGTGGCGTTAGCTTTACTAGCTATTGCTTATGGAATAAATTAACTCATATAAATGATCATCTTGATTTCTAAAAAAGATTTGGTCTAAATTAGTATGAACAATGCATGTTATTATAATTCCATTTATGAATATTATATATTGAGAAAGATATTGAAGTATAAGATCCTTGAATAGATTACCAATATTATTTTTGTTATAGCACATATTAAATAATGATAATTTTATAAATAATCTAAACGTTATTCTTTTGATGCTATATATAAGTCATATTAACTTGATTTTTTTGCATAATAAGAAATTTCAAGGATAAAATATAAATAAATTTTATTGATTAAATTTGACTCTGTGTATATTTAAGATCCAACCTCACCTCAATTAGATTAATCAATATAATAAGATATTGAATGGCTTCAATAAATATACTTAGCTTGGTTTTGATCAATCCAAGTGCATAAATTGCTTGCTCCTTTTCATTGTGTTCATGGCACTATCCATCCATGTTCAAATCAATACAACTATTGATTTAGATGTTCAAAACTTCTAATAAGAATAGTAGCTTATGTTTCAAAAAAAACCAATGTAGTGATTGTTTGAAGAATCTCATATGTAGATAATGTATGGATAAAATCTTCAATAAAATATATATTATATTTTTTGCACAATCTCAATAATATAATTAATTAGAAAATTTTTTATTAAAGATTTGAGTTATCTAGCTATAGCATTTGCTTTGCATTTTTACTACTTATGAAATTAATAAACAAAAATAATATCATCTACAATACTATAAGCTTAATAAATTTTAAGAAAAATACCATAAAAGGCTATATCATACTTTCTGTTTGCATTGTAACATTCTATTAAGACAAATAGAAGCTCTCTTGAAATGATAACATGAGGATATAATGACCACTACATAGAATAAGAATAGAGAATATAGAAATAAATAAATACTTGTTAATAAGCTTTAGTAAGTTGTAACTCCTAATTTGACTATTTAATTAATGCAAATTTTTGTATATGAATGCTACTATAAGTCTTCTATAGGCTCAAAAAAATTTAGTCCAATCCAACTTATAGATTGTGAAAAAATGTCAAAAAACTACACTAATATCACTTGGCTGCCAACTTAAAAGTTGATGTAGATGTTCCAATAGTAATATCTCATTCTATAACTATTAAGTTCAGTTAAAAATTGCTATATAGCTTAATCTTTAAGTCTTCTAATATCATGCCAAATCTCACCTTATTCCAACTAATAGATCTTCAAATATCATAGAAATTCTATCTGACTCCAAACTGCCAACTTTCAATATTTTCTTATACCAAAAATTAAATATCTCTCAATTGCATTGTTAGATTAATAAAAAATTTATGTACACTTATTATATCCAATCAATTAATCATTGTCAAATTTTGAATCATAGATGTGACACCAATTACATGAACTAGCTAAGAATACTAGCCTTAATTGTATTGCATAAATTTAAAGTCACCAATATAGATCTTACCTTTGAAAAATAATTACATAAGCCTTATGTTCCTACAATGAATTTAAAGCTAGCTCTCTAATTCCAATTATTGCTTTCTAAATGCTCCCATACTTTACCTTAGGCGGCTGTTTTAGTGGCTAAAGGTTTGATTTTGATCATGTTCTACAAAAAATCAACCCTCGAATATCAATCCAATCTATTTTGAGATTTTTTAAGTCAAATTCTATGTCAAATTTAGTCCTAATATCAATCATATTAATTATTTATCTTTTCTATCATATTTTTATTAATTTATGGCTTTTATAAGGTAATAAAAGAGTTTCTACAACCTAAAAGGTAAAACTATGAATCAACTTTTAATCTACTAGTTATTAAGACAAGAAAATAAAAAATAAAGTTTATATAAAAGCCATGTTTAAATAACTTCAATTATTATTAAACCAAGATGATTAAATATTAATTAGAAATTTATTTTTGACTATATTTTTATAATATAGTTATATTATAATACAACAATAGGCATAATTAATCACATCAATATAGAAGTTTAATTAAATGAAGTTAGATATGTTTAAAAAAATATAATTGATTGATTCAAAAGTGAAACTATGTGAAAGACAAGAACATGATGAAAGCAAATAAATAAGTAAGACTCTTTCAAAGAAACATAACAAAATAAAAATAGAAAAGTATGTATATTAGAAAGGAAACTAGAATGGCTATTGCCAAAAGACAAAGAAACTAAAGACTCTTAAAATTAGACTAGAAGAAAGAAAGAAATTGACAAGAGTGAAGAAGGCTTTATTCTTGCTTTTATATATACTATCTATCTAGGATCTATGTGACAACATTCTATAAGACCTTTAAAAACATGTTGACTTTACATGATACATATCTTAACTTGTATAACATGTTTTCTATATAGATATCATATAGTTAGCTTGTTCCACAAGCTACCAATACATGTGGCATGTGGTTAATTTATTGACTAAGTTTCTAATCTACTAGTTAATTATAAACACATATAAAATCAAAACAACGTATAAGAAGTTTTTCTAAAAGGTATTATGAAATTAATCTTTTTTTATTTATTTCTATTTATTCATGTTATTTAAATAAAAATAACAATATATATATATATATATATATATATATATATATCTTTGATATTATTCTCTTTTTTAGAAACAAGTTGCATGAGGAGAAATGATTACATATAGAAAAAATATAAGATGTGGTAAATTATATTTGCTAGTTATTCTTATCTTTGTTCCCTTTAAAGGTAATTGATAGGTCTTCTTAGCTATCGGTAATGTCCCATTCTAGAGTAAAAAGACCACCTTATTATTTAATTATTGTTGAATTCTTTATAACTTCTTTCAAATAAATCATTTGTAATACCATCAAGAATCATTCCTACCTCCAATAAAATCACCAAACATTGAAAGTTTCTTTCTAGGTCATAATATCAAATACATTATATCTCGCCATCTATTCAAGGATGAACATGTTATTCTTGAAGGTTTTTATCTGTATTATGTCAACTTCAAGGTTGTGATAATTATAATGTCTTATCCAATAAGTCAGAAAATGATGGTTCTTGAGTTGAATCTACTAGATGTTGGTTTTCAATATCCTTAACGCCATAGTTCTACAGAAAGTACAAACAAGGATAGAAGATAGAATGTAATCTTTTCTAAATTATATTTTTTTTATAGAAAAGGTTTGCTATACTTCATTTTAATTTTAATACATGTTGTTAATAAAAAATTTTGACCTTATTTATTGCATTTGTAAGATTTTTTGTTGGCTCCCATGTGCATTTGCTAATATTGTATCCATGCCAATGAATAAGGTATTCCAACTTATGTCAATGCTACTTTGATTCTAAGACTTCTTCCACCTCAAATTCTTGAGTATTATCCACTTCTATAAGAGGTGGTAGTATTTGTCTTCTTCTTGGAATATTCATTGTCTTATATAGCTTTAAAAGAGACACATGAAATACAAGATGGATTTTTATAGACTTTGATAGATGCAATTGATAAGCAATTGGATTGAATTATCTAAAAATAGAAAATCTACAATAATTCAACTTATCACAAAGACAAATAGTTTTAATATTACGACAAAGTAACCATATCTTATCACCAATATAGAAATAAAATTATTCCTTGTAATAAAAATCTATATTATTTTTTTTGTTGTCTTTGAACTTTTTTTTAGTCATGCCTTTATTATTGTATGTAGCTCAAATAAATGATTTGCTAAATATTTTGTCAAAGGATTATCAAATTTTGAAAAGTCAAAAATATTAAGTCATAGATGATAACCATAATTAGTAAAAAAAATTATTTATTTCATAGAAAAATATATCGTATTATTATAAGCAAACTCTGCCAATGGCAAAAAAGTTATCCAATCATCTTATTAGTAATTGGTGGTATATCTTAAATACTATTCCAAAACTTCATTTACATGCTTTATTTGCCCATCAATTTAAGGATAGAAAGTCAAAGATGGTTTTTTATCTATTTTTAAAATCTTAAAAAGTATTTTTTAAAATCTTGATACAAATTGAGTTCTCCTATCCAATATAATATCCTTAGAAAATCTATGATAGTAATAGATATTGTCAAAGAAAAGCTTGACTATTTTTTTTTATTTGTGATAGCTTTTTTATATGGTACAAAATATGTCATCTTAGTGAAGTGATCTAATATCACAAATATAGAGTCATAAGAACCTGAGACTAAAAGATTCATGATTAAATCCATAAAAATAGAAGTCTATAATTTTTTTAGAATGAATAATGATTGAAGAAGTCCATAGAATTGATGACAAGAAATTTTTGATCTTAAACAAATGTCACATGATTGAATAAAGTCTTTCACTACTTTTCACATTTGTAGCCACTTAAAATCTTTGGATATGAATTCTAAATTCTTATTGTATCTAAAATGACTAGCCATTAGAAAATTATGATATGCTTAAAGAACATGTAAATGTGCTTTTCATTTTGAAATGTATAGGTTTCTTTTAAAATAGAATAGGTTATTTTTTAATCCAAACTTGGAAGCATTATGAAATTCAAAAGAAGAATTATTTATATCTTGAATAATAGGATCATAGGACATACTTGATTGAATTTGTTTGACAAGGATTGAATCAACAATCAATATTGATTTTATTGTTTAAAGTTGATAATGCTTCAACTTCTAGAGAATTATTCTTTGTTGATTAAAAGATATATTTTTTTCTTTTGATATAAGATGAAAAAGTCTAAAAAGGATATGTGATAAATTGTGTTATTTTTTAAATCAATAAGTGATCTTTAAATCAAATCTTAACAAAGACATGCTCCAACGGATTTGAAAATGATTCAAAATACATGTTGACATAAAGTATTCAAGATTCTTGTAGTTGATATAAACAATGACTGGATTAGAAGTGCCTTCTAGATAATAGCACCATTCTTGAAAAAATCCTTAATTGTAAGAAGTTCTTTAATATAAATCTAGTAATTGATCTCGACTACTAAAACTTTTCTTGAATGAAAAACTATTGAATGAAGTTTATTATTTTTTTTCATTTATAATACTATGGCATCCAAAGCAAAATTTGATATACCTATTTCTTCAAAAAATGGCTTAAAAAATTGACAAGATATAAGATTGGTGCAAAAATAAAGGCTATCTTTAAAGCTTCAAATATTGCTTTTGCTTCTTGATTCTACTGAAGTTTGTCTTTATAAGTAAAATATATAAGTAGAATTATAACTTAAGAAAAGTTTTTAATAAAGATCTAGTAGTAGTTGGCAAATTTCAAAAAATATTGGATATCTTTTACTGTTTTTGAAATCTTCTAATCCATAATAGTTTGAATTTCTTTAGGATCTATCATAAGTCCATCATTTGAAATAATGTATCTTAAGAAGTTGACCTAAGTAGTGTAGAATGCACACTTATCTATCTTGGTATAGAATCTCACATCTCTTAGTTTTTGTAACACATAATAAATATGAAGTTTATATTTTTTTCAGTTCTTGGAATAAATTAAGATATCATCTAGGCAAAAAATAATAAAATCATCTAAAAATCTCAAAAAATATCATTTATTAGATGTTAAAAAGCTGTTGGTACATTTATAAGTCCAAAGGGCATGACATTGTATTCAAAATGTCTATACATTTGTTTGAAATGCAATCTTCTATTTATCTCCTTCTTTAATGCATATCAAATTATATATTCTTTGTAGATCTATTTTTATATAGATTTTAGTTTTATTCAATTGATCAAAAAGTTTAGATATCAAAGATAGTGGATTCCTATTCTTGATGGTGATTATGTTGAATCCTTGATATTTGACACACATTTGCAATGATTCATCTTTTTTCTTCATAAATAAAATTAGAGATCTTGTTGGAATATTGGAATGGTGTATGAAGTTCTTAGCTAAATTGATTGCTATTTATATAGGAAAGATTTTATAAGTAACATTTTTTGAAGACAATCGATGACCATCTATGACTTCTACATGAACAGGTTTAGTTTTTTTTTTTTTTTAATTAAAAATATGCTATGTCTTTTAGTAAATTTTTTATCAAAAAAACATACTAAGGCTCCTGAATCTAAGAAAGAAGAGGCTTTATAATATTTAGGTCCTAAAATAACATTTATTGCAAAACAAAGAGAGGATTTTGATGAAAAAATAGGACCTTCATTAGATGTTGTATAAGATTTCAGTTGCATGGTTCCTATTATACCTAAACAAACTTATTTTTCAATATACTACTTCTTTGATTATTATATTTTTTATTTTGTGGTTGCATTTCTTCTTTGAACAATGTTAAGTAGTGTACTTAGATTCTTTGCAATACAAGCACAATCCTTCTTGATGACTATGAGCCTTTTCTTGTTCAATAAGAGGTTTGAAACATATCGCATCAATTTGCATATTATCTACTTTCAAATATGTGTGTTGAAAAGATATTAGCATTATCATTGAATTATAATAACATTCAAGTACACTTACGCGACTTTTAGATTGAAATTCAAAAAGCCAATTATCACATCTTATAACAAAGTCAATTGTTTAATTGAATGTTTGAAGATGAAGTAAGTTGAGCATTAATTTTTTTACCTCATATTATAATCCGTAGAAAAATTGGTTAAGAAGTGTAGAACCATCATAATTAATATCAATTACAAGTTGTCAAAATTATGAAGCATATAATGTTACTAATCAATTTTCTTATTACAAAATATTGATCTTATTAGTTGCAATATGAATTGCATCATTTATTCCATATGTTGATCAAAATTTTGCTAAAAAAGTCTCTAGATTATTCAATATTGGATCTTTTTGTTTAAGAAAAGATAAAAATCATGATAATATTGAATCTAAAAGGAGTGTAACAATGAATCTAACTTGCGATCTTAGAGTTAAATAGCTTTAGAGTTGAAGTTTAATCAGAAATTGTACTTGATTTATAAATCCTCAAAACTTAGATCTCATACCATCAAACTTTTTAAATACTGCAATCCTTGGTTTTCTAATATTGGAAGGATGTTCCAGCATAGGAGAAGGGACA
Source organism: Physcomitrium patens (assembly GCF_059467195.1). NCBI lineage: Eukaryota > Viridiplantae > Streptophyta > Bryopsida > Funariales > Funariaceae > Physcomitrium > Physcomitrium patens. Next base: position 24,823,309 of record NC_143412.1, on the reverse strand, counting down.
TGATTTGGTGCAGATGTTGAAGTAGCTCCAATCATCTCTACAACTTTGCTCCCTATCATTCTTCTTACTCTATGTGGTGGTAAATTGAGTTGATGCATTGTAAGTATTAACTCTCTGAATTGTTCTTGTATTTGTGTCATTACACTTTTTATTTTAAAAAGCTTTTTTATAATAACACTTAAAGAAGAGAAGATGTCTAATATCACTTAAGACAAATAGAAGAGAATATTTGAAAAAAAAAAATACTAAAAACATTATCAATTTAGAAGAAATTAATCTCAAATCATAATATACTTAAGTCTTATCAAGAAAAGATAAAGTTCTAATATTATAAGCATACTCTTGTCAATTTATCAAAGATAAGAACTTCATAAAAGTAAATAAATAAATGAGACTTTCTCAAAGAAATACAACAAAATAAAAATAGAGAAGTATGTATATTAAAAAAGAAATTGGAATGGCTATTACGAAAAGACAAGAAAACTTGAGACTCTTGAAATTAGATTAGAAGCAAAAAAAAAGTTGATAAGAGTGAATAAGGCTTCACTCTTGCTTTTATTTATACTATCTACCTAAGATCTATGTGGCAATGTTCTCTAGGACCTCCAAAAATTTGTTAACTTTGTATGAGACATATCTTAACTTGTAAGGCAAGTTTTTTATATGGGCGCCATATAATTAGCTTGTTCTATAAACTACCTATTAGGGACCATAGACAAGACAAGGATTCAATACTAAGAAATGGAATTAATTCGACATTAAAACAACAACTAGATACAAAGCAAGAAGGTCTTAGTTAGACCACAAGAAGTAAATTGTCGAGATTGAGGATTCCCTCAGCCTAAACTCCTATATATACTAGATCCTAGGAAGCTTCTTGAGAAGTTTCTATGAGGCTTGAGAACAAAGTAAACCTAAGATCCTTCTTCAACAACTTCCTAAATCATCTAAAGCCTCTTAGAACCTTCAAGGGCCTCCTATGACATTCTAAAACTTTTTTAGAATCTATTGGAACCTTCCAAAATCTTTTGGAACCTCCTCAAACCTTCAAGAGCCTTCTTAGAACCTATTGGTATTTTTTAGAACCTTCTAGAATCTTCTGGAACCTCTTAGAATCTTCTAGAATCTTCTTCACTTATATGTCTATAATATTACCAATACATGTGATACATGGTTACCTTGTTCTACAAGCTATCAATACATGTGATACATGGTTAGCTTGTTGACCAAGTTTCTAACCTACCAATCAATTATAAATACATATAAAATCAAAATAACATTTAGAAAGCTTCTAAAAAACTTCTCTAGAAGGTATTATAAAATTAATTTATTTTTATCTTCTTTTATCTATTTATATTACCTAGATAATAATTATAGTAGATATACATCTATGATATATCATTTATATGGTAATAAAGAAAGAATTTACTATAAGAATCCATCCACATCGAAGATATCATGTCTTTTGATAAAATCAATTGTGAGATTAGACCAAGAGGTTGCTTTTAGAATCTCTTTTGCCATAAATATTGAATAAAATTTAAATGCTTCTTTGACAATGATCTGAAAGAGCATAGATAATAAAGATAGGTACATCCTATAAAAATACTTATTAGTGCTCTAATTTACTTTGATCTTTTCTTTATTCTATGACTGTCATTTCTCACTTAAATCTCATATACATTTGAATCATTACTTACTACCTTTGCTTGTGAAGAAAAGTGGATGCATGGTATTCATCATCATAATAATAAATGCATTGCACAAGTTGATAAGTCTTAGTATAGATGAAAATCTACGTCTTTGAAAGATATCAAATAAGGATTGCTTAAAAACCATGGTATATCAAGCCTGTTCTATACTCCTAAAGAAGTGAAATGCAAATCTCTTGTAATTCAATATAGAAGTAGATGTTTGGCCATCTCGACATCTGCTAACACAACTCCTCCTTCAAAGTCCATCCTAATAAAAAAAAACCTATACTTTCTTTCAGATTAAGAGTATTCTTGATTTTTTTTGCAAATTCATAAAGCTTCTTCTCTAAAATTTCAAAGCTTGCAATATGCCTTGATTTAAACTATTTTCAATCACCAATACATTAGACTTCTTTTCAACTTCACTTGCTTTGAAGCAACAACATGGACCATAATATAAGACTATTCCATGAGTTTATTCTTCTCTTATACTACTCTACAATGAACATGAAGAGATCACCCCTTTCAAAGGTTTCTTCTTTCTTCTACCATACCAAATATTGATCACATTCAACCATCTAATACAACCAAAATCCTATATTCTTAATTCTTCTTCTAAAACTTCCAATGATGTACATTTCCAAAATCTCGTGTGAAAATGTACTTCATTGTTGTGTCTTTGTTTGCATATTTTAAGTTATAAAGTTGTCAAGATGCAGTATAAGAAAGAAAAGACATTTCAAGTGTAGAATTCCTAGACCTCCAAAGAGACAAACAAGAGAGAAATGAGATAGTAGAGCTCTCTCTTTAGTCTGCACATAAAGCCACCAAACAAAGGTCCAATGTTAGAATTCCTAACAGCTTATAAAGTAGCTCCAACAATTACTTAGAGCCACATAGTTTCAAGCAACTCCTATAAATGCCTCAAGTCACATAGTTTTTGGCAATTCCAATGACTGCTTAGAGCTACATAGTTTTGAGTAGTTTCAATGATTGCCTGAAGCCACATAGGGTTGGGTAGACTAGTGATTGTATGTAGCTGCATAGTTTTGGGCATTTCTTATGACTGTCCAAAGCCACATTGTTTTGGATAGCTTGTAAGTAGAATTGGTGAGTTGGTTTGCTTTTCATTGATATAGCACAAAGTGCATATTGCAAGGAATTTGAGTGTGAGAGGTTAAATGTAAAGATACAAACAAGTAGTATGACAAGTATTTTATATTGGATAGAAGTTGGGGAGGTATAGGAGGTGAATTGTGAAGAAAAATTAGCAAGAGAGAGATGCCAACAAGAAATATTTTTAAGAATGATAAATGATAAAAATTATTTAATAATTATTTTGGTAGAAGCAATAATTTTGTTTTGTTGACATTGAATCAATTTAAGATTTATGTAGGTTGATTTAATATTCTTATATATATATATATATATATATATATAGATTATTTAATCAAATTTTATAGTAAGTGGTTATATTTAAGATGGTGTCATATTGGTTTTCAACAATATTTATTTGAATTAGTGGTATATATTATGTTAGATATTATTTATAAATAATACTCTTAATTCTTTATAAATTTAAAATTTATAGTATAAAATTTTATTGTTAAAAGCTAAATAATATTAGAAGATAATTATACATATATATATATATATATATATATATATTATGCTCTCTTTCAAAATTCAATTTCCATATTAGAATAAATATCCTTTGAAGAACTTCATAAATAAAGTTTGATAAATTCTTTTAATTCTTATATTATTGTTAAACATGAAATAATTCTTTTTTTTCAAAAGTTCATCCATTATACAAACTTCAAAGAAAGATTGAAAAATTTAACCAATTTTATATATATATATATATATATATATATATATATGATAATTAATAAAAAATTATATAAATTACTAAATATAAAATTAGTAAGTATTTACAATTTTCTTCAAATGTAAACTTTCTAAAACAGTCAAGGTAAGTTACATTGGATATTATAAATCATTAAAAAGTAAACACTTTTTTTATAAATAAAATAAAGAATGCTTTATTTTTTTCAAAGACACGACTTTCTTAGCCAAGCCATTCCATTTCCTTTTGTACACTTCTGATGTTCCCTACAAAATGTACCCACAACTTCAAGCCAAAACAAACCTTTGTAACTTTGACTCTACCACACTACAAGTTCTATTCTATTCATTATAACATCGCAACTAGTCCTCTTCTTCTTCTTCCTTTTTCTTTGTTTATGTGTTTTTTGCCATGAGCTTAAGAGAGCTTCAAGAGCACTTGGAGCCAAAGAGCTTCCAGATTTTCTCGGATGCAACTTGGTCTCACAAGAAATCTAGGTCTTTCTTCTGCGATTGTTCATCTGTTGTGTGGATTTAGCAAGGCAAGCTACAATATCAGGCTTGAGATTGACAAGGAGACGTTTAGGTCGGCACAGTACTTGCCGCAAGCAATTTTAGGTTAGTTTATGAAACAGTACAACCATATTCAACTTACAATGGACAATGAACGTTTTTAAACAACAATCAACTCACATAAACGCTTCTGACCGCCCGTACCTTACATTTATACAGACAATTTGTACAGATGAAGCACTCTTTCATGCTTGAAATTTACCAGTGGCACAGCTGGTCAAAGACTCTTGATTTACTCGAAGAAGGAACTGCCGTGCATCTGTGTGGGTTGCACCTCCACAATAGGACCAAGAATGTGGATGTGGGATAATAAGCTTGGATAGTAATAAAAAGAAGGCGATCTTCTAGTGGGATAAACATACTGCATACCACCACTAGTAGAAAATTTGTTCACCACCTTCTCAGGTGCATTTAAGCCGGGCTTGAGCGATCTGCGAGGAAACAGTCTTCCTCAGCCTCTTTTCGTCGTGCACTTATCAGTTGATCGAAAGTACCAGAGTTCTCAGGTCGGAGGCAGCGAGTTGATCCATATTCTCGATATTCACCTACTGAGTATCTTCTCGAATCTTCCATGTTTGACCAAACGTTAGGTGCAGCCGAGGATCCATTGGTTATTCCAACACCACCATCAACTACATAATTTGCCTCGACATTGTGATTCTCACCTCCAGTGTACCTGCTCAAACTGAACAAATGGACCTTTTCAGACAGGGATATGCAAAAACTGAATTAGTTTCGTTCCTGTGATTTTGGTTGTCCTACAGTCTAATGTTTCTTCACATTCTATTCCCCAGTCATCTCTACAGATAGGACATTTAAAGCCATTAAACTTCACAATTGCAGCATTATTCTCAATCTACGTGAACTAAATCTAATATCGCCAGTAATAAATATAATCAAAAGAGTAGGAGAAAACACATTGGTTGCAGTACAAGTGAGCTAGTCTTCTGGAGGCAAATGTTCGAACCTGGGCTCATATAGGTTTAAAATTGACGTTCTTCTGGCCCCGGGATTCTGAATACTAAGCTTCGCTAATTGTAAAGCTTTGAGCAAATCGTTCACTTTGCTTGCAGTCCTTTCACTTTTACTTGATGGTCGCCTTTGGAAATTCTCTCCTGAAAATTCCTGACCATAATCAGCTACGCTTAGAGACTTATCCATCATATATTCAGCTTGGTAATGGATTGACCGTGCTGAGCCTCCATGCACCTGCGAAAAGTATCATGTCAGAATTAAGAGCAAATCAAAGTGTAAAGATAGAGAAGAATACATGCAATGAAAACGCGAACGAGGCAAATGCTTCCAGGATAGAGCCGTGCACACGAAGTTGAAAACATGAAATGGCATGCTTCCCTCCTACACCCTGAATAGCAAGAACCTTGAACAAGGTAGAAATCAGTCCCATCCACCTAACTCTGAGGAACACATTTTTTCAGCGAGTAAGCAGTTATATAGAGATGAAGCATGAAGACGACGTATCAGGTAATAATATATGTTCACAAAATAAGGTAAAGGTTGTCGATGATGGAAGGACCTGGAAGGGCGTTTGTGAGCCCGATCTTGATATAATGATTCCTGAATCAGCCGAGTCCGCTACGTGTGCATAAGGTAAAATGTCATACCCCTCAGGATCAGACAATGACCTCCAAGAACCCTCAAGCCCTTCCATACTCCTTGAAACGCTTTCCATTCGTCCACGGTAAACTTCTCGCTCGTCATTTCTCAGAGGATAGTTGCATGGTACTTCTGGCCTTATGTATGCGTTGTTATTGCCAACCTGTGAACAAGTCGCCAATTTCCCAAGTTGTTGATGACGATCCATGATAGATACGTCCCATTGAGACGAACTATTTCCTTTGTTAGTTGACATCTCAAATATGTGAGGTTCTTCCTGCTTTACCCAACCAGCGAGAGATCGTGATCTAGAAGGCTCTACACTTTCTGTGTTGATTCTTCCAGAATGGCCTGGAGGGCTCTCATGTCTTTCTTCCAGGCTTGCACTTGGACAGTGGTAGTGGTTACTCTGCTCCAGAAATTGTGACCTGTCCACCTGGCTGTTCGTAATATCGCAATTGTTCTCCCCTCCACTCGTTACTGATGATGATGATCCGAGATGAGTAGTTGTAATATAGGAAGGATTCGGTGGCCTCTCCATTCCAAATTGTGTATGATGAAGCATAGAGTTTTTGGTTCCGTGATTCCCACCACTATTAGTTCCTTCTTCACCTGATCGTCCCTCCATCTCTTCAACTGTTGGAGGATCTAGATAAATGGAAGGAGAAGCGTTCTGAGAATAATAACTTACCACTTTACCGTTTTCTCCTCCAGCCAACAAGTTATGTTCTCTTGTGCCATGGTGTGGTGAAATCGGAGAGGCCGTAATGTGACGATAATATCTAGGATCGTGAAGCTGAGGCAAAGTCCTTGGAGATTGTTCCTGTTGAGTTTCTTGTTGATACTCTCTTGGATGAGGGGTTCCTGGACTGCTATTTGTCTTACTCATGGAGGCTTCCCCGCTACCCCTCCTGCTTGTCTGCAACGCAGAATTATGTTGCACTATTTGTCAAGCACAGATTTACCTCATAATTAATCAGTGATAAAGCAGGCGAGGTTTCCGTTAAGTACTCCGTAATAGATTCTAAAAGTAGAACTTTTGATAGGAATCACGATATCATGAGATCATGAACTTTGATTTTCATCAGAAAGAAGAACACACCGAGTTCTGCTGAATGTAGTTCTGATCCCATTCTCGCTGGATATTTTCCTGGGCTTCGAATCGCTCAATCAACGTGGCAACCTTTTTCAACTCCTTTGCCTGTAATTTACTAAATTGGGCTTCATCCAATGAATGATCTTCCCCTGCATCTAGGACGGTTCCACCAAAATTTCGTCAAATAACTGATATTGAGAAACATTCTCCAATTTTTAAGTCATCTAGCTTAATTTAAAAGATTCTTTTCATGAAAGGGGTTTGTTGAAGGTCACAGTCGATCGCTACCTTCTTTTCTGGTAGTACTGGTGCCAATTGTTGTTGGCGAGGCATTCACATCCTTCAACTGCTCTTTCCCCGTGTTTGCATCATTCAACAGTTTCTTATCCTCTGAGAAGCCAAGCGGACGTCAGTTAAGACCTCTCTCTTGAATAGCACCACCTTCTTTCACGCCACCAAAAAAGGCAGGAGTGATACAATCACCATAAGCCAGAGGTTGTCGTGCAAAGGGACCATTACATGAAGCTGGCATATACGTTTCTGGGGGATCTACCAAATCGTAAGAGGGTTGAATATAACCGTAATCTTTTAATAAGTTTTTCTCATGATTGTTTGCTGATCGATTCATCTCGAAATAGAATGTGGCTACGATGTTCAGGATGCGGTACGATATGCGCTAGATGTAGAAAAGACTACCTCAAAGACTTCATTGCAAACAATTATTTTATTCATTCTTGACAGCCTACCAATTTTATTAATACAAATATCAATATCTGCGGGAGTTTCACACCTATGCTAGAACTCAAAAATAATGACTTACTTATACCAGATAGTTTTGGAAGGACATCCTGCAGCACACTTGGAACTTGGCCCATCCAGGTAAAAAGTTCTTCACGAACAACCTCCTCTTGATTCTTGTCTTCAGCAAGAGCGGCCATTTCCTGTGTCATCTGATCCCACATGTTGCGCAGCCGCAGTTCTACTATTAACCTGTTGAAAAAAGACCACATATTTGGAAGTGAAGATGGGGAATTATAATTCCAAAGACATGGTGAAACGTTGCACTCTGTCGAGGTCTTTTCAATACGGAGTTTAAAAGTAGTGTGTCCTATTCTAGGCTGATCTTATCATGCCATTAAGTACAATTTTGTTTCCATTGAAGCATTAAACGTTGAAGCTAATCCAAATATCCAGTGGCATCAGTACTTCATATTACTAGAAATTAACGAAAATTCATTATTCAAGTATTCAAAAGGGATAACCTTCTATCTTGTCGTCTAATCCCTGAGTCAGCACAACCAACTGTGCCGTCAGTTGCAGATATCACTCCCGGTGCAACACGAGTCTCTTCTTTGACTTTCTTTGAATCATTACTTCCCGACCTTTGAAGTGTCTGAAGCTCACCATTCTCCTGCTTGGGCATTGAAGTTATGTTCTCACTTGTCACCTGATCGTTGACATATCCAATTTCCAGAGTTGATGACGGAATGTCGCTTAGCTTCAAAGCCACACAACCACATGGCTTGGCGTCATCCACGCAATTTTCAATCACTTGGATTTCTCCCTCAACCCAATTTGCTGACTCTTTATCTATATTTTTAGAATTATTTTCCTCGTAAGGGGTCACTAGTTCATCCTTCTCTGGCAATAGCATATTCTTAGCTGTCTCGCAGGTGTGGCTTGGTTCCATCGATTTCTCCAGTAAGTTAGTATCACATTCCGTGTACTTCGAGCTCTCCGTAGGTGCTCGTTCCCCTGTTACTCGTGTAGAGAAAAGGCTAATTATGAGAAATAAAGTACTTGAGCATTATCAACCTGGATGCAACGACAATAGATGTGATAAACAGGTACCTCTTGGAATTAAAACAACGTGAACCACAAATGGGATGACCACTGACCTAGTGATTGGATTTCTAAGAGAGCTTCTTGAGCTGCTTCCTCAGCCTTCTTTTTGAGCTGAATTTCTTGATCCAATTTTCTTTCCAGATCAAGCACCTAAAACACCAATAGATACCTCTTCATAACAATGGCCTATTTCATGTTACCCTCACACATTTGTCATGGTTAATGTGTAACCTCTAATTTATTATTAGTAATACAACATGAGACGCAGATACAGTGGCGTTTGTACAGACGTGGTCATATATTCCTACTTCCATCGAGGATTAGGTTATCCAAGAGCATATATATTGTTCGATTATTGAGCAGTTAATAAAAATTTATTACCTTTTTTGTAAGAAGCTCAATCCGATCTTTTGCGGCTTTTGAGGAAGCGCGCTCTGCTAAAAGTCTTGCCCTCAGGAAGTCAACTGTTATGACTGGCGATTCATCTCCTGTATGGGGCTTCCTGCAGGATGCATAAGAATAAGCTTTTAAGTCGCAACATAGATTAGAATCGTGTGTAATGAAAGATCGGCAACCTCCAAGTACAGTGGATGAAGAGCAAAACTGCAATCAAGCAGGAAATGTATACAACGTAAGAAAATTGATGTTGAATTTCTAATAAAGTTTCAATGAGGATCGTACTACCTGTCTAACCCTGAAACATCTGTATTACATTGGTCATTTGCATGCTCTGCGTTGAGAGGTGGTACTTCCTTGCGGTTTGTAGGCCGCTCATCAATACATCCATTTGTTTTCAAGGGGGAGGGTTTCATATCCGTAGATTTTTCTTTGACATGATTAATTGTCTCCTGCTGATTTCCTGCTGCTTTCCAGGTTGCACCGCCCATGTGCCTACTGGAATTCCCTTTGAAAGAGGTCTTCGCAGCTTGTGTTGGCACCACAGACTCTGAAGTGTTTGAAGATACCAAAGGTCTTATAGCTTCTTCTTGCGAAGTGGCATGATTAGTAATCGATGTGTCAGCTTTGTTGGATATTTTAATACCATTCACTTCTGATGTTAACACTATTTTCGTCTTGTTTTGCTCCTTCTTGATGTCATTAACAAACTTGGAATCCTTCATCTCCTCTTTCCCCGCCTCGTTATTTTTGATCTCCTCCTGAAGCTTTTTTCTCTCATTTTCTAAACGTTTCGATGATTTCCATCTTAATGGCGTCACAGGGTTTAGAGGGGCCACGATTGACTCTCTAGTTGAAGATTTGAGAGCGACCAATCCCCCGTCCCGTTCCAGCTCATCAGATGTTCTAGACCCTCTGAAGAAATACAAAATTAGAGAAGTAAACATCAATAAAAAATAATTATAAAAATGTTTTCAATGTATGTGAGCACATTAACGAGAATACAAAATTTTGATACGGACAAGTTCATAATTTGAACCTCATACGAGTTTTTAAAGTTTTTAAAAGCTTATTAATAGGCAATCGTGTTCATAAAAGAGAACTTCTTCAGTATGCCAAGACTGACCATCAAATGAGAAAAACAAAGCCTTGCATTGCAGTTCTAGAGTACATACAAATGCATTGTGATTCTAGTGGCTGACATGTGGAATCGCAACACACCAAAATGAGTAAAGAAACAAGGTCTAGTTCGTTATTCGAATCATGCACAAAGAGTTTAAGTGGAATGGATTCCAAGTGTAACTAAACAATCTTGCAAATTAGCAACTTCAGATGCACGATCTTCTCAGACAAAAGTTAGATTAGGAGGATAATAGTAACATCCATTCACTACAAAATCACCAAGCGTTCACAGAAATCGTGATGACATTCTTCGTCTCACGAATGAATTCTGAACGATTTATTGTTATGTTACGAAAAAAATGTGGTTGTCTACCAGCATTCAGCAAGAATACGCTACGACATGCAGACATGCAGACATCCTTCAGAAATTTTTCTGATCGTAGGTTCACTGTCGCAAATCTCATCGTTACAGAAAACACTACATGACATAATCTCACTGGACGTGTTAGAGCCGACAGCAATCAGGTTGTCCCCTGTATCTACGCGTTCCTACAAGCAGTAGGCCATTCACTTCATGTACTAGTTCTTTAGAATGTTCCAGCAGTAGTCTCGTCATACGTAGTCACTATATTCCCCTCCCATTGATACAGACCCAACTTGTTTCTTCATTATACCATAAATTAAGGGAAAATCGCAACAGTATTGAACAAAGAAATATCTTTCCTCGTCTTTGACAGTTGTGAAGAAAGCAGACCTCATGGAATACAGTGTGGAAGGAGAGCGCTTCTCCTCCATGTCCTTGTCGCAGATTGGAGACTTGGACTGAACGCCGTCGTTTGCGACTACTTGACGACAAGTCAAACCATTCGAGACGGGATTCCTCATCGTAAATCGCGGCAGAAACACAACTTTCTCCCTTGTGGCCTTCTTCAGTACTCTCATAGAAAACACTTAGCCCTCCACAGACAAACGTATTTGTAATTTTCAAATCTTCACAGGTGTCAAAACGGTGTGAACGCAATCTTCTCAAGTGAGCCTGATAGAGTTCGAGCTGAAATCCCAACACAAAAATGCGAAAAAGATGTTCCTGCAACACCACGAACTGCCATCGCAAACAAATCAAATCATTTCTCAAAAGGTGTATTTAGTGTCTCCGTAGTCCTCAAAAGCATAACGTGTAGCAGAGTAATTCGAGAGAATTCGATTGTAGTTGTAGTAGTATTTTGAAGAAAAGAAGGCACTCCAAGGGTGTACAGACTAATCTATCCCGGACGACAACAACCTCACTACTGTCGAAGGTTTCAGACGCTCTTCGAAGAAAATCAACGTAATTCACAATCCTTCGCAAGCAACCCACGCGCAACCCTACCTCTCCAAGCCTCGCGGATTTGCAACTACCCTAAATTAGAACAGTCCAACACCCCAGGTCACAGCACCGAGGATTCACATTGCGTTTTTTGATATAACTTATCTCTGGAATCATCATTTCAGAATACATTCTTTCAGTGCATCATTCGTACCAAGAGTGTCTCAGTGTGGACTGACTGCCAGAGAAATGTGTTGATTGGAAATAATTCCTGACGTCGTAAGTTGCAAACACGTACCGAGAACACACGAATACATTTTCTGTTGCTCAAACTTCTCACTCATGCAACTGTCTGAATTGCTCACGAATCGCCAACATAGCAACCCTTTCCGCGGGAACCTTAGGCTCATTGTTGAGCTCAAGTATTGGCTCCTAAAGCTCCTAACAGCAGAACCCTGAAGATGTAATCTTTTTGCTAAAGCTCAAGTGTCCTCTGTTAGCTCTGCTTCACTCTCTGATCTCTGAATGCCAAGGAGCCAATGCGAGAACGTAGTCCGACACTTCACCAGTTTGTTACTCTTCACTCCAACATTACTTGTCACTATCTTGAGAACTACTCTCGCAAGCCTCAGTCCGATTCTACTGCACCTAAATCACTCTCAGACTAACTCCTGTTCAAAACTCTCTATCTCTCGGTTATCACTAACCTTCTCAAAACTTCAGATGTCATCTATTATACTTTTCCTATGGCTCTGCAGTTCTTAATGCAACGCGATGGCCTTCATCCTCACCAACATGATCAGTCGCAGAATGGAAAAAAAAATCCTCGACTCTCGTTTAGGCAACCACCTACTCGACTCCAATCACTTGCATGCCATTACCTGATTCTCTAGACTCCAAAATATCACACTGATATTTGTCAAATACTCGACTCCTCACGACACCAAACGTCGTTCTCATCCTCCCTTCGCTAATACATCATTACCGAGCTTCACCTCTCGATTCTACACTCCTGTCCCAGTCTCACGACTCACCTAGTTCTCAATTATTATTCTGCCTGTGTCCACTGTGACGGTGCATCTCCAGCTACTTAGTTAGCCCTTCCTTCTGACAGGACAGCGTTGGAATTGTAGCGGATGAAGACATATGGATGAAAATCATTCGTCCTTTTATTTGTATCCATGTTGGTTTTGGGGACATATTCTAGGGTTATGCTTTCTAGACATGGCATGTCAAAATGCCTTTGTTTGGATTTTGGGGGCTAGAGAGGAATAGGTGTTAAGCTTGTACTACTGTAATTTTTTTCTTATTCATCAATAAGTGGATGTTGGGTAATTTTAACAATTTTTTCATGTGCGTATGTCTTCTTTTAAAATTTATAATTTAGGACTTAAGGCGGAGGGCCTTTGGATAGGGTAAGGCAAAGTGGAGATAGCCAAGGAGGAGGGCTATTAAAACATTATGTAGCATAATTGATCATATACCATACATTGGTTGGAATTAAATCTAAAACCACCATGATTCTATTATAAACCTCCAAGCTACTAAACTCTTTGTTTAGATTGATGAACTTAAGTTCTACAATATAAGAATAAGAAATCAAATATAAATTAAATGATTGAAGACAATAACATTTTTTAGAGATCAATAGAAGATAAAATTTGGAAACAACTAGGGATTAGCTACAATTTTTGAAACATGTAAGAAAATAATAATAATAATAATAATAAACATAAATGGATAGAAAAATACTAGAATCAGCAAAGACAATGTATATAAATGGAACAGTTAAATTACGTCTTATAAAATTATTCTCTATGATCTTCAAAATCTATAAGCACAACTACTTAATAAAACTTATTATATATTATGTTATGCACCTTTATTTATACAAATCTATAGATATAAAGATGTTATATATTTATTTTTATTTTTTTCATTTTATGTTTTTTTCCTTCTTTTTTCTAGAGAGCAAGGTTGCAAAGGAATAGATACTTAATTTCTACTATAGTAAATAAAGTTTTTTCATCTATATATGTATGTTAAGTAATTTTTGATTTAATTTAATTTATCTATCTTTATTATATTTTACCTATCCAAGAAACTTGGATCTTACACCAAAGAGAGCAAAGACAAGGAGACAAATAAAAGAGAGCTAAAACAAAGTAATAGCACAAAAAATGGATCAAAACTTAAATCCAAAATGAGAAAGTCAATCAATGTTGTACTATAACATAGTTATTGTATAAAAATAAATAAATAAATAAATAAATAAATAACAAGACATATATTATAGAAGAGCTTAACTAAAGACTTAGTCTTTGTAGGGCCTTAAAGATTAGCAAAATTAAGTCTATAAATATCTTTACGTAAAAGTCAAGGATGATTTCTAAAAAATATTACTTAAAAAAATCTTAAATTAATATCTAAGAAAGATCATTTGTGAACCTAGATTGAAATCAAATCCCAAGGCACAAAACCACGTGTATATGACATTTATAAGGTTTGTTGATCAATCAAAGATTAAGATTGGAGATTAAATATTTTTATGTATTAGTTTTTGGCAATTTAGATTTGTAATAAATCTATGAGAGTTATAAAGTTTTTTAATTAGATTTAAGTGACTTTATTTTAGAGAAATAAAGAAAGGTTTATAATTTAGAGAATTTTATGAGTTTTGTGGTAAATCTATAAGTAAAAAATTAAAAGTTTGGAAAAAAAAATTATATTGAATTTATGATTTAAATTTTAGGTCAATTAGGTGGTTAAATTAAGGTTTTTTTTAGAATTGATTATGGTTGATTAGAATCTTTTTTTTAATTAAGAATTTTATTAGAATTTGATAGAATTCAAGTAGATTTATTTAAAACTTTAATAGAGTTTGTTAGGATTCAATTAAGATTAATCAAAGATTTAATTTAGATTTTGTCACAATTTAATTAGAACTTATTAGGATTTAATTAAGTTTTATTTAGGATTTTTTTAAAGTTTATGGATATATTTTAGGATTTAGTAATGATTAATTAGGATTTATTTCGAATTACTTAGAGTTTATTAAGTTGTATTTAAGATTTCTCTTAGGCAAATAACATGTATTTAGGATATTTTGAAACTTGTGTAGATTATTTAAGATTGCAAACAAGGTATTTTTAAATACATTATACATTGATTTTTGATTGTAAATCCAACTACAATTGTCTAAACCTTCCACAATTAGATGCCCAATATATTCTCAAATTAAATTCACATTATACAACATTGTGGTGGATACTAGAATTTAACTTAAGACTTATCTGAAGTAGATGAAACCTTTACCCATGAGCACTAGCCTTTCAAGTTGATGACTTTGAATTAGAATTCCACAATATTTATACTAATCTGGACAAAATTTAGAGTAGTACCTTGAATGGATGGATTTTGCAAAGATGAAGCAAGGCACAAGCTTGTATCTGGATTGTATCTCCCAAGAATAGAAAAGAGAGGGAGAAGGGGGGGGGGGGCAAAGGCTGGTGCTTAGATTATTATGTCAAAGCAAAAACTTGTTGATTCTTGCCATCTTAAGTGCAAATTCTCAGTGTCATTTCAGATATTTTAAATGGATGTTTTTTTTGTTTTGCTCATCAAGTAAGAATACCTTATATTTCCTACTCTTTATCAATAAATGGGCCCGAAATAATTTTATGTGCTCTAAGTTTTTATGTTATTTTATTTTTAAAAATATTACATGTTTCATGAAAAATTGAGTGTGGGATTTAAAAGCATGAAAATGAAGCAGTAAATTCAAGATATAAGCAAGAACAGTAGGATAAAACATTGATTGCAGGAGTCAAATGGTCAGCTGGACTAGAACACAAGGTCCAATTCTGTGCTGAGAAGCCAATAGTTTTAGAAAAACTTTAATTTTTTGCCATTTGTTGACATGCTAACGTTTCATATTTAACAACTCTGAACCATTACATGTGGAAAGAGTGTTAGTCTAAAGAAAAAAAATACTAAAACTAATCTTTGATGTAAAGAGGAAAATTACTAAAAATATGAATTTTATGTTAAATTGAAGAAAAGCCTGTCTTTGGAGGTTGTATAAATCTTTAAGAAGAATGATTAGTGCCTTGCATATCTCTGTGAAAAAGAAACAGTCCAACTTTTTGTTAGTGATGTGAGCAATGAACAACTATTTTTATTAAACATACTAAATATTTATACTTGTTTGTTTGTTCATTTTTTTCATTTTGAAAATATCATGTTTTATTTGTTTTTCTCATGCAAACACTGGTTCATCCTATCTTCATATAAGTTCTCACCTGCATACTTATCATTGTTTGGTTTCCAAACGTGGAAAAAAAATATTATTACTAATTTTTTTTTCTAATCTGAATTCAGATTCAAACGATTTTATTCTGGTGAACAATGGTGAATAAAACTTTAACTAGCATTTACTCACAACACCTTTTTCATTATCTTTTGTCTTGTAACCTCAATTTAAAATTTTATCTTATGTTAGAAAATAAACTACTATCCACGAATTTAAAACCTTCAAGCATTGTAAAAGTGTATTGTAAATTGTGAATTAATTATCATCAAATTTTATTGTTCAGACTAAGGATAGTAGTTGTACCTTAACAATATGACCTTTTAATACATACATACATACATACATTCATAATTCACTCTGTAATAGTTTTTAAAATAAATAAATAAATAAATTGTGAACCTCTTGTAGTTTCTTTTCTCCTTTCTTTCTATATTAAAAAAAAAAAAAAAAACAAAAAAAAACAAAAACAAAAACAAAACACACACACACACACAGAACATCTTTACATAAGGATGCCATATCAAAAGTCTGTTTGAATCAAGTGCTAGAATTGCATTTTGGGTGCAAGATAACTCAAATTTTTTGACAAAATTGGTAAAGCTTTCATCACCAAAAGCAAAGTCAACAACCCTATGGACTTTTGTAACATCATTTATGTAAATTATGTTAAAAAAGATGCAGGATCAGGAAACTGTGCCATGACTTAGCAGCGCCATGGCATGAAGTCTCAATAGGAGCACTACCTGCAAATCTGAGAAAGAAAGCAAAAAAAAATCAATAAAATCAATAAAAATAAACACAACAAATCAAAGTTTTGTGAGCTTCAAATCCACTGCCACTGTAGACACCAATGCAAGTCATATCCAGAGGGGTCAGTCTACGGCATTGAATTGGCTGTGCATTTTGATGGCCTTGAGAGTGTCAGAAAAGGAGCTCAGAGAGCCCCTGTAAACAGTAGTTGGCTGTGCTCTGCACAGAATCCTTTACCAGTTCAAAGCCCAAGGTTTGTTCAACCTTTATCTCCCTCATAATGCCAGCCCTGCATTCCCTCTTTTGCTTTGTACCCGATTCCTGCTTCTCACACTTTGTGTTGGAATACAGTTGAGCTGCCTCCCTCATCACCTCAAAAAAATGTTCTAAACCTTCATGTTGTTCCACTTAGGTCTGTGGTACAGCATTCATGCTTCCTTCTTTTGACAAAGACATTAGAGTAGCTGGATCTGAAACACAGGAGATAGAAGAAAGAAGAAGAATAAAAAAACACAGGCACTACTAGGGGTCTAAGTACAGTAAGTGAGGTTTCACACAGTTTAGAAGTGTGTGTTTCAGTAGAGATGTGGGTTTTGCTAGAGATGGAAACAAACAAACTTTGCAAACAAAGCCTGAGTGATTTCAAGACTTTCCATCAAGTTTGTCTCTAGGTTGTGACAGTGTGTGTATTATTGCCCATATCCCTAGCTGTAGATTATATATTCACATCATGTCCTTGGGATGTGCTCTCTGTTCTACAGTGAAGTGAAAGATTTATTTGTACCTGTGACAGGTTTTGTTGTTTGGCAAGCTGGTTTTTAGATTATAGGTTAGGCTTGTCAGATCTACAGTGGTACATATAGCTCTTGTAGGATGACATGAAGTGGAAGTAGTCAAAGAATGGAATAGATAGAATATGCCTTGAATGAGATACAATGTGGCATGAATAAAAGAAGAAGAATCAACAAGTTGAGGATATCAAATTTCACCATTTTACCAACCTTAGGCTTGAATACTAACCTCTTACTCTTGTAAATGTAGAGACACAAGTCCTCCATTAAGGGAGTGATGCAATACAAGATATACCCTCCACAGGGAGAGACAGGGGCTTTAGATCTTTCACATTTTTGGCAATGATATATTTGTAGAGGGTCAAGAGAAACCACCCATTTCTAAAAATATAAGCATGTGGAACTTATGAAATAGAAATGTTTTTGTCATGATGAGAATTAATTTCTTAATATAGGAGAAACACATGCTTGCACTGATGGAAAAATATGTTTCTTCAAGTTACCATTCCCAAACATCATCTTATTTGATACTATTTCACTTAAAAAAACTAAGACCAAAATCCTCTACAAATATAAAAAAAATCTCAAGAGAAACATTCTCAAAAATTTAACTCATTCTGTAGTGTAGTAAAGTAAAGAAGAAGAAGAAGAAGAAGAAGAATTCGTTTATCTGTTATGAGCATAAACATTTCTACTATCCAGCTTTGCTTTTGGAAACTACTCTAGTCTATTTGGAATTCCTAGTATCAAGTTAAAATAAAACACCAAAAATTCCCAAAAATAGATATTTAAAATTTGATCATTTCAAAGATCTATAAAATAATAATAAAAATAATGATTTTTTGGATGTAGCATGCACTAGCATCTCTTACAATATAAGAACAATTGCAAGCATAATAGTAATATTCATAATCTTTAATATACAAAATAAGAAGTTAAACACATATAGAGCCAAATAAATTGGAGTAATTAGAAAAACATTACTGTGATTCTAAGTTTAAGTTGGAAAAAGTTAGTCTATTATATATGAAAAATTTGTATAATAAATTATATATATATATATATATATATATATATTTTATAGATAATTTATAAGACACTAAGATTATTTAAATAAATAATTAATAGTGAAAAAGAACCTATAGTAAAAATTGAAATAAAAATAAAAATAAAAAATCAAATGTACCAAGGAATTCTAACCCAGAAGAACAAGTATCATCATTTCAAGAAGGAACCAAAAAAAGTTATAACATGTGTAGTAACCAATACAAAATAGGGCATTAAAATTAATTTACTATGTTTGATTCATTTTTTATATAAATTTATTATTTTGAATATCAATTATATAAAAAAATATCTTATAATAATACAAAAAACAAAATTTAAATCTATTAACAGAAATATACCCTAATAACCACCACAATATTGATCTTTAAATTTTTTTATGTATATATAAATATGTATGTAAAAATTTAAAATATTACAACACAAAAACTAAGAGAAGATAAAATAAAATATAGGATATAAGCTTAGACTTGGTATTATTGAGCGATTTAAAATATTTAAAAACTAATAATAATTAAATATCAAATATTTAAATATTTAAATATATAAAATTTACATTATAAATTAGCAAGGATTTTTTATAAAACTATATCCATGTTAATACGTTAAAATTAATTCTTATTTAGAAAGCATTAAATATAAGATCTAAAGAAAGAAGTATGACTAAAATTTACATTGAATACAACATTTTAAAAAACTTTCAAAAATCCAGAAATATTACTAATATATATATATATATATATATATATATATATATATATATACATATATATATATATTGAAGAATTTAAATTATTTTATTTTTTTTAAAAAATATTCATTATTTCTTTTCAATATGTAAAATAGATATATTATTTTTTATTTTTTATTCTATCCTTTAAATTATTCATTTAAATTTAATATCAAGAGAATAAAAAATAAAAGATTATATATTAAGATTAAACTAAAAAATTATAACTTTAAAAGATAATCAATTTTTTAAGAAATCAAGAAATTTGATGATTGTTGCACAATTTGTACTTTACATTAAACAAATATCTATCAACATCCTTCCAATATTCATTCAAAGATGCATGTTGGTTCTCAATAATAAAATTAACAAAAAAATCAATCTCATTAGACAAAAATATCTACATTTCTTACAAACGTGAAGTAACAATGCACATAAATCAAAATTTCTAGGTCTAAGAAAATTGTGTGAAAACATGTGCTTCTTTAGTCACTAAGATACAATAGGAGGCTTATTCTTGGTTAAATAAAATAAATCTCACCTATTCCATTATATTAATATGATTTTACAAAATAATTATATATCTTGTACTTTGATTTTTTTCTTTTCATCTATTTTTTTTTCTTACTTGTCTATAAATCTAAATATTGGATAATTATTTTAGATTTCGTAAGAAAGTCATTTAAAAAAAAAAAAAAAAAAAGTTCCTAAAATATTAGTAGAGAGGTAATAGTTAAAGATTTGAGATTTTTGAAAAATAAAAAAATAAAAAAATAAAAAACTATTAAATGATTAGATAAAATTAAATATTTAAGATTTATTACAATGTTATGGTAAAATGATCCATTTAGATTTTTCATTCATTTAATATCATGTAGAAGTTAGATAATTATTCTATTGCAACATTTTCTACCAAAGCTTGATCTATTAAACATATCCATGATTCTTATACAATATTCTTTTCAATAATTCTATGGTAGTTCAATTGGCGTAATATTTCCAAATACACTTACAAGCTCAAAAGCCATAAGATTATTGCATGCATTTTAGATAAACTACCATGTCATATATATATATATATATATATATATATATATATATATATATCTATCTAAAAGAAAGATAACAAAAAAATTATACAAGCACCTTGAAGTTTAGAAATCCAAAATATTTTAATTTTCATACTAAATAATGAGTCTAATTTAACAATTCTATAAAGATATAATACTATGTGACATAAAATTGTATTCCAAACCTCAAATTATATCACTTCTATAAAAAAAGCTTCAAAAATATAATTTTTATTATAGAATTTTATCCATTTATAGCACCAAATTTAATATTTTTTAGCATGTGGCTTTAAAGCAATGAGCTAAGTAGAACTAAATTTAATATAAATAATATAAGATTGATAATAAATGATAATAATTAGAGAGATTTTTATTATAAATATAAATATTTATATTAATAATTACTAAGATTAGAAGAATTAGTTAAAAATAAATAAATTCAATAATATTTTATAGAAAAGCTTCTTAGATGTAGATTTGACTTTTTAAGTATTGATAGGTAATTAATAGGTTGAAAAAATTGTGAATAAGTTGGCCATGTATCAGATATATTGACTACTTGCTTTATAAATTAGATACATGTTGCACATATTAGTCACTTATTATATAAGTTGGTCATATGATACACATGTTAAAAACTTATTTTGTAAGTTGAACATGTATCTCTCAAATTGGATATATATCTTAGATGACTTATAGAATGTCACGACATAGTCTTTTAATTGCATAGTATATATGGAGGCAAGAATGAGGCCTTCCTCACTCTTGTCAATGTCTTTCTTGTTCTAAGCCTTGTTTTAAGAACTTTTAGTCTTTTTATATCTATTAATAGATATTCTAATTTCTATCATATAACTATCTTTGATCTATCTATTTTCTTTCTTAAAATATCATAAGAATATATTATTTCTATAGAATTTTACTATAACTAATATCTTTAATAGATTTATGCATGTGATAGTAGATTTTAAGACTAATCTTACTATCAAAGGTTTGAATATAGATGTCAATGCATTTATAAATGAAGATTGTTTTTTTTTTTTTAATTAAGGTCTTGTTTTGGTAGATGTTTCACTTTAAGCAAATCATGTAGCATAGTTGTTATATAGTTATATAATTTTTATTAATTTATTACTAATTTTTTAAAAAAATTTCTTGCAAAACAAGCTCTACTTTTATCAATACCTAAAAAGACACCAAAAAAAAAAAAAACTAATTTTTCCTATGGAAATTTTTCTTCTTTAATCAACTAAATTTTTGATATTAAATAATTCAAAGTTTTCTTGATTTCTATTTGAAATCATAGAATCATAAGCTTATCTTCTTAAATTTATATCAAACTACTATCAAGGACAAGAACTTGATAAAGGCAAATAAAGAAGTGACACTTCTCTCATAAGAAAGATGTCAAAATAGAAATAAAAAAGTATGTATATTCAAAAAAGAAACTAGAATGGCTATTGCCAAAAGTATCAAAGATACAAATTAGAAGAAGATACATAAACTTGTGGAATCTATGTCAAAAAAAAAATGAAAAAATAAAAGAAAGTATGTATATTTAAGAAAGAACTAGAATGACTATTGTCAAAGACTAAAAAATATAAGATTCTTGAAACTAGACTAAAAGCAAGAAAAGAGTTGAAAAGAATGAAGAAGGCCTCACTCTTGCCTCTATATATACTACTTAACTAAGAGCTATATGGCAACATGCTACAAGACCTCTAATACATGTCCAACTTGCAAGACCCATGTCTAATTTGTAATGAAGTTTTCTAGATGTATGACATATCCAATTTGTACTATAAGTGGTCAACATGTCGACACATGGCCTCTTTGTTGGTTAAGTTTTCAACCTATCAATCACCTATAGACATGTATAAAGGCAAAGTAGTGTCTATAAAGCTTTTAGGAAGTTTTCCACAAGATATTATCATATTTATCTATTTTGACTTACTTCTACATATTCTTATTATCTAGATAATTATTAGGATAAATATGTATATCCGTGATATTACCCTCTTTTTTAGAGACGAATTTCACAAGGAGCGATGATTATATATTGATGAAGTCTAAGATGTACTAAATTATATTTACCACATATTGTGATCTTTATATCCTTCAAAGGTAGTTGATAGGTCCTTTTAATCATCGATAATTTTTCATATTAGAGAAGAAGACCACCCTGATATTTGATCATTATTGAAGCCTTCATAACTTCCTTCAAATAAAACATTCGTAATACCATTAGAAGTGGTTCCTACCTCCAAAAGTATCACTAAATACTGGGAGTTCTTTTCAAGGTCGTGGTACCAAACACATTGTATCTTGCCATCTATTCAAAGATGAACATGTCATTCTTGAGGATCTTCATCTTGATTTTGCCATCTCAAAGGTTATGATAGTCACAATATTTTATCTAATAGCTCATTAAATGATAGCTCTTGAGTTGAATCTACTAGTTATTGGTTCTCCATCTCCTAAGCACTAAAAAATCCAAAGAAACAATGATATAAGATAGAATAAAATTTCCATTAGGCTTGCTTTGCTTTATAGTAAATAATTTCTTCACTCTTCATCTTGGTTTTAATAGATGTCATTGATGAAAAGCTTTAATTTTTTTTGATATATTTACTAGATTCTTAGATAGCTCCCATGCGTATTCATTAATGTCATATCCATGCCAATGTATTAGATATTCTAACCTATTTCAGTACTGTCTTGAATCTAAAACTTCTTCCACCTCAGATTTTTCATTATTGTTCACTTCTATAGGAGGTGGTGGCATTTGTCTCCTTCTTTATATATCCATTATCTTGTATGGCTGAAGTAAAGATTCATAGAACACATGATGGATTTTCATAGATTCCGGTAGGTGTAATCAATAAGCAACTGGATTGATCTGTTTACAAATGAGAAATGATCCAAGCCTATTATAATCCAGCTTGTTACAAGGACATATAATTACAATATTATGACAAAGTAACCATACCTTATCTTCCACATGGAATTGAGGTTGTTCCTTGCGATAAACATATATGTTGGCTTTTTGTCATTCTTGAGCTTCTTTTAATTGTGCCTTTATTGTTACATGCAGCTCCAACAATGACTTTGTCACATCTTCCGTCACAAGATTATCAACTTTTGAAAAGTCAAAAATGTCAAATTATGGATGATAATCATAATTTGTAAAGAAAGGTGTTTGTTGAGTAGAAGAATGTACCAAATTATTATAAGTAAACTCTGCCAATGGCAAAAGAATTGTCCAATCATCTTGTTGATAGTTGATGGTACACCTCAAATATTACTTTAAAACTTGATTTATTCTTTTTTTTTGTGAATTAGTTTGAAGGTAGAAAGCTGGAGATAGTTTTATATCCACCTTCAATATCTTGAAAAGAATTTTCTAAAATCTCAATAAAAATTGTATTCTTCTATCTGATATTATATCCTTTGATAATCCATGATAGCAATAAATGTTGTCAAAGAAGAATTTAGCTATTTTTTCACATGTGCTAAATTTTATACATAGTACATAATGTACCATCTTGGTGAAATAATCTACAATCATGAATATGGAATCATATAAACTTGAAATTAAAAGTTCTGTGGTAAAATCCATAGAAATAGAAGATCATGATTGTTCTGGTATAGGTAATGGTTGCAAGAGTCCATAAAGATGATGATGAGGAGTTTTTGATCTTCAAAAAACTTCACATATTTGCACAAATTCTTTAATAGCCTTCCACATTTTAGGCTACCAAAATTCTTTGGATATAAGCTCTAAAGTCTTATTATATCCAAAATATCTTATTGCAAGAAAATTGTGATGAGCTTCAAGAACACATAATCATGCTTCTCTTTTTAGACCATATAAGCATTCTTTGAAATAAAGAAGGTTCTCTTTAAATTCAAACTTGGAAGTATCTTGAGACTTAGAGGAATTATTTTTAATATTATGAACAAGAAGATGTGAAGACATATTTGCTTGGATTTGCTTGAGAAAAGTCAAATCAATAGTCAATATTGATTTCATTGTTCAGAGATAAAATTGTTCTGGCTTCAGTAAGATTATCTTTTATTGATCAAAAATTACTTTTTTTTTTTTTGGTATAAGATAAGAACGTCTAAAAAGGGCATGAGACAAACCTTCTTATTTTCTTGGTCGATAAGTGATATTGAACTCAAATCTTAACAAAGACATGCTCCAACGAGCCTGGTAATGATTCAAAATATATGCTAATATGAAATACTCAAGATTCTTGTGATCTACCATATATATAGATCACAAGAATCTTGAGTATTTCATATTAGCATATATTAGCATTTATATTGAAGTACCTTCTAAATAATGATGCCACTCTTGAAAAGAATCCATGATTGTAAAAAGTTCCTTGTCGTGGATCTCATAATTAATCTCTACTGCTAAAAATTTTCTTGAATAAAAAGCTACTAGATGAAGTTTGTTATCTACTCCTATTTGTGATAAGATTGCACCTAAGGCAAAATCAAATGCATTTGTCTCTATAAAAAATACTTTAGAGAAGTCGACGTGATGGAAGATTGATACAAAAGTAAAAGCTTTCTTCAAAGCTTCAAATGATGCTTATGCTTTTTTATTCTACTTGAATTTGTCTTTACAAGTTAAGTATATAAGTAGTGCTACAACTTGAAAAAAGTTCTTGATGAAGATCCAATAGTAATTGGCAAATCCCAAAAAATATTTTACATCTTTTTACTATTTTTGGAATCTTCTAATCTATAATTGTATGAAATTTTTTAGAATCCATTATTAGACCATTGTTTAAAATAATGTATCCTAAGAAGTCAACTTGAATAGTATGGAATACATACTTTTCGATCTTGGCATACAATCTTCCATCTTTAAGTTTTTGTAATACATAACAAACATAAATTTTATGTTCTTTTGTATTTTTAGAGTAGATTAAAATATCATCTAAGTAATAAATAACAAAATCATCTAAAAATTCACAAAAAATATCATTCATAAGATCTTAAAAAAGAGCTGGTGTATTTGTGAGTCCAAAAGACATGATATGATATTGAAAGTGTCCATACCTTGTTCAAAATGCAGTCTTTTATTCATCTCCTTCTTTAATCTAGATCAAATTGTATACTCTTTGTAGATCTATTTTTATATAGATCTTAGCTTAATTTAATTGATCAAGAAGTCGAGATATCAAAGACAAAGGATATCTGTTCTTGATGGTAATCTTGTTGAGTCCTCAATAATCTACACACATTCACAATGATCCATTTTTTTTCTTCACAAATAAGATAGGAGTTCTTATAGGAGATTTTGAATGGCATATAAATTCTTGGCCAAGTTTTCATCAATATACTTCTTGAGTTTAGCCAACTCATTTTTTGATAAACTATAGATTGGATCAAATAGCAATTGAGTTCCCTCTTTAAGATTGATTGAACAATCATATGGATGATGCTCCAAGAAAATATCTGCATTCTTTTTTTCAAAAACATCTTGAAAATCTTGATATTGATTTTGAATTTCACTTCAAATCTTTCCATCATTTAAAATAGATGTAGCATAAATAACAAAAGATGATCTTTCTTTTGCAGCATGCAAAAAAGCTTTTGCACCTACAAATACAAGTTTGGCTATACTAGATTTATGGCTTTCTACTGGATTAGAAAAACTCTTAATGATGTTTGAAGAAAAGTCAAGTTTACGAGAAATCCAACCTATCACATGATTATACTTTTTTAGCCACGATAAACCTAAAATAACTAGATTAGAGGAAGATCTAATTATATTAAAAATTATGTAACTATTATCACCATTTATTATTACATCTATGATAAGTGTTTCATGAATAACATCTCCAAAAGATAACGGACGACCGTCTATGACTTTTACATGTATGGATTTAGTTTTTCATACTAATTATATATTATGACTTTTAACAAATTTTTAATCTAAAAAATAAGTTGAGGTTCTTAAATCTATTAAGTCAAAGGCTTTGTGATTATTAGATCTTAAACACACATCTATTATAAAACAAGGAGAGGGTTTTGAAGATAAAATAAGACCTTCATTAGGAATTGTATAAGATTCCAGCTGCACAGTCTCTATTATAGCTGAAGAAATTTGTTTTTTGACATGTTTTCATCTTTGAAAATAATACTTATCATTTTGTAGTTGTGTCATTTTTTTGGATAGTATTGAGTAGTTTGTTTAGCTTTTCCACAATATAAATATAGTCCTTCTTAAAAATAATGAGTCTTTTCTTGTTTGATAAGAGGTGTAAAATATACTGCATTAATTTGCATGGCTTCTACTTCCAACTGTTTGGATTAAGAAGTCTTTGGTATCATCATTGAATTATTATAATATTGATATTTCCTTGTGCAATTCTTAGATCAAAACTCAAAAAGCCAATTATCACATTTTATAGTAAAGTCAATTGCTTAATTTAATGTTCAAAGATCAGGTAAATTGAGAATCAATTTCTTTACTTCATATTGTAATCCATAGGAAAATTGGTTGATGAGTGCTGCATCATTCCACTTGATATCTATTGCTAATTTTTAAAATTGTGAAGTGTATAAAGTCACTGATCGATTGCCTTATTGTAAGATATGAATCTTGTTGGTTGCAACGCGGAGTGCATCATCTTCTCTATACATAGATCAAAACTCTACTAAAAATGCTTTTAAGTTATCTAATATTGGATCACGTTGTTTAAGAAATGATGAAAACTATGATAAAACAAATTCTGAAAGTAGTGTTCAAATAAACTTAATTTGTGATTCTTGAGTTGGATAACTTTGAGGTTGTAGTTCAATCACCAATTGTACTTGATTGATGAATCCTTGAAACTTAGATCTTATGCCATGAAACTTTTTAGGTAATCCAATTTTTGGTTCTTTGAAACTGGAATGATATTTTGTTGTAGGAGTAGTACTATGGCTTAGTATAGATGTTGAAGCAACTCCAATCATCTCTATATCTTCATTGTCTAATAATCTTGTTGCTCTTTGTAGTGATAGATTGATTTGATGCATTACAAGCATTAATTCTTTCATTTGTTTTTGCATTTGAGCCATTGCATTCTTCATTTTAGCAAGCTCTCTCATACTAGCATAATAAAAAGAAAGGTGTCTATTCTCACAGAATACCATACTCAAGAATCAAAAAAAAAAAATTCTAGAAATAATATCAGTTTAGAAGAGGATAATCTGCAACTTCTAATACATTTATGTCTTATCAAGAAAAAGGGGTAATCCACTCTTAATCAAGAAAGGACAAAGCTTTGATATTATATGTATATTATTATCAATCTATTAAGGATACAAATTGGAAGAAGATACATAAACTCATGGAATCTATATCAAAAGAAAAGTGACAAAATAGAAGAAAGTATGTATATTTAAGGAAGAACTAGAATGATTATTGCCAAAGACTAAAAAACATAAGACTCTTGAAACTAGACTAAAAGCAAGTGTTAGGGACATAGTCCTTAGACCTTTCTAGAGACAAGTTTCTAGAACCTTCTAGAAAGAAGTCTCTAGAAACTTCCAGAAGATTCTTTGAATATTCTCTTGGAATATTCTTCAAAGATTCTCTAAAGATTCTTTGAAGATTCCCTAAAGATTCCCTTAGAAGGCTCTAGAAGATTCTTAGAATATTCTAGTAGATTCTAGGAAGGTACTTGAGAAGCTTCCTAGCTCTTGGGTAGTTGTTCAAGAAGCTTCATAGTTCTTGGGAAGCTTCTAGATGCACTTCCTTAGAACCATAGGCCAGTAGTATATATAGGAGTCGAGGCTGAAGAGTTCTTCAGTCTCGACAACGCATCTCTTGAAGCTCTAGCTCAATTCTCTTGGCGTTGCTCTTGTACTCATCTGATAATCTAGTTCTTGTCATTTCTTCTTGAACTTCTTGTTTAGATTTCTTGTTTGTATTTTTTGGTCCGTGATAGTTTATCGAGACTACCTTTATCTTAATATCAGAGCTGAATCCTTCTTGTTTGAGAGCGGATTACCCCTCTTCTTGAAGGTATTCTAGCGCTTTAGGGGTTGCGGATTACCCTCCTTTATACTGATATTTTCTCAATCACAATATCAAAGCTTAGTTCTTTGAGGCAGAGAGTGGACTACCCCTTTCCTTAGAGATACTTGAGCGTTCTAAGGGTTGCGGATTACCCTCTCTTGGACTGATATTAATTCCTTCTTTTTGTTTAGCATAGCTAGTAGAAAAGACTATTAACATCGATTTCAGAGCTTTGCCTTCTTGATAGAGTGCGGATTACCCCTCTTCTCGAAAGCATTGAGGCATTTTTAGAGGTTGCGGATTACCCTCCTCTAAAACTAAAATCGTTTAGTGTTTTTTTTTTTTTTTTTCCTTTTCTCCGAGTAGGTTTTAGTGACAGGTAGTGCTACAATTTTCTCCAAGAGACTTAGCAATTTCTTCTTCTCTCAAAATTTTAATCCATCTATTCTCTAAATATGGAAGTAGACCAGGTCATAGACAGTGCATCTCCACAAGTAGACAATAGAGTGGCAACTCTTGCAGATCTTCAAGCTCTTATGAATAGTGTACGAAAGGAGATTGCATTTCTTCGTAATCCAAGTAAAGAACCTCAAATTGATCTAGTGACCGAAGAAGCTAGACGCAAAATTCATAGCCTACAACAAGAGATTATTCGACTGAGAGAAGCAAGACATGTGTCACATACGACCCCTATAGATACTTCAAGGATTAGTACGAAAGAACCAAAAGAGAGTATGCCAGACAAGTTTGACGGAACAAGAGCCAACTTTTGAGGTTTTGTGCAACAAGTACGGCTTTACCTACGCCTATACCCTTCTCGTTATCCAAATGGATTTACCCAGGTTGCTTTCATAGGTACTCTTCTATCAGGAAATGCTCGCTCTTGGCATGTTCCACTATTGGAGAAGGATTCTCCAATATTGTACGACCTAGAGGCTTTCATAGAGAGACTTACTGCTGCGTTTGGAGATAGCGATCGAGAAAGAGTGGCTGAAAGAAAGATACAAAATCTGCGATAAGGATCACGTTCTGCTGCAATCTATGCTGTAGAATTTCAACAGCTTACATGTGATCTTGATTGGAATGATAAGGCATTCATGACACGATTTCGATATGGACTGAGAGATGATGTCAAGAACTTATTGATCACCATGCCTAAGGCGGATACTTTAGAAGAACTTATATCTCAGGCAATTATTTGTGACAACCGCCTCTTTGAATTACGACAAGAAAGACGATCAGGCTGGAGAAATGATGGAGCATTTACTACATTTTCAAAAGGTTCAGAGAATCACTCCACAGATCCTGAATCCATGCAAATTGATGCGGTACGTTTCAAACCCCTCACAGCTGAAGAAAGGAAGCGACGGTTTGAACAAAACTTGTGTTTATATTGCGGAGAAGCGGGCCATAAAGCTGTAGATTGTCGGAAGAAACAGAAGCCTCAAACAACAAGACTCAGGAGTACAAGCATGCAGGAAAACAAGGACGCCCAGCCACAATAGGGACCATGCGGTTGGACATCTCAACATCCAAAATTAATCAAGGTTCCTTTCTCTCAGCTCAACCTTCAGATTGTTTTATGATATCTTTACATCTGGGTATTCAAGAACTACAAGTCGATGCTTTATTAGACTCGGGTGCATCCGCTTGCTTTATAGATGAAGAGTTTGCCAAGCTTCACAATATTTCTGTTGTAAAGAAACTTAAGCCTGTCCATGTAGAAGTCATAGACGGACGACCATTGTCTTTGGGCAATGTTATCCATGAAACTAAACCATTGAAGGTACGTCTTGAAAACCATGAGAGCAATATTGTATTTAATGTTATCAAGACCCCTTCATGTCCTATCATTTTGGGACTATCTTGGCTTGATAGATATAATCCATTGATAGATTGGAAGTTGCGGAAAGTGACATTTCCAACAATCTCCTTGAATGTGGAATCTGCCAAGACAATGTCTAGAAACAAATCCTTGTTTATAGGTGCAAGGGCTTTCATGAAGGAAGCCAAGCAAAATACACCTCTTGTCATCTTCGCAACTCCGACTCGAGAAGATGCAACTCCGACTTTGGTTATTCCAGAGCAGTATGAAGAATTCAAAGATGTCTTTGAAAAGAAGAATGTTGATATGCTGCTAGAGCATCGACCCTATGACTGTGCCATTGAATTGCAAGAAGGAACACAACCACCTTTTGGACCAATCTACAATTTGTCGCAGACGGAGTTGATTGAGTTGCGGAAGTACATTGATGAGAATCTAGCCAAGAACTTCATCCGTCATTCGAAGTCGCCAGCTGGGGCACCAATCTTATTTGTGAAGAAGAAGGATGGCTCACTATGGATGTGCGTGGACTATCGAGGTCTCAACAAGGTGACAAAAAAGAATCGCTACCTACTACCTTTGATCTCTGGTCTTCTAGAACAACTTGGGCGTGCAAGGATCTTTACAAAGATTGACCTAAGGGGAGCTTACAACCTTGTGCGAATCAAGGAAGGAGATGAATAGAAGACAGCTTTCCGAACAAGGTATGGCCATTTTGAATACAATGTCATGCCATTTGGTCTTACTAATGCTCCAGCGATCTTTCAACACATGATGAATGACATCTTTCGGGAGCATCTAGACGATTTTCTTGTCATCTATCTAGATGATATTTTGATATTTTCTAAGAACGAGGAAGAACATGAGAAGCACGTTCGTATGGTACTCAAAAAACTATGGGAGCGAGGACTCTATGCCAAATTGGAGAAGTGCTTATTTCACCAAACTGAGATGGAGTTTTTGGGATTCATCGCGACTACGGAAGGCTTGAAGATGGATCCAAAGAAGGTGGAAGCAATCATGTCTTGGGAAGTTCCGAAGACGGTTAGGGACGTACAATGTTTTCTTGGATTTGCTAACTACTATCGGATCTTCATCAAGAATTATTCTCAAGTTGCTGCCCCCCTCACTCGGTTAACGTGCAAGGACAAGCTCGAATGGGGACCTATTGCAGAAAAAGCATTCTAAGATTTGAAGATGGTATTTACTACAGCTCCAATCTTGGTACATCCGGACTTTACAAAGGCCTTTTATTTGGAGACAGATGCTTCGGATTTTGCTTTGGGAGCTGTACTTTCACAGATGGGCATAGATGAGAAGCTCCATCCAGTTGCATTCTATTCTTGAAAATTCTCTGCTGCTGAGATCAACTATGAGATCCACGATAAGGAACTCCTTGCTATAGTAGATTCTTTCCAAGAGTGGCGCCACTTTCTCGAAGGAACTGCACATCCAGTGACCGTATATACGGATCACAAGAATTTGGAGTATTTTATGTCGGCTCGGGTTTTGAATCGGCGTCAAGCTTGGTGGAGTATGTCGCTATCCAGGTTTGACTTTGTTATTATTTATCGACCTGGAAAGCAACAAGGGTTGTCCGATGCATTATCAAGGAGATCATATCTCGCGCCAAAGGCTGGAGATGCAGCATTTGATCAACAGTGCACGACATTGTTGAAGCCAGAGAAATTTCGGCTCAACGCAGCTATTGTACTAATTGATGCTGACGTCCTCGACCAGGTACGGGCCGCAACCATTGAAGATTCTCTAGCCCTTGATATCAAGCAACATGCTAGTGATGATAAATTCAAGATGGAAGGAGATCTAGTATATTTTGAAGAGCGGTTGTATATCCCAAAAGGGCCAACACGACTCCGAGTTCTTCAATTTCGTCATGACTTTCCAGCTGCGGGACATTTTGGATTCAATAAGACCTTAGAACTTATTTCCTGCGATTTCTGGTGGCCTCAAATGTAGAAGGATGTGAAAGATTTTGTTGTATCTTGTGACATTTGTTCAAGATCCAAAAACCCTCGACATTGGCCTTATGGACTTCTACAGCCATTGCCTATTCCGCGCCGACCATGGTCTTCGGTTTCCATGGACTTTATTACGGATCTACCACCATCGAATTCATTTGACAGCATTTTTGTTGTCGTAGACAGGCTTACAAAGATGGCGCATTTTGTCCCTTGCAAGAAGACATCGTCAAGTGAAGACACAGCAAGACTCTTTCTTGATAATGTATATCGATATCATGGTCTACCAGATGATATCGTATCGGATCGAGGAACCCAGTTTGTGTCAAAGTTTTGGAAATCTCTTTTTGAAATATTGAAGGTGGATATCAAGCTTTCTTCGGTATTTCATCCTCAAACAGACGGCCAAACAAAATCGGTGAATCAAGTTTTAGAGCAATATTTATGTTGCACCATCAACTATCAACAAGATGATTGGGTCGCATATCTACTGCTAGCCGAGTTCGCATATAACAACACCCTTCATGCGTCAACTCAACAAATGCCATTCTTTTCTAATTATGGATACCATCAGAAGCTTGACTTATGGAGTTCGTCAACGATTAACAATTCGGCAGCTGAAGGATTGGTGAAGGAGCTTTCGCAGCTTCAAACTACATTGAAGCTTCAATTGCAAATTGCCCAAGAATCTTACAAGGCATCCGCGGATAAATTTCGGAATCAGGTACCTAAATTCACGATTGGAGACAAAGTTTGGCTGCTTCGACGAAATATTAAGACCAAGCGGCCATGTGACAAATTGGACTATCGGAGATTGGGACCATTTGTTATCCAGAAGCAGATCAATCCTGTAGCGTATCGTTTGGAGTTACCAGCTACTATGAAGGTACATCTTGTCTTTCATGTTTTTTTGTTGGAGCCTTATCGAGAATCGTCTTTTCCTGGAAGAGTACAATGTCCACCACCTAGCATAGAAATAGAGAACCACAAAGAATACGAGGTGGAAAAGGTCCTGGATTCACGGCAAAGACGGGGTAAATTAGAATACTTTGTGCATTGGAGCGGTTACGATATTAATGAACGAACATGGGAGTCGGCCGAAAATCTCGCGAATGCGCTGCAAAAGGTACATGAGTTTCATCGACGATATCCTGAGAAATCCAAGCCGGTTCGACGATAGCTTCTTACTGAAGCTTACTCATCCAGAAAATAGAAAAGAGGAGAGAGCACCACCAAAATCCATAGTTGATGTAGTCATTCTCTCCAAGATAGCGTAGAACTTTGTTAGTAATCCAAGTTTGTTCTTATTGTTTTAGCCTTTGAATATGGATAGCCAAGATACTACACTTGTCATGTCATCTCAAGCAACTAGCTCACGAAGACGACCGCGAGATGAAGAACCGCTTGCACCACGACGACGTTGAAGGATTCCGAGCAACTGATCGCTAGTGATTGTATTTGAGGTCGAGCCTGCCTACAATGGTCAGCCAGAAGGAGTATTTGCAGGACAATTTCACAATGAAGACACGGAGGTTCATGCTTGGTTAGAAGTTGAAGGCGTGGGCCACTACCGTTGGCTTCAAGGACCATTGAATCACTTTCCTCGTGAACAACAATTGGAGTTCATAGCAGAGGTTATGCGACAGATCTTCATTTTCTTGCGTTGGTATTGACTGACAATAACATTGCTTCTCGAAGACCTCGAAGCTAAAGGAGGAGGTGATGTTAGGGACATAGTCCTTAGACCTTTCTAGAGACAAGTTTCTAGAACCTTCTAGAAAGAAGTCTCTAGAAACTTCCAGAAGATTCCTTGAATATTCTCTTGGAATATTCTTCAAAGATTCTCTAAAGATTCTTTGAAGATTCCCTAAAGATTCCCTTAGAAGGCTCTAGAAGATTCTTAGAATATTCTAGTAGATTCTAGGAAGTTACTTGAGAAGCTTCCTAGCTCTTGGGTAGTTGCTCGAGAAGCTTCATAGTTCTTGGGAAGCTTCTTGATGCGCTTCCTTAGAACCATAGGCCAGTAGTATATATAGGAGTCGAGGCTGAAGAGTTCTTCAGTCTCGACAACGCATCTCTTGAAGCTCTAGTTCAATTCTCTTGGCGTTGCTCTTGTACTCATCTGATAATCTTGTTCTTGTCATTTCTTCTTGAACTTCTTGTTTAGATTTCTTGTTTGTATTTTTTGGTCCGTGACAGCAAGAAAGGAGTTGACAAGAATGAAGAAGGCCTCACTTTTGCCTCCATATATACTACTTAACTAAGAACTATATGGCAATATGCTACAAGACCGCTAATATATGTCCAACTTGTAGAATACATGTCTAATTTGAAAGACAAGTTTTCTAGGTGTGCGCCATATGTCCAACTTGTACTACAAGTGGTCAACATGTTGACACATAGCCTCTTTGTTGGCCAAATTTTCAACCTATCAATCACCTATAGACATGTATAAAGACAAAGTAGCGTCTATGAAGCTTTTAGGAAGCTTTCCAAAAGATATTATCATATTTATCTATTTTTACCTACTTCTATCTATTCTTATTATTTAAATAATTATTAAAGTAAATATATATTTCTATGACAAAAAGACAAGAAAATTAGAGATCCTTGAAATTAGACTAAAAGCAAGAAAGAAATTGACAAGAGTAAAAAAAATTTCAAGAAAAGTTATAGTATATATTTCTTGAAGCCTTTCTTTACCAAATGTTCTAATGCTTATTTCCTTTAAAGATAGTTGTTAGGTCTTCTTAGCCATTGATAATGTAATAAGATATGGATAAAATATTCATATTGTTGATGTATAAAGATAGGTAGTTGGAACCATGTTTAAGAAGTTTTTAGAAGTTTTTAGAAGTTTTTAGAATTTAAATTAGATTGATGGTCTATTTAAGATCTACCATAAAACATTCTAAAAAAAATTTGGAGCAATTTTTTAGGTAGAATCTACTATTAGAAATATTTTAAAAAGTTCTAAGATGGTTGAATAAAGTATAAATAGAACTAGTTATGACTATTTGGATATATGACCAAGTATTGCTTTCGTCCTTTTCTCTTAGTAAATATTGATTTTGTACTTTTTTGTTCAATTCAATTCTATTATTTTTTGTTCTATTTTTCTTTTTCTTTTTTATTTTGTTTATTTTTGTTCAATTTTGTTCTAATCTATGATATCCTACATTGTGACAAGATTTATATTGCTATGGATTGAAAAGGTTTTAGATCTTAAAAATAATTTAGTCCCATTTCATTGATATCAAAGTAAGTGTTAATCTGTTTTTTGGTAGTATGTTAATATCCATTGTCTAGTTGGAGGTTAGTTGTTCTAGTCACATTAAATACTATTATGGAGCTACTAAGAGCTACTTTTAAAAAGTCAGCTGAAAGAAGAGAAGGTATTACAATAACAAAGTTTAATATAGAAATTATAGCATGAGAGATATGATAAAATCAATCTTAGATAGAGAGTCAAATATAACACCTCTTAGGCTAGATAGCTACTCTACAAAGAAAAATAAAAGCCTTTAGGATAAGAATTTGAAATTTGTTAGGTCAAAATTAAGTAAGCTCGATACATACTCTATGACTTTAAGACAAAAAGATGCATGCCAATGGCTCTTAAGCATGCGACAATACTTCCAACTATCTAAGGTAAATACCATGAAAAGAATTATGTATGCCACTAGCTATTTGAGAGGTGAAACATCCATTTGATAGCAACATTGAGTTCAAAGTTATGGAGTTCATAATGGATTTTATGACTAGGAAGACTTTGAAATTGAATTTAGGAGTCAATTTTGGAAAAGATAGCATACAATCAGTTGGATAACCTTACACAATTAAAGTCAATGCAAGATTATGTCTCTCGATTCAAGTTCATATATCTTCAAATTAGTAATGTTTCAGAGGCAAAGATGATGGATCAACTTATATGAAAATTGAAACTTATGATCTAGTAAGAGGTGGAATTAAGAAATCTATGAATATTTGAAGCTGCAATTAGAATTGTAAAGAAGGTCGATACAATAGATTTTGAAAATCGTAGAGTATAATGTATAACTCAAAATCTTATATTACTATCCAATACTATAGTATAACAACCAATATCAATAGAAATTGATACCGTACAAGGATCACTAATACCATAGAAATGACAAATATTGGTACACAAGGGATTATGTTTCTTCTATTAAGAACGAGGTGACCAAATTAGAAGTTGTCCAAAATGTTAAAATTCAAGCACCAAAAAATCAAGGAAAGTTCAAAATTTCAAGACTCACTAACTCAATAGTAAAATAGAGTAAGAAAATAGGACTTTTCAATAAAGGCACCAAGGGCCAATATTGAAAATAGTTGTTGTCTTTCAGAGACAAATGACATGGCTTTGGATAACTATCAAAAAGACCAACTAGTATATCTAATAGATTGACTAAAAAAACAACCATGTCAAGTACTTGTAGATTGTAGCTCCAAAAAAAATTGCATCTTGATTGGAATTATCAATCGACTTCAAATTAAAATCAAGGTGATCAAAGAAAAGAAT
Organism: Physcomitrium patens; assembly: GCF_059467195.1. Classification (NCBI taxonomy): domain Eukaryota; kingdom Viridiplantae; phylum Streptophyta; class Bryopsida; order Funariales; family Funariaceae; genus Physcomitrium; species Physcomitrium patens. The sequence goes on along the minus strand of NC_143412.1, from coordinate 24,786,721 downwards.
ATATATGTAGTAGATGATTGAGAGAACATATTGAATGAGACATGTGAAAAAAAACCTTAAGGTTGAATGATACCTATGCCTTAAGAGAAAAGTTTAGGATAATAAAACCCAGATATGATGGTATCCTTGATATGCCATAGCTAGAGGTGAAAATAAGCAAGTTGATTGGTTAACAAGGCAATTGTCTTCAAAGATGGTAGATGCAAGGTGATTCTTTGTACCTCTACATTGAATGATGTAGAAAAATAATCTATAACTAAAATCTTACTTATAGAGATGATTTTTATGAAGAAAAAAATTTAATAAAAGTAATTAATATATACGGTGGTTCTAAATCTTACTTCAATGGTAGGAAAGACAATCAAAGGAATAGAATATTTTTGTGTAGTAATACAACTATATGATAAAAAATGAAAACATGGGTGTTGTTATAGAAAAGCCTAGTAAAAAGTTGTGATAGAAAAATAAGGATAAATAATAGGAGGATAATAAATTTTTTTGTCTTAATACTATCTTTTAGAGTAGGCGCTTCTATTTACTTTATAGGAGCATAAATACCTCAAATCAAAGTAAATAGAATAATTAATTAATATAGACATATTTAGAAAAGAATTATCAATAGGTTTAAGTAAAAATTACTTCAAATTGTTAAATATTGATATGCAAAGAAGACTGGTTGTCAACCAAGGTCGAAATTAGATCCCAAGGTACAAAGCTACATATCTATAATAATTCTAGGATTCTTTGGAAGATCAAAGAATGGAGTTTGAAAGTAGACTTACAAAAAGATTTTTCAGCATTAGTTTTATGTCAATCAAGTGAATATTTGGTTTTAGGAAGATTTTCAAATTTAGTGATATTCTTAGTTGGATTAGATTTTAAAAAATAAAACTATATTTATAAAATTTAGGATCTCTTATGTTTTGTGGTGTATATATAAGTGAATTTTAAGTATTGTATTAGTATTTTAGTTTTTAGTATGTGTAAAAATTTTGAGATAAATCGAATAGTTATATCAAAGTGTGTGAAGGTTTTTGCAAGTTGAAGTCTTAGAAAATTGGAATTTAAAGGTCAATAAGTATTTTTAAGATTTTTAGTAATTTATTGACTAGATTGAAGTAATTTTTTTTTGTATGAAAACTAGACTTATTTGTCATATTTTAAGTATATTTTGGAGACAATTTAACAATTCAAGAAGGAAATATTGGCATTGGAAGTTCAACATTCAGATTAGAATAGGAGGCTGGTGAATGCTTGAGCAGAATTTAGATTCAATCTTCCATTTGGTAAGTTCAATCTTCTTCAAATTTTGTATACTTCTTGTCAACTTAGTTATTGAAAGGTATGTAAAATCTTAAGAAAGTTCAATGATATAATTGATAGATATTGAGGTTCTAAATTGCTCCTTGGTTAAGTTAATTTGATTAGGATTTGATTTAGGATTTAAAAATTGGTTAAGATTTAGGATTTATTTAGGATCTAGTCAGACTTTGACTAAGGATTTAAGTAAGAACTACTAGGATTTTAACTAGGATTAATTTAAGATTTTCTTGGAATTTATTTAAGATATATTTTAGATTTTATTTTAATACTTCATTTGAATTTCTTTAGAAATTTTTCATACTTCTTTCATAATTCTTTGAGGTTTTTTTAGATTTGATTAAAGCTTGATTAGCATTTTTAAGATTCAATTGGAATGATTTAGGATTCTATTAAATTTAAGATCTTGTTGTTGTCATTTTTCTTCTATCTTTCATAGCGAAGTGCTAAGTGTATTCTCGAGCAAGGCTTCACGTAATACAATGATATATAAAGAAACTCATATATGAATATCAGGATGCCTTTTCAACTAACTTATTTAATAGCATGCCATCCAATCAAGGTGCTGCTTCTAAATAGAACTATTGTTTGGGGCCAAATTATCAAGTTGGCTAATTTATTGTCTAGAACTAAATGAACTTTAATATTTACAAAAGATGTTGGATAAATTCTTAGAAAAGGATAATATTTGAGGTAGCATGTCACCATAAAGAGTTTTTATACTCTTTGCATCCAAAAAGGATGGTGGACTTCAACTTTGCATTATCTATCGTAGCCTGAATAAGCAAACCATCAAAAATTCATGTTTACTTCTATTAGTTGATGATCTTTTTGACCAAATTTAAGGTACAACCATCTTTAGTAAATTAGACCTTCAAGGTAGCTATTAATAGATATATATTATAAATGAAAATATAAAAAAGTTTAGACTGACCATTGGTCATTGCTACATGATTTGCATTTGAAAAACATGAAATCATGACATCATTATTGTCAAGGTAGAAAGAATTTGCCTTAAGAAAGTGCTTGTCACCGATATATATATGTATACTAATAAATACCTATGATTATGTAGAAGTAGATAAAAATAAATAAAAGTAGATTAATTTTATAATATCTTATAGCAAAACTTTTTAGAAGCTTCATAGATGTTGTTTTGACTTTACATGTCTTTGTAGGTGATTGATAGGTTAGAAATTTGGTTAACAAATTAATCATGTGTTAGTAGCTTACAGAATAAGCTAATTATATGGCACATATATAGAAAAATTATCTTGTAAGTTAGAATATGTGTTTTTATAAAATCAACATATTTTAGAGATCCTATAGAACATTGCCACATAGCTCTTAGTTAAGAGTATATATGGACATAAGAATGAAGCCTTCTTCACTCTTGTCAATACCTTCTTTATCCTTAGTCTTGTTTCAAGACTTTTTAATCTTCTTATTTTTGACAATAGCCATTGTAGTTGAATATTATATCATCTTTGAGTGACTTTCTAGTTCTTTTCAATGACATAAGAATGTATTGAGGATTTTTTTTTTGAGATGCATGTCTTTGATAGTTTAACAAGAGTGCTAACTTATTATTTTTGTTTTATTTTAGAAGTGAGTGGATTGTCCCACTTCTATTATTGTATTTTAAAGGATGTGGATTATCCATCTTTAAAAAAATAATCTTATTTTCTAACATTGATTTTTTTCTAAAAGAGAGTGAATTATCTCTCTTTGTAGAAATTTTTATTTTTTATTAGAGGTTACAAATTACCTTCTTTTAATTTAATTTTAAAATTTTGTTTGAATTATCTATGCAAAGAAAGATTATGGATGCTATTTTGAATAGAAATAAAAATGGATTTGTAACTATTGCAAATCTTCATAAGCTTATCAATACTCTAAAAGTATGAATTTTATGTATTTTCAATGTGAATCATGGAGATACTATTCTTACATCTATGGAAGAAGTTTAGAGTCTGCAACAAAAAGTTGTTCAATTGAAAGAAGTAAGTAGATTGACCTCTTAACCAAATTGAGAGAGTTTTACTTCTAGAAGTATAATGGGGATAAGGATTAGAAGCTAATCATATTACTCAATATTATCCAAAGAAACAATGCAACCACAAAACGACAAGTATGATTGCCAAAAAAGAAAATTTGTCGGAAAATAAATTTCTTTAAGTATAATAGGGACTATGTGGCTAGAATCTTGCATAATTTCTAGTAAAGGTCCTATTCTCTCCTCAGACCCCTCACCTTATTTTACAATAGAAGTTTATTTAGGACCAAAAAATTACAAAGTCTTAACTTTGTTAGATTTAGGAGCCTTAGCTTATTTTATTGATAAAGATTTTATCAAAAAATAAGAATTATTGTTAGTCAAGAAAATTAAACTTATACATGTAGAAGTCATAGATGGTCATTCACTATCTTTTAGAGATGTTATGTATGAGGCTATTTCTTTAGATATAGCAATTAAAGATCATAATAGCATAATAATATTTAATATAATAAGAACTCCATCTAATCCAATTATTTTAGGATTATCTTGGTTAGAAAATTATAATCTTCAAATAGATTAGATTTGTCATAACTTTAAACTTTTTAATAATTTAATCTAAAATCTTGTTAATTAAATAGAAATACAAAAGTCTAATAGATCCAAATCCTTACTAGTAGGTGCAAGAGCTTTCATGCATGTCACAAAAGAAGGATTTTTTTTTTTGCTTTATATGCCATACCTATTTTTGATAGTAAAAAAATGTCAAATAGTATTCTTAATCAGTATCAAGATTTCCAAGATGTTTTTGAAAAAAAAAATACAAATATTCTTCCAAAGCATCATCCTTATGATTGTTCCATTGATCTATAGCCTATTACAAAATGAGTTGATTACACTCAAGAAATATATTGATAAAAACTTGGTTAATAATTTCATATGCTATTTTAAATCTCTTGTTGGAAATCCTATTTTATTAATAAAGAAAAAAGATGGATCTTTACATATATGTATAAACTATTAAAGACTCAACATGATCACCATCAAGAATAGGTATCCTCTATCTTTGATTTTAAGACTTCTTAATCAATTCAATTAAGCAAAGATCTATACAAAAATAGATCTATGAAGAATATATAATCTGGTATACATTAAAAAAAGAGATGATTAAAAAACTATATTTCAAATTAGGTATAGGTATTTTGAATATAATGTCATGCCTTTTGGATTCACAAATATACCAATTACTTTTCAACATCTAATGAATGATGTCTTTTATGAGTTTCTTGACAACTTTATAGTTTATTATTTAAATAATATATTAATCTATTTTATGAATATAGAAGAGCATAAAGTTCATCTTTATTGTGTATTACAAAAACTTAGAGATGCAAAATTATATGCCAAGTTAGAAAAGTGTGTATTCCATACTACTCAAGTTAACTTCTTAGGATACATCATTTCTATCAAAGGGCTAATGATGGAGCCAAAGAAGGTCCAGACTATCATAAATTGAAAGATTTCAAGAATAGTAAGAGATAAGCAATGTCTTTTAAGCTTTGTAAATTACTATCAGATCTTCATCAAGAATTTTTTTCAAGTTGTAGCTCTACTTATACATTTGACTTGTAAAAACAAACTTAAGTAGAATAAAGAAGCCAAAGCATTGTTTGATGTTTTAATAAAGGGATTTATTTTGTACCAATTTTATATTATGTTGACTTTTTCAAGGTATTTTTCATAGAAATAGATGCATCAAACTTTGTATTAGATATAATATTAAATTAATGGGAGTTGATGACAAGGTCCATACAATAGCTTTATATTTTAGAATTTTTTTAATAATCGAGATTAATTATGAGATCTACAACAAAGACCTCTTTACAATTGTAGATTCATTTTAAGAATAGTGTTATTATTGAAAAGGTGCATCGAGTCTAGTCATCATTGTCATGTTGCAATATGACTATATGATAAAAATATAAATGGAAAAGATATTATTAATATTTAGTCATCTTGGATGTTAGAAACAATGGCCAATTCCAGTGCCAATATTCAAGATCAGTTAATGTCACTCCACCGGCGTCATCAAACCAAGTATCCTCTGTACCAATAGGACGACTAGGATTATTTTCCAACCCTACATGGAACAAGTCTAGTAGGTATATACCAATGGAAATACCCAATATGCATGATGGGAGTGTAGAAAGACCACTTTTTCATTTCCGTTGCAAACAGGTTCGTCATTATGCTAGAGAATGTTTCAATCCCAAAGCCAATGATGATTACGCTGTCGTATTACGTGCTTTCCTGCTCGAGAATGTGCCGGGCGTTTGGCTGTAGAAGGTAGTATGGAGATTCGCTAATATTCAAGCAGTCTATCAGTTTTTGACTATTGAAATATAAACAACTACAAAAATATACCGTAAATCTATATGGATGTCCTTCGACTGCTTGCTAAAGTCCTTTTTGCTCTAGCCGGTAGGTCTCTAGACGTTACAGAGAACCCCGAACAACCCAATCTGCTAATCTCCGATACCGCTTTATACTCACGACCTTGTATCCACTGATTGTCTTGTTAGATTAACCCAAAAATTTTCATTCACTTTGCATACTCAATCCTATAGACACCCTTTGAATCCTTCAATCACAGACGTAACTTTGATTTCACAAAACAGTCAAGAGTAATCACATCCACTTCATTAAAATCCTGATTCACAAGTACAACACATCGACTATTCAGCAACGATTGCCTCAGTCTTCCCAAAACCTTCTGAAGAAAAAAAAAAAAAACCCAATTCTCTGTCTTTTTTTCTCCTCCCGAAGCATGAAGCTCATCTTCCCGACCCTTTAATCCTAATTCTCTCTTCTTTCAAACCCTAAACTCTGAATTTCTTCAATCTTCCATCTTGGATCCGAAATTGGCTCCCGTCGTCAGAGCTTTTTCCTCTGTTTTTACCTTTAAGAGATCCTTCTACCAAAAGGACATTCCCGGTGTCGTGTTGTAGCACGAGTATACCGTGAAAATATAAAGAAAGGGGACTTTTATTAATGTTCAATTACCTCGAATATTGGGAGCAACGACCAATTCTAATGCAAATACTGAGTGGCCAGGTTCAGTCACCCCGTTACAGTCAGCCGGGGCATACTGAAATTCTCCGTTCGATTCCAATAACGGAAGTCAGCAAGAAGAGAAAGGACCAATTCACACGACGGATGAGCCTGGTTTGAAGAGCCAATTGGATCCAATTTCAAGAATCCAATCCGGGTCCTCTTACCCAATATGAGACCTGCATTGGTCGGGCAACCCAATGCAGTCTAATTACGGAAAAATCCAGGTCTTACTATGGGCCTCAGCCAGTCTGACGCGAAGGACCAATTTGATGCAATTACGGGAATATCCAGATTACTACAGGCATCTTACTCAATATGAGACCTGAATTGGTCAAGCGACTCAATGTGGACCTGAGTACGGGGTTTCGATTCTGTTTCAGGCTGTCCTATTCTCTGTGCCATTTCAGGGAACGTTGTTTTCGGTAAATGGATCTCTTAAAGGTAAAAACGGAGGAGAAAACTCTGACGGCGGGAGCCAATTTTAGATCTAAGCTCTGACGGTGGGAGCCAATTTCGGATCCAAGACGGAAGATTGAAGAAATTCACAGGATAAGGTTAGGGGGAGAATAAGTTTTTGGGGGGGTTTTTTTTTTAGATCGGGGGTTTTTTGGATCAAAGAGCTAGCTTCAAGTTATTTTTCAAGGTTACTAGTTCGGTTTCATTAGAGGTTTTTTGAAGATCAGGGAGATTGGAGAGGAGCTTCATGCTTCGGGTCGGGGAAGAAAAGACGGAGAATTGGGTTTTCTTCTTCATAGGGTTTTGGGAAGACTGAGGCAATTGTTGCTGAAGTCAGTGTTGTAATGGTGAATCAGGATTTTTTTAATGAAGTGGGTTTGATTACTCTTGACTGTTTTGTGAAATCGAGTTACGTCTGTGATTGAAGAATTAAAAGGGTGTCTATAGGATTGAGTATGCGGAATGCATGAAATTTATTGGGTTAATCTAACAAGACAGTCAGTGGATACAAGATCGTAAGTACAAAGCGGTATCGAAGATTAGCAGATTGGGTTGTTCGGGGTTCTCTGTATTGTCTAGAGACCTACCGGTTGGGGCAAAAAGGACTTCGACAAGCAGTCGAAGTGCATCCGTGTAGATTTACGGTGTATTCTTGGAGTCATTTATATTCTAGCAGTCAAAAACTGATAGACTGCTTGACTATTGGCGAATCTCCATACTACCTTCTACAGCTAGATGCCTGACGCGTTCTTGAGCAGGAAAGCATGTAATACGACAAAAGTGGTGAACCTGACGTGAAAGCTTGAGGTGGAAGGTATTGGATTTCGGTTGATTTTATCTTTATTTTATGGAAAACGAAAATAAAAAATTTGAAGGATTTTTGGGAGGAGTTTTTAGTGGGGATTCTTCTAAAGGACAAGGTATGCACATGGATCCATCTATTGCTAGTATGTTTCAAGCCTTCTCATTGTCAATGTAGCAACAGCAAAGCAATGATCGAAAGGAAGCTTTGGCAACCAAAACATTGCAAGCAGTGGTCAATAAAATTGATCAATTTAATGGGAGGAATATTTCAAGGTATTTAAGATGTTATGTTCGTGAAATGGAATTAAATCGGGTTTCTGAGAAGAAAATGGTTGCACTATTTGGACTTGCCATGATACCGGAGATAAGAGACCACATTACATCGATTACGGATCGTTATGGAAATTCATGGGAGGTTTTTTCACATGCATTGAAAGACGAATATTTCTTGAAAGATGCTGATCGCGTTACTAAGAAGCTATTTTTGGAATGGATTGAATGACCTAATAAGAATTTGCAAGCAACAGAGCTACTAAGGGAATTTGAGAGGCAGTACTCTCAATTGTCGAAGGTAGAAAAATTGACATTGGAGCCGAACAAAGTTGATCTATTTCTTCAAGCTGCTGATGGAGAATTGCAAGGGAAATAAGAACTTCTTCTTGAAGACAAAGAAGAAGATGAAGGATTGACAACAAAGTGGAAGAACGTTGAAGATGCGGTGGGGTTGCTTACAAAAAGAGAAAGGAGGAAGGATAGGAGCAATATTCAGAAAACAGTACAAGCATCCAAATCTCCAGTACGTACAACACTACCAACAATGCCTACACTTCAACCTTCGACATCCTTATCAAAGAAAGCAGATATGGAAATGGAAGAAATTATACGAAGAATGCGAGATCTTCAAATCAAATTGGCAAGACTTGAAGAGAATACTTTTATAAATAATTTGAAGAATGTTTCAAAACAAGGATATGTACAAAGATGCATTTGGTGTGATGATGCTTCACACATTAGAAAAGATTGCAATGAATTTAATAATATGATATGATAGGAAATTATTTGCTGGAAAGATGGGAAGATAGTATTGGAAGATAGGGATGATCTTCTTCAAACCTATTTTGGCAAGGGAGGAATGAGTGGATTAGTTCAAGATTACTTGAAAGAGCATGAAACAGCAGCACGAGAAAGTGCAAGTTATGGTGCTAGAGTAGATGATGAAATTGGTGGAAGTACGAAAACTAGTGAGTTTTGGGCTTCTGCCGTTTCTACAATGCAAGAAGGGAAATTACCTCGAGAAGCGTTATTGAGAACTGCAGCTACAATACGAGGTAGAACAGGTTGGGAGGATCCTGTTGAGTCTCTTTCAGTTCATGCATATATTACTAAGAGCCAACATGAAGCCTTGATGGAAGAAAAGAGACGAGGAAATTTTGATGATACTAGAGAAGGAAATTCTTCTAAGAGGCAAACTCGAGGAGACAAGGCTCGGGAGGCAGCTTCACAAGAATTGCCTGTAAAGGATACCTCAGCATCATTGGAAGAAAAAACAAAGGAGACAAAAGATAAAGGTAAATCAATTACTTATAAGCTACTTTCTGACATTGAAGCGGCAACAAATTTGAAAGGAGTGTTGGAAGAACGTATATTAAATGCTAAGGTGGAATTCACATTGAAAGAAGTCTTGAAAATTATAAAGAAGGAGTTTCATGATGTCATCATTGACAGCATTAAGCGAAAGAGGTAATTAATGGGCGAAACTGGAATGAGTCATGCTATTGATGCAAGAATATATAAAGATGAAGAAGAGGTTGATATTGGTTACAAGCAACCAACAAATGAAAAGAATGGGTATAATCAACGAGTACATTTCAAAGATTCTAGTGACAAGGAAATGGAAACTTTGAGCCATTATACTCAAAAACATTAAACAAGGGCAACTACTGAGGTATTGGTGAAGGTAGGAGATATAGAAGAACCAATAGTTGCTTTAGTCGACCATGGTTCTGAAATAAATCTCATGTCTAAAGATCTTTATAAGAAGCAAAAATGGCCGATTGATATGGAACATGGATGGGCAATTCGAGCGGCTAATAATACATGGGGCGAATTATATGGAGCTTGTCCAGATGTCAAAATTCGGATTGGGGATGTTGCGACGGAGCAAAATTACTTTGTTCAAGATACAACGTCTTATCCGTTGATTTTAGGACAACCTTATATTACGACAATACGGTGTCGTGTTGTAACACGAGTATACAGTGAAAATAAAAAGAAAGGGGAATTTTATTAATATTCAATTACCTCGAATATTGGGAGCATCAACCAACTCCAGCACAAATATTGAGTGGTCAGGTTCAGTCACTCCGTTACAGTCAGCCGAGGCATACTGAAATGCTCCATTCGATTCCAATAACGGGAGTCAGCAAGAAGACAAGGACCAATTCACACGACGGGTTCGAGAAGCCAATTGGATCCAATTTCGATAATCCAATCCGGGTCCTCTTATCCAATATGAGACCTGAATTGGCCGGTCAACCCAATGCAGTCTAATTACGGGAAATCCAGGTCTTACTACGGGTCTTAGCCAATCTGACGCGAGGACCAATTTGACCCAATTACAGGAACATCCAGGTTACTATGGGCATCTTTCCCAATATAGGACCTGAATTGGTCGGGCGACTCAATGTGGTCCCGATTACGGGGTTTGATTCTGTTTCAGGCTGTCCTGTTTTCTGTGCCGTTTCAGAGAACGTTGTTTTCGGTAAATGGATTTCTTAAAGGTAAAAACGGAGGAGAAAGCTTGACGGCGAGAGCCAATTTCGGATCCAAGCTTGAAGTGGGAGCCAATTTCGGACCTAAGACGGAAGATTGAAGAAATTCAGAGGATAAGGTTAGGGGGGATATAGTTTTGAGGGGGAAGGTTTTTTTTTCGGAGGGAATCGGGGGGAGCGAGTTTTCAAGCTTTTGCAAGGTTACTAGTTCGGTTTTCATTGGAGGTTTTTGGAAGATCAGGGGAATTAGAGAGAAGAGCTTCATGCTTCGGGTCGGGGAAGGAAAGACATAGAATTTGGATTTTTCTTCTTCGTAGAGTTTTGGGACGACTGAGGCAATCGCTGCTGAAGTCAGTGTTGTAATGGTGAATCGGGATTTTTAAATGAAGTGGGTTTGAATACTCTTGACTGTTTTGTGAAATCGAGTTACGTCTGTGATTGAAGGATTAAAGGGGTGTCTATAGGATTGAGTATGCGGAGTGAATGAAATTTATTGGGTTAATCTAACAGGACAGTCAGTGGATACAAGATCGTAAGTACAAAGGGGTATTGAAGATTAACAGTTTGGGTTGTTCAGGGTTCTCTGTAACGTCTAGAGACCTACCGGCTGGGGCAAAAAAAGGACTTCGACAAGCAGTCGAAGGACATCAGTAAAGATTTACGGTGTATTCTTGCAGTCGTTTATATTCCAGCAGTAAAAACTGATAGACTGCTTGACTATCGGCGGATCTCCATACTACCTTCTACAGCCAGACGCCCGGCGCGTTCTCGAGCAGGAAAGCACGTAATACGACAACGGATGGAAACAAAACTACTTGATGATGGTTTTGCTTATACAAAGGTACGGAGCGAAGATGGGAGGAAAGTTGTACAATTTCTAATAGTACCTCCTAACTATGAACGGAATCGAGATAGGTTGAGGGAGAAACCATTGCCAAAGATTGTTGAAGGATTTATGGATTTTGGAGAGGTACCACTGTAAAGCGAGATTATGGAGGTACAAAGGAGGAGGTACTCTCGCGAGATGAAGGTGCCTTTGATGCGAGTTTTATTGGTATATTAGAGAATGGAAATATTATGTATAAGAAAATTGATGATTTTAAAAGAAAAAAAAGAAAAAGATTATATGATATTGAAGGACAATTATGCAAGTTATGTACATTGGAAGATGATGAGAGGATTATAGGTGTTTATGAAGAAAATGGACTGGAAGATTCATTGGAATTGATTACATCTATTGGGTTAGGGAATAATGATAAGATTGTTGAGATTCATTGAAGAGAGGTTTATACCATACTTGAATCTTTTCAAGCACCAGAAGTCACTGTAGAGACGAGATATAAAACGGTAGATAAGAAGGTAAAGCCTGTTGCCGGTGTCGTATTACGTGCTTTCCTGCTCGAGAACGCGCCGGGCGTCTGGCTGTAGAAGGTAGTATGGAGATTTGCCAATAGTCAAGCAATCTATCAGTTTTTGACTGCTGGAATATAAACGACTGCAATAATGTACCGTAAATCTATACGGGTGCTCTTCGAGTGCTTGCCGAAGTCCTTTTTGCCCCAGCCGGTAGGTCTCTAGACGTTACAGAGAACCCCGTACAACCCAAACTGTTAACCTTCAATACTGCTTTGTACTTACGATCTTGTATCCACTGACTGTCTTGTTAGATTAACCCAATAAATTTCATTCACTCCGCATACTCAATCCTATAGACACCCTTTTAATCCTTCAATCACAGACGTAACTCGATTTCACAAAACAGTCAAGAGTATTCAAACCCACTTCATTTAAAAATCCCGATTCACCATTACAACACTGACTTCAGCAGCGATTGCCTCAGTCTTCCCCAAAACTCTACGAAGAAGAAAAATCCAAATTCTATGTCTTTCCTTCCCCGACCCGAAGCATGAAGCTCCTCTCTCTAATTCCCTTGATCTTCCAAAAACCTCCAATGAAAAACCGAACTAGTAACCTTGCAAAAGCTTGAAAAAACTCGCTCCCCTCGATTCCCCTCTAAAAAAAAAACCCACCACTCCAAAACTATATCCCCCTTAACCTTATCCTCTGAATTTCTTCAATCTTCCGTCTTAGGTCCGGAATTGGCTCCCACCTCAAGCTTGGATCCGAAATTGGCTCTCACCTCAACTTGGATTCGAAATTGGCTCTCGCCGCCAAGCTTTCTCCTCCATTTTTACCTTTAAGAAATCCATTTACCGAAAACAACGTTCCCTGAGATGGCACAGAGAACAGGACAGCCTGAAACAGAATCGAACATCGTAATCGGGACCACATTAAGTCGCCCGACCAATTCAGGTCCTATATTGGTAAAGATGCCCGTAGTAACCTGAATGTTCCCGTAATTGGGTCAAATTGATCCTCGCATCAGATTGGCTAAGACCCGTAGTAAGACCTGGATTTTCCGTAACTAGACTGCATTGGGTTGCCCCACCAATACATGTCTCATATTGGGTAAGAGGACCCGGATTGGATTATCGAAATTGGATCCAATTGGCTCCTCGAACCCGTCGTGTGAATTGGTCCTTCTCTTCTTGTTGACTCCCGTTATTGGAATCGAATGGGGCATTTCAGTATGCCCCGGCTGATTGTAACGGAGTCACAGAACCTGACCACTCAGTATTTGTACTGGAGTTGGTCGATGTTCCCAATATTCGAGGTAACTGAATATTAATAAAATTCCCTTTTCTTTTTATTTTCACTATATACTCGTGTCACAACACGACATCCATCTCCTCTGAACCTGTGCATCCTCCGGTATGCACCAATTTACCCAATTGCTGTTTGATTCAGAATATATCCCCTACGTCTTTGTCCAGTTCGTCTTCGTCACCTTCATTATCCATATCACTTTCATCTTCTTGCTGCAGAATCTCTATACCTTCATTAAGATCTTCCATATTCATCTCTGCGTGTCTTCGTTTAAATATTTTTACTCTCTTCCCTGCAATTGGTATTTTCAATTTTGTACCATCTAACTCTCGTAATGAGTAAGTCGCATTATCATGAACAGTTGTTACAACATATGGTCCAAACCAACGTTTTGAAAATTTCCGCAAAGTACTATGTTGATTATCCAGACTATTGTCATAAACAAGTACCCAGTCACCTTCCTCGATTGCTTTTGGTCTCAATCGATGTTGCTTATCGAATCGCGCCTTGTTTTGTAACCTTGCTCTTTTTAACCTTTCCAATGCTATCGGGACATCTTTCGTTCTTTGCTCCAATTGTCGAATCCTAATAGCGAGTAGTTCTTCTCTTGTCAATCCATCTTCCCATGGTAGCATACTCCAAGTAAGTACCTTTTCTTCAATCGGTATAATTGGTTTTTGACCTGTCATAAGTTCTACTGGCATATATCCTGTCACCGAACTATGTGTTGTTCGATCAGCCCATAATGCAAATGACAAAAGCCGTGGCCACTCTTTAACCTTCCCATTACAAGCTTTAACCAATGCTTTCACAATCGGCGGGTGACCGCGTTCGCTTTTTGCATTCCCTTCCGGATTATAAGCAGTAGTCAGTGATAATTTAACTCCACATCTTTCAAAGAACTTACGAGCTTCTTGTGCATTTAATTCTCCACGATCTGCAGTGATTTTTCCTACGCACCCGTAACGGCAAATGACATCTTCAAGCAAAAACCTACAAATCCCCTCTGTAGATTTTGTCCTCAATGCTCTTCCTTCTACTTGATTTGATAAATCTTCACGAGCTAAAACCAAATATCTCATCTGCCATAACCCAACCGGCATAATAACCAAATCAACAACCCATTTAAAATGAATAGCCAGAGGATACGTAGGATGAAGACCATCTCGATGTAAAAATCCATATGCTTTTTTTCTTATTTGTTTGAATTTTTCTGTAGACCAATTCCCCTGCTTAGACAAGGTATTCAAATAATGACCAATATCCAATAATTCTCCTTCATAAGCTTCTTCAAGAAATAGCTTGTCTTCTCTGTTGAGATTTGATATTGAATAAAATTTCAATCCGACATCATCAATGTCTTCAACCATTTCGTCCTCCCTCTCGTATCTTGCTCGAGATAGCATGTCTGTTACTAAATTGTCCTTTCCAGTGATATGCTTAAATTCTGGATTTAGTGACTTAATATAAGCAATCCATCTCAACATTGCAATATCTGGCGTTGAACAGTTAATAATCATTCCAAGCAATGGCAAGCTATCTGTTTCAATTACTACTACTGCCCCAATCAAATAGTCTTTTTCAGCTTTCATAGCCGAAACGACTCCCGAAAGTTCTTTTTTGACTTGTGAATATGCATGCTGACGAATACTTAAAACTTTAGCCCCAAATCAAACTGCAAATCTACTCCCATTCGAATCATCTTGACCCACCGCCCATCCAACGGCAATTGGACTAGCGTCTACAATAAGAATCACTGGTCTATTGCACTTATAATCAACCTTCCTCAATATTGGAGGTGACATCAATAATTTCTTCAATCTTTGCATTGCCTGAATATGCCTTTCTTTCCATTCAAATCGGTAACCCTTGCGTAACAGTTCATATAATGGATCCGCTATGTGAGCAAAATGAGGGATCCAGATTCGATAAAATACACATGCACCCAAAAACCTGCGAACCTCTGTTAAAGAACCACAATCCTCTTTCATCCTTCCAATTGCATCAACTTTAGTCGGATCTGGTTTTCTTCCGTAAGATCCGCATAAATGTCCAACAATTACAACCTCTCGCACTCCAAATACGGACTTCATACCCGATAATGTAAGATGAATTTCTCCAAGCCGAGTTAAAATCTTTTCACAATCTTGTATATGATCAACAACATATCTGTGACACCCCCTCGTATCTAAAGTTTCATCCTTGTCTCCTTCTTTGCACCCTTTTATAGGAACATCATCCAAAAAAGGCATAGTCTTTTCCGGGATAAAATCTCTCAATACCTTATTCATCCCATTCATCATATGCGTAACTGAGTTGGTCGCGCCTTGAGGAAGAGTGCACATTCTAACGAATCCAAGCGGTGTCCTCATCGTTGTCATATCTCTACTTCCTTCGGCAAGTTGAAATTGATCATAACCTGAATACAAGTCACCCATTGAATAGATCGCCCTTCCAGCAAATGCCTCAGCAAATTCATCCACAATAGGTCCAATTCCCGCATTCCTGACAGTTACAGCATTCACCGGCTGCATATCTTGAATAAACCGCAGTGACCCATTCTTCTTAGGTACCGTAAACCATCGACTAGAATACGGCGCAAATGAAGGTTCTAATATTTTCATCTTTATCTTTTCTTTCAATAGTTCCACCATTTTAGGTAAATGTGCCCTCGGTACTGGAATCGGTCTTAGATTCCAAGGTACATGCGGTACAGTGAAGATAACCATAAATGTTATAATATTTGGATCCACACACCCAATTTCATGAGATTTGAAGGCAAACGATCTACCTTGTTTAGCCAACATCTTTTTGAAGCAAGTAATTTCCTCCGGCAATAAAGAACCATCAGAACCAATCTTCAATTCTTCAAAAGTCTCTTCAGTAAACTGATGTCCAATACTCATTGGATCTCTTAAACTTGCTTCTTTTGATGCTTCTCCCATTTGTTCTTTAGAATCCTCTGGTAATGGTCCGGCAACAGGCTTTACCTTCTTATCTGCCGTTTTATATCTCGTCTCTACTGTGACTTCTGGTGCTTGAAAAGATTCAAGCATGGTATAAACCTCTCTCGAATGAATCTCAACAATCTTATCATTATCCCCTAACCCAATAGATGTAATCAATTCCAATGAATCTTCCAGCCCATTTTCTTCATAAACATCTAAAATCCTCTCATCATCTTGCAATGTACCTATCTTGCGTAACTGTCCTTCAATATCATATAATCTTTTTCTTTCTTTTCTTTTAAAATCTTCAACTTTCTTATATATAATATTTCCATTCTCCAATATACCAATAAAACTCGCATCAAAGGCACCTTCATCTCGCGAGAGTACCTCCTCTTTTGTACCTCCATAATCTCGCTTTACAGTGGTACCTCCCCAAAATCCTTAAATACTTCAACAATCTTTGGCAATGATTTCTCCCTCAACCTATCTCGATTCCGTTCATGGTTAGGAGGTACTGTTAGAAATTGTACAGCTTTCCTCCCATCTTCGCTCCGTACCCTTGCATAAGCAGAACCATCGTCAAGTACCTTTGTTTCCATCCGTGTTGCCGTGATATAAGGTTGTCCTAAAATCAACGGATAAGACGTTGTATCTTGAACGAAGAAATGTTGCTCCGTCGTAACATCCCCAATCCGAATTTTGACATCTGGACAAGCTCCATATAATTCGCCTCGTGTGTTATTAGCTGCTTGTATTGCCCATCCATGTTCCATATCAATTGGCCATTTTTGCTTCTTATAAAGATCTTTAGACATGAGATTTATTTCAGAACCATGGTCCACCAAAGCAACTATTGGTTCTTCTATATCTCCTACCTTCACCAATACCTCAGTAGTTGCCCTTGCCCAATGCTTTCGAGTATAATGGCTCAAAGTTTCCATTTCCTTGTCACTAGAATCTTCGAAATGTACTTGCTGATTATACCCATTCTTTTCATTTGTTGGTTGCTTGTAACCAATATCAACCTCTTCTTCATCTCTACATATTCTTGCATCAATAGCATGACTCATTCCAGTTTCGCTCATTAATTGCCTCTTTCGCTTAATGCTGTCAATGATAACATCATGAAACTCCTTCTTTGCAATTTCCAAGACTTCTTTCAATGTGAATTCCACCTTAGCGTTTAATATACGTTCTTCCAACACCCCTTTCAAATTTGTTGCCGCTTCAATGTCAGAAACTAGCTTATAAGCAATTGATTTGCCCTTATCTTTTGTCTCTGTTGTTTTTTCTTCCAATGATGCTGAGGTATCATTTACAGGCAATTCTTGTGAAGTTGCCTCCCGAGCCTTGTCTCCTCGAGTTTGCCTCTTAAAAGAATTTCCTTCTCTAGTATCATCAAAATTTCCTCGTCTTTTTTCTTCCATCAAAGCTTCATGTTGACTCTTAGCAATATATGCATGAACTGAAAGAGACTCAACAGGATCCTCCCAACTTGTTCTTCCTCGTATTGTAGCAGCAGTTCTCAATAACGCTTCTCGAGGTAATTTCCCTTCTTGCATTGTAGAAACGGCAGAAGCCCAAAACTCACTAGTTTTCGTACTTCCACCAATTGCATCATCTACTCTAGCACCATAACGTGCACTTTCTCGTACTACTGTTTCATGCTCTTTTAAGTAATCTTGAACCAATGCTCTCATTCCTCCCTTGCCAAAATTGGTTTGAAGAAGATCCTCCCTATCTTTCAATGCTATCTTCCCATCTTTCCAGCAAATAATTCCCTACCATATCATATTATTAAATTCATTGCAATCTTTTCTAGTGTGTGAAGCATCATCACACCAAATGCATCTTTGTACATATCCTTGTTTTGAAACATTCTTCGAATTATTTATAGAAGTATTCTCTTCAAGTCTTGCCAATTTGATTTGAAGATCTCGCATTCCTCGTATAATTTCTTCCATACCCATATCTGCTTTCTTTGACAAGGATGTCGAAGGTTGAACTGTAGGCATTGTCGATGGTGTAGTACGTACTGGAGCTTTGGGTGCTTGTACTGGTTTCGGAATATTACTCCTATCCTTCCTCCTTTCTTTTTTTGTAAGTAACCTCACCACATCTTCAACGTTCTTCCACTTCGTTGTCAATCCTTCATCTTCTTCTTTGTCTTCAAGAAGGGGTTCTAATTTCTCTTGCAATTCTCCATCAGCAGCTTGAAGAAATAGATCAACTTTGTTCGGCTCCAATGTCAATTTTTCTACCTTCGATAATTGAGAGTACTGCCTCTCAAATTCCCTTAGTAGCTCTGTTGCTTGCAAATTCTTATTGGGCCGTTCAATCCATCCCAGAAACAGCTTCTTAGTAACGCGATCAGCATCTTCCAAGAAATATTCATCTTTCAATGCATGTGAAAAACCCTCCCATGAATTCCCACAACGATCCGTAATCGATGTAATGTGGTCCCTTATCTCCGGTATCGTGGCAAGTCCAAATAGTGCAACCATTTTCTTCTCAGAAACCCGATTTAATTCCATTTCACGAACATAACATCTTAAATACCTTGAAATATTCCTCCCATCAAATTGATCAATTTTATTGACCACTGCTTGCAATGCTTTGGTTGCCAAAGCTTCCTTTCGATCATTGCTTTGCTGTTGCTGCATTGACAATGAAAAGGCTTGAAACAAACTAGCAATAGACGGATCCATGTGCATACCTTGTCCTTTAGAAGACTCCCCACCAGAAACTTCTCCCAAAAATCCTTCAAAATTTTTATTTCCGTTTTCCATAAAAATAAAGATAAAATCAACCGAAATCCAATACCTTCTACCTCAAGCTTTCACGTCGGGTTCACCACTTATGTCGTATTACGTGCTTTCCTGCTCGAGAATGCGCCGGGCGTCTGGCTGTAGAAGGTAGTATGGAGATTCACCGATAGTCAAGCAGTCTATCAGTTTTTGACTGCTGGAATATAAACGACTGCAACAATGTACCGTAAATCTATACGGGTGCTCTTTGACTGCTTGTCGAAGTCCTTTTTGCCCCAGCCGGTAGGTCTCTAGATGTTACAGAGAACCCCGTACAACCCAAACTGTTAACCTTCAATACTTCTTTGTACTTACGATCTTGTATCCACTGACTGTCTTGTTAGATTAACCCAATAAATTTCATTCACTCCGCATACTCAATCCTATAGACACCCTTTTAATCCTTCAATCACAGACGTAACTCGATTTCACAAAACAGTCAAGAGTATTCAAACCCACTTCATTTAAAAATCCCGATTCACCATTACAACACTGACTTCAGCAGCGATTGCCTCAGTCTTCCCCAAAACTCTACGAAGAAGAAAAATCCAAATTCTATGTCTTTCCTTCCCCGACCCAAAGCATGAAGCTCCTCTCTCTAATTCCCCTGATCTTCCAAAAACCTCCAATGAAAAACCGAACTAGTAACCTTGCAAAAGCTTGAAAAAACTCGCTCCCCTCGATTCCCCTCTAAAAAAAAAACCCACCACTCCAAAACTATATCCCCCTTAACCTTATCCTCTGAATTTCTTCAATCTTCCGTCTTAGGTCCGGAATTGGCTCCCACCTCAAGCTTGGATCCGAAATTGGCTCTCACCTCAACTTGGATTCGAAATTGGCTCTCGCCGCCAAGCTTTCTCCTCCGTTTTTACCTTTAAGAAATCCATTTACCAAAAACAACGTTCCCTGAGATGGCACAGAGAACAGGACAGCCTGAAACAGAATCGAACCCCGTAATCGGGACCACATTGAGTCGCCCGACCAATTCAGGTCCTATATTGGTAAAGATGCCCGTAGTAACCTAGATGTTCCCGTAATTGGGTCAAATTGGTCCTCGTGTCAGATTGGCTAAGACCCGTAGTAAGACCTGGATTTTCCGTAACTAGACTGTATTGGGTTGCCCCACCAATACATGTCTCATATTGGGTAAGAGGACCCGGATTGGATTATCGAAATTGGATCCAATTGGCTCCTCGAACCCATCGTGTGAATTGGACCTTCTCTTCCTGCTGACTCCCGTTATTGGAATCGAACGGGGCATTTCAGTATGCCCCGGCTGACTGTAACGGAGTCACTGAACCTGACCACTCAGTATTTGTACTGGAGTTGGTCGATGTTCCCAATATTCGAGGTAACTGAATATTAATAAAATTCCCCTTTCTTTTTATTTTCACTGTATACTCGTGTCACAACACGACACCGGACCATTACCAGAAGATTCTAAAGAACAAATGGGAGAAGCATCAAAAGGAGCAAGTTTAAGAGATCCAATGAGTATTGGACACCAGTTTACTAGAGAGACTTTTGAAGAATTGAAGATTGGTTCTGATGGTTCTTTATTGCTAGAGGAAATTACTTGCTTCAAAAAGATGTTGGCTAAACAAGGTAGTTTGTTTGCCTTCGAATCTCATGAAATTGGGTATGTGGATCCAAATATTGTAACACCTATGGTTATCTTCACTGTACCACATGTACCTTGGAATCTAAGACCGATTCCAGTACCGAGGGCACATTTACCTAAATTGATGGAACTATTAAAAGAAAAGATAAAGATGAAAATATTGGAACCTTCATTTGCACCGTATTCTAGTTGATGGTTTACGGTACCTAAGAAGAATGGGTCACTACGGTTTATTCAAGATATGTAACCGGTGAATGTAGTAACTGTCAAGAATGCAGAAATAGGGCCTATTGTGGATGAATTTGCTGAGGCGTTTGCTGGAAAGGCGATCTATTCAATGGGTGACTTGTATTCAGGTTATGATCAATTTCAACTTGTCGAAGGAAGTATAGATATGACAACAATGAGGACACCACTTGGATTGGTTAGAATGTGTACTCTTCCTCAAGGCGCGACTAACTCAGTTGCGCATGTGATGAATGGCATGAATAAGGTATTGAGAGATTTTATTCCGGAAAAGACTATGCCTTTTCAAGATGATGTTCTTATAAAAGGATGCAGAGAAGGAGACAAGGATGAAACTTTAGATACGAGGGGGTGTCGCAAATATGTTATTGATCATATACAAGATTGTGAAAAGATTTTAATTCGGCTTGGAGAAGTTCATCTTACATTATCGGGTATGAAGTCCGTATTTGGAGTACGAGAGGTTGTAATTATTGGACATTTATGTGGATCTTACGAAAGAAAACCAGATCTGACTAAAGTTGATGTAATTGGAAGGATGAAAGAGGATTGTGATTCTTTAATAGAGGTTCGTTGGTTTTTGGATGCCTGTGTATTTTATTGAATCTGGATCCCTCATTTTGCTCACATAGCGGATCCATTATATGAACTGTTACGCAAGGGTTACCGATTTAAATGGGAAGAAAGGCATATTCAGGCAATGCAAAGATTGAAGAAATTATTGATGTCACCTCCAATATTGAGGAAGGTTGATTATAAGTGCAATAGACTAGTGATTCTTACTGTGGACGCTAGTCCAATTGCCATTGGATGGGCTGTGGGTCAAGATGATTCAAATTGGAGTAGATTTGCAGTTTGATTTGGGGCTAAAGTTATAAGTATTCGTTAGCGTGCATATTCGCGAGTCAAAAGAGAACTTTGGGGAGTCGTTTTGGCTATGAAAGCTGAAAAGGACTATTTGATTGGGGCAGTAGTAGTAATTGAAACAGATTGCTTGCCATTGCTTAGAATGATTATTAACTGTTCAACGCTAGATATTGCAATGTTGAGATGGATTGCTTATATTAAGTCACTAAATCCAGAATTTAAGCATATTATTGGGAAAGACAATTTAGTAGCAGACATGTTATCTCAAGCAAGATACGAGAGGGAGGATGAAATGGTTGAAGACATTGATGATGTCGGATTGAAATTCTATTCAATATCAAATCTCAACAGAGAAGACAAGCTATTTCTTGAAGAATCTTATGAGGAGAATTATTGGATATTGGTCATTATTTGAATACCTTGACTAAGTAGGAGAATTGGCCTACAGAAAAATTCAAACAAATAAGAAAAAAAGCATATGGATTTTTACTTTGAGATGGATTCTTATGGAAGAGACTGAAGAAAGGAATTGGGATGCCACAACGAGTGATAGGCAAAAAGGAAGAAAGACTAAAATTATTAAAGGAGTTTCATGATAGTTTATGGGCAGGGCATAGAGGAATCTGAGCTACTTTTGTTAAACTCAAGGAACGATATTGGTGGAAAAATATGTATCGAGATGTGCTCTCATTTGTAGAGTCATGTGAAATCTGTCAATCGTATTCTAATATCCGACATCGAGATGGTCTTCATCCTACGTATCCTCTGGCTATTCATTTTAAATGGGTTGTTGATTTGGTTATTATGCCAGTTGGGTTATGGCAGATGAGATATTTGGTTTTAGCTCGTGAAGATTTATCAAATCAAGTAGAAGGAAGAGCATTGAGGACAAAATTTACAGAGGAAATTTGTAGGTTTTTGCTTGAAGATGTCATTTGCCGCTACGAATGCGTAGGAAAAATCACTGCAGATCATGGAGAATTAAATGCACAAGAAGCTCGTAAGTTCTTTGAAAGATGTGGAGTTAAACTATCACTGACTACTGCTTATAATCCAGAAGGGAATGCAAAAAGGGAACGCAGTCACGCACCGATTGTGAAAGCATTACTTAAAGCTTGTAATGGAAAAGTTAAAGAGTGGCCACAGCTTTGGTCATTTGCATTATGGGCTGATCGAACAACACATAGTTCGATGACAGGATATATACCAGTAAAACTTATGACAGGTCAAAAACCAATTATGCCGATTGAAGAAAAGGTACTTACTTGGAGTATGCTACTATGGGAAGATGGATTGACAAGAGAAGAACTACTGGCTATTAGGATTCGACAATTGGAGCAAAGAACGAAAGATGTCCCGATAGCATTGGAAAGGTTAAAAAGAGCAAGGTTACAAAACAAGGCGCGATTCGATAAGCAACATCGATTGAGACCAAAAGCAATCGAGGAAGGTGACTGGGTACTTGTTTATGACAATAGTCTGGATAATCAACATAGTACTTTGCGGAAATTTTCAAAACGTTGGTTTGGACCATATGTTGTAACAACTGTTCATGATAATGCGACTTACTCATTACGCGAGTTAGATGGTACAAAATTGAAAATACCAATTGCAGGGAAGAGAGTAAAAATATTTAAACGAAGACACGCAGAGATGAATATGGAAGATCTTAATGAAGGTACAGAGATTCTGCAGCAAGAAGATGAAAGTGATATGGATAATGAAGGTGACGAAGACGAACTGGACAAAGACGTAGGGGATATATTCTGAATCAAACAGCAATTGGGTAAATTGGTGCATACCGGAGGATGCACAGGTTCAGAGGGGGTGGATGTCGTGTTGTAACACGAGTATACTGTGAAAATATAAAGAAAGGGGACTTTTATTAATGTTCAATTACCTCGAATATTGGAAGCAACGACCAACTCTAGTGCAAATACTGAGTGGCCAGGTTCAGTCACCCCGTTACAGTCAGCCGGGGCATACTGAAATTCTCCATTCGATTCCAATAACGGGAGTCAGCAAGAAGAAAAAGGACCAATTCACACGACGGGTGAGCCTGGTTTGAAGAGCCAATTGGATCCAATTTCAAGAATCCAATCTGGGTCCTCTTACCCAATATGAGACCTGCATTGGTCGGGCAACCCAATGCAGTTTAATTACGGAAAAATCCAGGTCTTACTATGGGCCTCAGCCAGTCTGACGCGAAGGACCAATTTGATGCAATTACGGGAACATCCAGATTACTACAGGCATCTTACTCAATATGAGACCTGAATTGGTCAAGCGACTCAATGTGGACCTGAGTACGGGGTTTCGATTCTGTTTCAGGCTGTTCTATTCTCTGTGCCATTTCAGGGAACGTTGTTTTCGGTAAATGGATCTCTTAAAGGTAAAAACGGAGGAGAAAACTCTGACGGCGGGAGCCAATTTTAGATCTAAGCTCTGACGGTGGGAGCCAATTTCGGATCCAAGACGAAAGATTGAAGAAATTCAGAGAATAAGGTTAGGGGGAGAATAAGTTTTTGGGGGGTTTTTTTTTTTAGATCAAGGATTTTTTGGATCGAAGAGCTAGCTTCAAGTTATTTTTCAAGGTTACTAGTTCGGTTTCATTAGAGGTTTTTTGAAGATCAGGGAGATTGGAGAGGAGCTTCATGCTTCGGATCGGGGAAGAAAAGACGGAGAATTGGGTTTTCTTCTTCATAGGGTTTTGGGAAGACTGAGGCAATTGTTGCTGAAGTCAGTGTTGTAATGGTGAATCGGGATTTTTTTAATGAAGTGGGTTTGATTACTCTTGACTGTTTTGTGAAATCGAGTTACGTCTGTGATTGAAGAATTAAAAGGGTGTCTATAGGATTGAGTATGCGGAGTGCATGAAATTTATTGGGTTAATCTAACAAGACAGTCAGTGGATACAAGATCGTAAGTACAAAACGGTATCGGAGATTAGTAGATTGGGTTGTTCGGGGTTCTCTGTATTGTCTAGAGACCTACCGGTTGGGGCAAAAAGGACTTCGACAAGCAGTCGAAGTGCATCCGTGTAGATTTACGGTGTATTCTTGGAGTCATTTATATTCTAGCAGTCAAAAACTGATAGACTACTTGACTATTGGCGAATCTCCATACTACCTTCTAGAGCTAGACGCCCGGCGCGTTCTCGAGCAGGAAAGCATGTAATACGACACTGGAATGGCACAAAGGACGAAACAGCCTGAAACAGAATCGGAACCCCGTAATCGGGACCACATTGAGTCGCCCGACCAATTTATGTCTCATATTGGGTAAAAGGCCTGTAATAGGACCTGGATTGGATGTCTTAAAATTAGATCCAAATGGCTCTTCGAACCAGGCTCACCTGTCGTTGAATTGGTCCTTTTCCTTTCTATTGACTCCCGTTATTGGAATCAAATGGAGCATTTCAGTATGCCTCGGCTGATTGTAACGGGGTGATTGACCCTTGCCTCTCAGTATTTGCACTGGAATTGGTTGTTGCTCCCAATATTCGAAGTAACTAAATATTAATAAAAGTCTTCTTTCTTTATATTTTCACGGTATACTCGTATTACAATACGACAATGCGCTCATGTGTAGGAATTGTAAGCAGACGAGGCATACTTATCAACAATGTAATGCTCCATCCAATTTCAATAAGCGGGATCAACAGATCCAAAGCTAAAGAAAAATTGAGGAGATAAATCAAGGTCCTCAAGATTCTCCGATAAATCAAGTGGAATGAATCCGAGCCATTCTTACCAAGAGTTGAAAAAAAGAAAAAAGACCAATTTAATATTCGGGTGATTTTGATGTGAAGGGTCAATTTGACCCAATTATGGGAATATCCAATCCAGGTCCTAGTACGGGCCGCTTATCTAGTATGAGACCTGATTTGGTTGGGCAATCCAATGAAGTCGCGGATACGGAGGCTTCGATTCCATTTCAAGCTGTTCCGTTCTCTATGCCGTTTCGAGAGAAACGTTCTTTCTATAGAAAGATTCTTTTAGAAACAGGAATTCCGGGGAGGCACCATTGGGTGTTCCAATTCGGAAACTAGGGCAGAAGAAAAGGGGACCACATGGAGTTAAAAGGGAGGAGAGGATAAGGAAAGGGGCATTCGGAGATCAGGATTTTAGGGTCGGAGAGCTAGCTTCAAGCTCCTTCGAAAAGTGTAGAATTGGATTTCATAGGGTTTGGGAAGACTTTTGCAATCGTTGCTAAAAGTCAGTGTTTGTATTGGTGAATCGGATTTTTTACAATAAAGTAACGGCTGGTACTCTTGACTATTTTGTGAAATTGAAGAAACTTCTGCGGTTGACATTTAGGGGTGTCTAGAGGATTGAGTATGCCAAGTGCATGCAAAAAGTTGTGTTAATCTGATGAAACAGATAGAGGATATTTGACTATTAATATAATAAAGTATTGAAAGTTAGCAAATTGGGATTGTTTAGGGTTTTTGTAATATCTGGAGATCTACCAGCTAGAATAAGATGACTTTTGGCATAGTAAGTCAAGGACTTCTAGGAGGCGGTCAAGATATATTAGTGTGGATTAACGGCATTTTTTTGCAACTTGTAAGTTAGATTGGATTGAAACTTCTTGAGCATTTGGAAGGCTTGCAAAGACATTAGTGGTAGAAGTTTACAACCATCGGACAGTGTCGTGTTGTAACACGAGTATACCTTGAAAATATAAAGAAAGGGGACTTTTATTAATGTTCAATTACTTCGAATATTGGGAGCAATGACCAACTCCAGTGCAAATACTGAGTGGCCAGGTTCAGTCACCCCGTTACAGTCAACTGGGGCATACTGAAATGCTCCATTCGATTCCAATAACGGGAGTCAGCAGGAAGAGAAAGGACCAATTCACACGACAGGTGAGCTGGTTTGAAGAGCCAATTGGATCCAATTTCAAGAATTCAATCCGGGTCCTCTTACCCAATATGAGACCTGAATTGGTCGGGCAACCCAATGCAGTCTAATTATGGGAACATCCGGGTTACTACGGGCATCTTACCCAATATGAGACTTGAATTGGTCAAGCGACTCAATGTGGACCCGAGTACGGGGTTTCGATTCTATTTCAGGCTGTCCTATTCTCTGTGCCGTTTCAGGGAACGTTGTTTTTGGTAAATGGATCTCTTAAAGGTAAAAACGGAGGAGGAAGCTCTGATGGCGGGAGCCAATTTCGGATCTAAGCTCTGACGATGGAAGCCAATTCCGGATCCAAGACGGAAGATTGAAGAAATTCAGAGAATAAGGTTAGGGAAAGAATGAGATCAGAGGGGGGGGGGGGTTTTTTGGATAGAAGAGCTAGCTTCAAGCTCTTTGCAAGGTTAACAGTTCGGTTTCATTGGAGGTTTTTGAAGATCAAGGGGATTGGAGAGGAGCTTCATGCTTCGGATCGAGAAAGAAAAGACGGAGAATTGGATTTTTCTTCTTCATAGGGTTTTGGGAAGACTGAGGCAATTGTTGCTGAAGTCAGTGTTGTAATGGTGAATCAGGATTTTTTTAATGAAGTGGGTTTGATTACTCCTGACTGTTTTGTGAAATCGAGTTACGTCTGTGATTGAAGAATTAAAAGGGTGTCTATAGGATTGAGTATGCGGAGTGCATGAAATTTATTGGGTTAATCTAACAAGACAGTCAGTGGATACAAGATCGTAAGTACAAAGCGGTATCGGAGATTAGCAGATTGGGTTGTTCGGGGTTCTCTGTAACGTCTAGAGACCTATCGACTGGGACAAAAAGGACTTCGACAAGCAGTCAAAGGGCATCCGTATAGATTTACGGTGTATTCTTGCAGTCGTTTATATTCCTGCAGTCAGAAAACTGATAGATTGCTTGACTATTGGCAAATCTTCATATTACCTTCTACAGCCAGACGCCCGGCGCGTTCTCGAGCAGGAAAGCACATAATACGACAACGGTCATATTGAGAATTATAGCTTGCCGAAGCTCACTGTCTAGGATTAAGGTTAAAAAATAAAATAAAATTAAAATTAAAATAAAACTAACAAATAACAAAAGACTTATGCTTATAATATCTTAAAGTTATTAAAATAGTATTTCTAAGCATTTTTAATGGGATTAAGCTTTTACATTGAAATCTGAAATAGTTGTATTTAGATGGTTGAAATCCACTAGCCTACCCGGATACTTGCAAAAAAAAATTTTATCTTCCACAGCCAGATGCCCATTGCATTCTCAAGTAAGATAGCATGTAATACGACACTGTATATTCAAATTACAAGAACCTTAAGTATTTCATGTCGGCACATATTTTAAATTGTTGTCAAGCTCATTGGATTTTAAGATTACTTATCAACTTAAAAAACAAGGTTTGTTAGATGTCTTTTCTAAATGTACATATCTTATATTAAAAGAAGAAAATACATCTCTTGATCAATAAAGAATGATTCTCTTGAATCTAAAATATTTTCACCTTTAAGCAATAAAAGTAATATTGATTATTGATTTAATCTTTGTCAAATAAATTTAATCAAGTATATACTTTGATTCTTATCCATGATATCAAAAATAAATCTTTTAAGTTTTATGATACTTTTAAGTTCAAGTTTAAAAATAATCTGAACTATTTTAAGGAATGATTATATATTTTAAAAGATAGAACATGCTTATATGTTCTTCAAATTTGTCATGACTTTTCTACAATTGGACATTTTAGATACAATAAGATTTTTGAGCTAATATCAAGAGATTTTTAGTGGCTTCAAATGTAAAAGGTAATCAAAGACTTTGTACAATCATATGATATTTTTTCAAGATCCAAAACTCCTTGCCATTGATCTTATGGACTTCTTTAGGCATTACCTATTCCAAAACAACCATGGTCTTTTATTTCTTTGGATTTTATTATAATATCATGATCTAACATGACTAATAGGTGAAAGGGATGAAGAATCCATTATATTATAGAAGATCTTAGTTCAAATATTATAGCAAATTATCTTAGAAAATAGACAATGGTCCAAAAGAAAGTAGAATTAAAGATTTAAATACTATCTTTTTCTAAAGTAGGCTTCTACTTACTTTATAAGGCCATAAATAAGAAAAAATAAGATAGATTAGAAAAATAAAGAATATGAGCATATGTAAGAAGAAATTAGAAATTGATTGGAATAAAAATTAACTCAAAAAGACAAAATTTGATATCCAAAGAGGATCGATTATCAACTTGGGTCCAAATCAGATCCCAAAGCACCAAATCGAGCACTTATGGCAATTCTGAGATTCTTTGGCATATTAAAGAGTGGAATTTCAAAGCAAACTTGATAAAATTTCTTTGAACATTGATTTTGAGAGAATTGAGTATGTAATGACTTTACAAGAGCTTTGCAAATTCACAATTCTTTTGGATGACTTTGGAATTTGTGAAATAAAAAAGATATTACATTTTGGAGAATTTTGTAAGTTTGATAATAGATCTAGAGTTCAAAATTTGATTTCTTATGAGAATAGTTGTGTGAAGTATATACTATAAGTTTGAGCTTGATCAAATGGTTGAACTATAGGCTATTAAATTTCAAGTAGGTTGAGGTCTTAGAAATTGGACTTTAAAAGGTAGTTAGGATTTTTAAGATCTTTAATAATCTACTAATTGAATTGAGATAGAAGTTATGTGTAAGAATAAAATACTTGATTTTCTATACACATGTAAAATTTGAAAATATATGAATGGCTTGATAAAGAGATATTGGTACTAAAATTTCTATATTTAGATTGGAATAGAAGGCTAGCCTATACTTGAGTAGAAATTAGGATTTTTCTTCAATTTGATAAGTGCAATTATCTTCAAATTTTATTTTCTAGTTGCCAATTTAGTTATTAAAAGGTGTATAAATTTTTTAAGCAAGATCAACACTTCAATTGATAGATATTGAGGTTCTAAACTACACTAGTATTAAATTGAGTAGAGTTAGGATTTGGTTTAGGATCTAGGGTTTGATATAGGATTTGATCTAGGATTTGATTTAGGATGTAAGATTTGATGTAAGGTTTGATCTAGGGTTTGGTTTAGATTTTAGAATTTGTCCAAGATTTGATTTAGGATTTAGAATTTGTTTAAGGTTTAATTTAGAATTTATTTAGAATTTGATTTAAGATTTGAATTAGAATTTAGGATTTTTTTATGGTTTAATTTAGGATCTAGGATTTATCTAGGGTTTGATTTAGGATTTAGAATTTATCTAAGATTTGATTTAAGATTTGGTTTGGGATCTAAAATTTAATCTAAGATTTGATTTAGAATTTAAGATTTGTCTAAGGTTTGATTGAAGTCTATTAGAGTTTCACCTAGAATTAAATTAGAACTTAGTTGAGATTTATTTAAGATGTATTTTTAATTATTTTAATATTTTTTAGAACTTCTTAAGGATTCTTTTAAGGTTTATTGTGGATTTTCTTTCAACTTTTTAAAGATTTTTTTATTGTTTCTTTGTAATTTCTTTAAGATTCTTTATGAATTTGAATAAAATTGATTTAGCATTGTTAAGATTTAATTAGAGTTTATTTGATATTCTATTTGAATTAAGATTTTGTTATTACAATTTTTATTCTATCTTCTACAGTTAAGTACCCAGTGCACTCTAAAGCAATACTTCACATAATACAACAATAGATCTTTCAATCTCAAGTTCATATTTAAGGTAGTAGATCATTTTATCAAGATGGCACATTTTATACTATCTACAAAATCTATCTTAGGTGAAAAAATGGCTAAGTTTTTTTTTTTTTTAATAATATCTATCACTATCATGGATTGCTTAAATATATTATATAAAATAAAAAGACTCAATTTTTGTCAAGATTTTGAAAAACCCTTTTCAAGATTTTAAAAGTAGATATAAAGCTTTCTTTGGATTTTTATCTTTAAACTAATGGATAAATAGAATGGATGAATTAAATTTTGGAGCATACTTGAGTTGTACTACCAACTATCATTGAGATGATTGGACAATTTTTTTACTATTGATAGAATTTGTATACAATAATTTGATATATTCTTCCACTCAAAAAAAAAAAAAAAATATCAATTATGGTTATCATTTATAACTTGATACTTTTGACTTTTTAAAAGTTGATAATCTTATAGTGAAAGATTTGGAAAATTATTTGTCACAACTACATGTAACAATGAAAGTGTTGTTAAAGGGAGCTTAAGAACAACAACAGATTAATGCAGATGTCTATCGCAAGGAACAACCACAATTTAATGTGGATGATAAAGTATGGTCACTTTATTTCAATATCAATACTAAATGTCTTTATGATAAATTAGACTATTGTAAGCTTTGACCTTTTTCTATTAATGAATCACTCAATCCTATTGCTTATCAATTATATCTACTAGAGTCTATGAAGATCCACCCTATATTTCACGTATCTCTTCTTAAACCATATAAAATAGTGAATATCTCAAAAAAAAGACAAATGCCACCTCTTCCTATAGAAGTGAATAATAATTAAGAATTCAAAGTAGAAGAAGTCTTAGATTCAAGGCAACGACAAAATAAGTTAGAATATCTTGTTTAATGGTACAAATATGATATTAGTGAATGCACATGGCAGCGAACAAAGAATCTTATAAATACAATAAAGAGAGTTGAGGCTTTTCATTGATAACATCTATTAAAATTAAGATAAAGAATAATAAATCTTTGCTATAAAAGAAATAAGATTAAAAGAAGATAACATTCTATCTTTTATTTTTCTTTGTAGCTTTTGTATATTTGTAATGCTAAAAAAAATAGAGAATTAACAATCAATAGATTCAATTTAAGAGCTTTTACTTGCTAACTTATCAAACAAGATATTGTCACAATCACAACCTTCAAGAAAACATAATTAAGATGAAAATCCTCAAAAATAACATATCTTTTCTTGAATAGATGGCAAGATACAATATGTTTGGTATTACGACCTTGGAAGAGACTTCCAATGTTTGGATATTTTATTAGAGATAGAAACAACTCGTGACGGTGTTCTAAATGTTTTATTTGAATGAAGTTACAAAGGCCTCAACAACAATAAATAATAAAGTGGTCTTTCTGCCTATATATGAGATACTATTAAAGACTAAGAAGATCTATTAACCATCTTCAAAAAAAACAAAGATTAGAGTATGTGGTAAATATAATTTGTTGTATCTTAGATTTCATTAACACATGATACTGCTCTTTATAGAACTTATTCCTAAAAGAAGACATAATGTCACATATATATATACATATATATGTACTTTAATAAATATCTATATGATTAGGTAGTAGTACATAAAAATAAATAAAAGTAGATTAATTTCATAATATATTCTAGCAAAGCTTTTTAGAAGCTTCATAGATGATTCTTTGATTTTACATGTATTTGTAATTGATTAGTAGGTTAGAAACATGGTCAACAAATTAACCATGTATTAGTAGCTTACAAAACAAGCTAAGTATGTGGTGCATATATAAAAAACTTACCTTGCAAATTAAGATATGTATCTTATAAAGTCAATTCATTTTGGAGGTCCTATAGGATATTGCCATATAACTCCTAATTAAGAGTATATATGGAGGCAAGAGTGAAGCCTTCTTCACTCTTGTCAATACCTTCGTAGTCCTTAATCTTGATTCAAGACTTTCTAGACTTCTTGTTTTTGGTAATAACCATTCTAGTTGAATATTATATCATCTTTGATTGACTTTCTAGTTCTTTTCAGCAATACAAGAGTATATTAAGGATTTCTTTCTTCAAGATTCATATTCTTGATAGCGTTAGACTTTTGGCTATCACTAATTGCTTAATGTAATCTTAAGATAAAAAAATACTAAGTTTATATATAAAATTGTTCCTATAGGATCAATCACATCAATACATAAGCCCTTAATATCAACGATCATTCAAAATGTCATTAAAATATTATAAAACCTTATATATCCATAAGGTGAATTTTTCTTCAACTTCAACAATTCATATTCCACAATCAAACCATTCAAACAAATCAAAATTTTACATGAAGTATTGATGTATTTTTAACAACTACCACAACAAATTTCAACTAAAAATTCAATACGAATCTTGAAATATTGCCAAAATCCTAATAGTAGCTTCATATCCTTACTTATATACAAAATGACTTACTACCTTTGAATTACATATGTTTTCTTCAATGCTCTATAACTCCTTTATAAAAACTCCAAATCCAAAAAGTCTTTCATAAAAGATGTAGAACTTAAAATTATCCTTATAATTGCACCTTTCGATTTCCAAAATCTATCATAAAACTTCTTATATCCTAAAAAGAATAATAGTATGTCTTAAAAAGATACTTTAATTTAAAATGACTATGATTTCATCATATTAATTCCAAATCCTTTAAAATTTGCACACAAATTGTAGTCTAAATTCTAAATCTTATAATTCATACTTCTTATTTTTAGATGTCTCTTTTGAAGTCCCCAAAATCTTTTTTATGGTTGCAGACAACTTGCTGAATGCCTATTGGATGTAGCTTTTGATTAATAGGGATGAAGATCTTTACCTTTTACCTTCATCCATCTATACCTTGTTTTCATCTCTCCAAATAAGTTTCTTAGAGGTTTGGATCTTTATCTTTGAGTCTCAATCTTTTCCTTAAATTTTATACTAAATATTTAAATCTTATATAGTTTAAATACTATAATCAATATAGGTAAATCTCAAAGTAAATATTTTTACATCAACTTTCTTTAAATTAACCTACTAACCACTTTAATATATATCAATACTTATAAATACATTATATATTTTAGTTAATTTTTATATACTATAAATAATTATAATACAATACTATTGAGAAGAATAATTATAATTCTTTGACATTCAGCTTGAATATAAGCAAAGGCAACAACACATCATACTGAATACCTTATTGTACAAACCAAACTTGATGCTTGAATTGGAGGACAAGGCAGAAGTTGCTACCATTAGTAATATCATTTCAAACTTGCCAAGAGGAGCAAAATGGAAAGAAGCTATATATTATGATTCTTATTTAAAGATGATTACTGAATGGCTGAAAATGGGCGATGTGCAATATTAAGATTATTGTCTTAGTGATGGCTTATTTTATTTCAAGAAATAAATTTATATACTTGACGATGTTATATTCTAGATATACATATTTCAAGATAAATATGACATTATAATATCTAGACATCTAAGGTGTGAAAAGTCTTTAGAATAGATCTTAAGGAGATAATTTTGAATAGATTTGAATTATAATCTTTGAGCTTTTGTACACTCTTGCAAGTCATGCAAATATAACAAAGTATAAAATGCAACATTTCTTGGATTATTGTAACTAATTCTACTATCTATAGTATGTTAGAACTATGGATCTTATTACATATTTATTGCAAATGCCTTACAATCACATCACGATTGCTATGTTTGTGAATCAAATCTCAAAGCAACTTCACTTAGTTGATAATATTGATGTCCTAGCACTTGCACAAGTCTTCTTCAATATTATCTTTTGTCACCATAAGTTACCTCATATCATCATTTTAGATTGAGATCCACATTTCATGAGAAATTTTTGGTAGGCTTTATTCAAGCCATTGAGCACAAAATTCACCATATCCAAGGCCTTTTATTTACAAATAAATGGACAAATAGAGCATGCAAATCAAAGCTTGAAAGATGTGCTATGGACATTTGTAGGAGTTCATCATAATAATTGAGATGAATATTTGACGTCCTTGGAGTTTACTTACAATGATAATATTCAAGTAAGTAATGATTAATTGCCATTCTTCTTTAATACTGATGAGCATCCAATTATACCAATAACTTTCTATCATCCCACTAACACCAACAACTCAACAACGAAAGAATTTATACAACAGTTTACAATGGCCTTGCCTCTTTATTACAAAAAATTGATAAAAGTAATATGCAAATAATCACCAGTAATATAAGACCTTCTAAGAAGATGACTCGATATTACTTTTTAATGCTAACTTTCCACTTATTATATCAACTCAAATTTGTAAGTTAACACCTCAATGGCTTGGACCTTTCCACAATTCAATAGTGATTTTTGATGTTTCATACTGCCTTGTGCTTTTGCTATATATTTGGATCCATCTAATCTTTGATGTTTCATAATTCAATGGATTTTATACTAAGTCAAGGTGCTTTTTAGATTGAAATCAACCACCACCACTACCACCACTAGTTGTGATTAATGACCAACAAGAATATGAAGTGGATAGTATTTTGAAGCATTGCTATCTTTACTGTAGCAATGGATATCCACAACTTCAGTACAAAGTCTTCTAAAAAGATTATCCCATCTATGATGCAATATAAGAACCTATACAAAACCTCATCCATTATCAAGAAATAATTTGGAGATACCATCAAGAGCAAAATGAGGATATTCCGCACTAGTGGAGAAGGATTAACTGTAACAAGGTATATTTAAGATATTTATATTGTTAACATATAGAAATATGTAGTTGAATCCATATTTGAGAAAATTTTAGAAGTTTTTAAAAGTTTTTAGAATTCTGACTAAGTCACTGGTTTATGTGGGATCTACCATAGAACATTCTAAAAAAGAGCTTAGAATGGTTATCTAGGTGGGACTTATCATTAAAAATATACTAAAAAGTTTCAGAATGATTGAAAAAAGTATAAATAAGATTGATTAAGATCATCTGAATATTTGTTCAAGTATGGCTTTGGTTTCTTTTTCTTAATAAAGTTTTATTTTATATTTCTTTATTTAATTTTTTTTTTATTCTCTTTTGCTTTATTTTGCCTTTTATATTCTATTTTATTTAAATATGTTCAGTTTTGTTATGATCTATAGTATCCTACATTATAACAAGATTTATATTGTTATAGATTGAAAAGTTCTTAGATTTAGAGATAGTCCAATTTTGTTTCAAATAATGTCTTATTCCAAGAAAAAAAAGACTAGTATATTATTTGATCATTGTTGAAGTCTTTATAACTTCTTTCAAACAAAGTATTTGTTATGTCATCAAGAATTGTTTCTAATTTCAATAAAATCACCAAATATTAAGAATTTCTTTTAAAGTTGTGATATCAAATGCATTGTATCTTGCCATCTGTTTAAAAAAAAACATGTCATTCTTAAGGATCTTCATTTCAATTACATTATCTTGAAGGTTGTGACAATTATAATAACTTATCCAATAATTCATCATACAATGGCTCTTGAGTTAAATTTGTTGGTTGTAGATTCTCTATCTTGTTATCGTTACAAAATACAAAAAACTCACAATAAAGGGTAGAAGATAGAATAGAATTTCTATTAAATATTTTTTGTTTTGTAGTAGGAAATTGCTTGAATTTTTATCTTGATTTTGATTGATGTTATTGATGAAAAGTTTTAACCTTTTCTATTGTATTTGTATGATTTTTTATTGGGTTCCATATATATTTATTAATATTATATCCATGCAAATGAACAAGATATTCTAACCTATTTTGGCATTTCCTTGAATTTAAGACTTCTTCTACCTCAAATTCTTTATTATTATCTATTTCTACAAGAGGTGATGATATTTATCTTCTTCTTGAGATATTTATTATCTTATATGGCTTAAAAAAAGATATATGAAAGATGAGATGGATATTCATAGATTTTGATAGATATAATTAATAAGCAATTAGATTGACTTGATTACTAATAAAAAATAGTCCAAGTCTATAATAATCTAACTTGTCATAAAAATAAATAGTCTTGATATTATGCCAAAGTAATCATGCCTTATTGCCAATGCAAAATTGAAGTTATTTTTTGCAATAAGCATCCATATTGATCTTTTGTCATTCTTGAGCTTCTTTTAGTTATGCCTTTATTATTGTATATATTTTAGATAAATTATTTTTTAAATATTTTATTATAAAATTATCAAATTTTAAAATTTAAAATCATAGATGATAATTATAATTAGTAAAAAAATATATTTATTGAATAGAAAAATGTGTTGTGTTATTATAAGCAAACTTTGCAAATAGTAAAAGAGTTGTTCAATCATTTATTGATAGTTGCTGATACACCTAAAATATTATTTCAAAACTTGATTTATACATTCTATTTGTTCATTAATTTGAAGATGAAAAATAAAAGATATTTTTAAGTCTATCTTTAAATCTTGATACAAATTAAATCCTCCTATTTGATATAATATCCTTAAAAAATCTATGATAGCAATAGATATTGTCAATGAAAAGCTTAGTTGTTTCTTCACTTATGATAGATTTTTTACATAGCACAAAATGCTCCATTTTGATGAAATAATATGTTATTATAAATATAGATTTATATAAACTTGAGACTAGAAGATCCATAATAAAATCCATGGAAACAAAAGACCATGGTTGTTTGAGAATAGATAATGGCTAAAGAAGTCCTTAAAATCAATGAAAAGGAATTTTTTTTATCTTAAACAAATATTGTATGATTATAAAAAATCTTGAATTTTCTTCCACATTTGCGTCTATTAAAAATCTTTAGATATTAGCTCTAAATTCTTATTGTATCTAAAATATCTTTTTTTTTTAAAAGTTATGACAAGCTTTAAAAATACATAATTGTACTTTATTTTTTGGAACATATAAATGACCTTCAAAATATAATAGATTCTTTTGGAATTTAAACTTGGAAATATCATAAGATTTTCAAAAAAACAATCTTAATATCACAAATAAAAAGATTAGAAAATATACTTGATTAAACTTACTTGAAAAAAATTGAATCAACAATTAGTATTGATTTCATTGTTTAAAGATGAAATTCCTCTAGCTTCAAGAGAATTGTTTGTTATTGATTCATAGCCATATTTCTTCTTTTTGGATCAAGATGATATTGCTTAAAGATAACATCTGATAAACCTTATTGTTTTCTTTGCCAATAAGTGATCTTGAATTTGAATCTTGATAAAGATATGTTCCAATAAGCTTAGCAATAATTCAAAATACATACTAACATAAAGTATTTAAATTTCTTATAATTTTTATATTTAATGACTAGACTAAAAATGCCTTCTAAATAATGGTGCTATTCTTGAAATAAATTCATAATTATAAGAAGTTTTTTGTTGTTAATCTTGTAATTGATCTTGGTTATTGAAAAAAAAATTAAATAAAAAGTTATTAAGTAAAATTTATCATAATCTATTTATGATAATGTAACATAATTTGAAATGATGTATGCTAAAAAATTGACTTGAGTAGTATGAAATATATATTTTTCTATCTTGATATAGAGCTATATATCTTTTAATTTTTATAATACTTAATAAACATGAAGTTCATATTCTTCTGTAGAGTAGATTAAGATGTTGTATAAATAATAGACAATAAAATTATCCAAAAATCTCCAAAAAAACATCATTCATTAGATGTTGAAAAGCTATTGGTGCATTTATAAGTCTAAAAGGCATGATATTGTATTCAAAATATCTATACTTAGTTTAAAACACAATCTTCTATTCATTTTTTTTTTTTATGTATACCAAATTATATGCTTCTTATAGATATATTTTTGTATAAATCTTAGCTTAATTCAATTGATCAAGAAGTCTTGATATCAAGAGTAGAACGTACTTATTTTTGATAATAATCTTATTGAGTCCTTGATAATTAACACTCATCTATAATGATCATTTTTATTTATTTATTTATTTATTTATTTTAACTTTTTAAAAATAAGATTGGAGCTTCTACTGAAAATTTGGAATGATATATGAAATTCTTGGTCAGATTCTCTTTAATATATTCTTTAAGTCTAGCCAAGTCATTTTATAATAATTTATAGATTGATTCAAATGTTAGTTGAGCTCCTTCTTAAAGGTTAATTGAATAGTCATAGAAACAATGTTTGGAAAGAATATGTGCATTCTTCTTTTTAAATTGTTTTTAAAATCTTAATATTGGCTTGAAATGTTACTTGAAGTCTTTTTAGTATTAAAAAAAATGTGGCATAAATAACAAAAAATATTCTTTCTTTTGCAACATGTAAAAATGCTCTTATATCTATAAATACAAATTTGTTTGTACTTGACTTATGACTTTCTTCTTAATTAATAATATTCTTGATTTTTCTTTAAAAAAGTCAAGTCTATGAGAAAACCAATCTGTTTGAGAATTATACTTTTTTATGTTCAATAAACCTAAAATGATTGGATTAGAGGGAGATCTAATAATATTAAATATTACAATGCTACTAAGACCATTAATTGTTACTTCTATAGAAAAGATTTCATGAGTAACATCTCTAGAAGACAAAAAAAATGACCATCTATGACTTCTACATGAACATATTTTTTTTTCTTCACTAAATATATGATATGTTTTTTAAAAAACTCTTTATTTAAGAAACAAGTTGAGACTCTTGAATTTAGCAAGACACATGCTTTATGATATTTATTTCATAAACTAACATCTATTATAAAATAAGGAAAAGTTTCTAGGGAGAAAATAAGACCTTTATTAGATCAATGTTATTATAATTCAATGTTATTACAATTCACCTACTTATATAATTTTTAGATCAAAATTCAAAGAATTGGTTATCACACTTTATAGCAAAGTCAAATACTTGACTTAATATTTGAAAATCAAATAAATTGAGCTTCAATTTCTTTACCTCATATTATCAAAAAAATTGATTAATAAGTACAGAATCATTCTACTTGATATAAGTTGCAAGTTGTTAAAATTTTGAAGGATATAATATTACAAATATATTGCCTTATTATAAAATACAGATCTTGTTTGTTGCAATACAAATTGCATCATATTTTTCATACATGGATTGAAATTCCTCCAAGAAAGCTTCCAAATTATCTAATATTGGATCACATCATTCAAGAAAAGATGAAAATCATGATATCACAAAACTTGAAAGAAGTATACCAATAAACTTGACTTGTGATTTTGAAGTTGGATAGCTTTGAAGTTGAAGTTTAACTACCAGTTATATTTGATTGATAAATCCTCAAAGTTTTGATCTTATGCCATCAAACTTCTTGGATAAAGCAATTCTTGGTTTTTTAATGCTTGCACAATATTCTACCATAAGAAGAGTAGTATAATTTAGTGTAGATTTTGAAGCAACATCAATCATCTCTATATCTTCACTACTTGCCAATCTTGTTGCTTCTTGTGATGATGAATTGAACTAATGCATAGTAAGCATTAACTCCCTCAATTGCTCTTGCATTTATATCATTGTATTTTTCATTTCAACATGCTCCGCCATGATTATACAATAAAAATTAGATGTCTAATATTTCTTAAAATAAGCAGAAGAAAGGATTAGAGAACAAAAAAAAATCTAAAAATAATATTAATTTAAAAATAGATAATCCACAACCTCTAATATGTTTATGTCTTAATCAAGAAGAAACAAAGCTCTGATATTAGAAGTATATTCTTATCAATTTGTCAACAACAAGAACTCGATGAAGACAAATAAACAAGCTTTTCTAAAAGATATTATGAAATTAATCTACTTTTATCTATTTCTACCTACTCATATTACCTAAATAACTATTAAAGTAAATATGTATATTTATAACAACCATTTAAAGCCAAAAATGTTATATAATTTTTTAATTAGATCATAAAATAAATAAATAAATTACATATCATACATAACTCTAGTATAATATACAACATCTATTGAATAAGCCACAACAATCTTAAATTTAATATTAATTGGATTTACTTAAATAATAGTCTCTAAGTTTTGAAATTTTAATATGTATTTTTTAAAATTCATAAACAATCCAATCCTTCTATAAATGATTAAAAAACATCAAATAATAAATAAAAAATTAATCATTTATAGAATTTTAATTTACAAATGATTATAGAGTACAAAAAAAACATCAAATAATAATTAAAAAATGATGAAAATGAATATGACTTGATAGATGATAAAATGGATTTATACTTAAATTTTATTTTCTTTTTAACATAAACTCAAAAATTTGCATACAATTATTAGGCAACAATTTTGAATTAGATATATATACAAAACAATGCACAAAAAGTTTACAATAACACAACACAAATATAATAATATGTACAATACTAGTATTTAAATTTATTTTTTGTGGGAAAATCCACATTACTTTGGGTCACTGAATACTTTGCTTACATGAAAGCAACAATAACCTTTAAATCCAACTAAATGTGTTTTGCTAAGATCACAAAAGCAGAGAAGATTTAAAACACAATGCAACCTATATACTTGGGCTTAACAAAGAGATGCAGTCTCTCAAATGCCTTGTAACCGTAATATTTGATTCTCTAGAAGCGAAGGAAATGTGAACAGGATCAGAAGAATGATACTGTATCTCAAGATAGCTTCGCATGCACGGATGAATTCCATACTAAGGGGGGCAATGAAGGTTGCCGTTCACGACTATGAAAGTGCTCATAGCTACTTATAGTTGCTGCTTGAAAATATCATGTTCTAAAAATAGTTCTCTAAAAAGAGAAAAAAAATAAAAATAAAAATAAAAGGAGAAGAAAAAAATAACTATGTATGCAGAGGTAACAGGCTCCTCATTGTAGACCTAACAGAATGGCTGTAGTCTGATGCGATGCGAGGAAGGCAGAACGCATATAGAATTGTTGAAAACAATACAGCTTTATGACAAACTACAATCAGGAGAGTAGGATTGACTGAAACCGCAAGAGGATACTAGCAGGGTTTCAAGTTTACGTTACAAGTTGTCCGGTCGAATTTTAGCCCTCTTGGGATCTTCGACATCACGAGGATCAGGAAGGTTGGTCCACCACTCGGGATTTAACGTAGGTGGCCGCCATGGAGAGCGTGCAGAGGCTATCATAGGCATCGAGAATATGAATGATGCATGAATGCCGTCTTGGCCAAGTCCTACCGTCATCCTGGCAGCAGACTTCACATTCCAAGCAACATGCACCCATTTAGCACCCTCTACACTGGAAAGATATCTGAAGGCTGTAACTCCAGCCCGGCGTTGGGAAACTTCTACAACCATGCGTATAAAGTGGATACAAATCCACCAAGCTTTTGACGAGACTGATGAGAACCAATCTTTATCACCCCGCAAAGTGTAAAACCCATGTAACATTTAACAGCCACTGAACACATAACAGAAGCAGTTCCTAC
The DNA here is from genome assembly GCF_059467195.1 of Physcomitrium patens. Classification (NCBI taxonomy): domain Eukaryota; kingdom Viridiplantae; phylum Streptophyta; class Bryopsida; order Funariales; family Funariaceae; genus Physcomitrium; species Physcomitrium patens. Next base: position 24,744,911 of record NC_143412.1, on the reverse strand, counting down.
ACCTTATTTACACATTTCCGAAGCTTTTCATGCCACCACTGGAGAGATAGGCATTGAGTGTCGTTACAGTTAGGAAATGTGGAGAGTAACAAGAATATACCTTAGCTTGACCCACAACTGCAGCTGTGTCTGTATGCATGGGTTGCACCGAAATTCTCCTAGGCTCTCGGTTATCTGAAGGGCTGTCGCATGAATACAAGTATTGACAGGAGAAACCAGTACGTCATTCCTCGTAGAATTCTAGAACGTCAGGAACAATACAATGTTATCTGCGTCGAAAGAATTGTTGAAGAAGCATAATACTCAAGTCAACTTCTCCATTGGAATGAATGTTGCAAAATTTCAGTGGACTGTACTATAATAAGATAACAACCATATGCTATTAATTGACTGGAGAAAATGCTTACGCATTGGAAATCAGTGGCGCAAGTTCAGTCTCACTCTCGTTCTCCGTTTTCGTACTAGAACCTGAAGGATCCGCTAGAAGGGAGAAACAAAAACACAAAACAAAAAAATCAAAAAAACTAAAAGGTCAAATGCAAATACAAATTGGAGACCAGAGGCCACATTGTGAACAATACATGTATTGACTGGTGCATTTTGAAAAATACAGCATAAACTCTACTGGTATCTTACATCACTAGTCCCAAAATGAAGGTACTCTATACTTCCTCGCGGCAGGTATTAACGGAATACCACTACGAGCATAGCTCTGATAAAACCTAAGAGGAAGTTATTCAGACTAGATAGGAGCTCAAGGGACCTATTCATAAGCTGCCCTAAACAATATCTGAGTTGGCTTTGGTTTTGGGACCCCATGAAGAGCTTTTATCTTGTTTGAAATTCAATCACAATCACTAACACTACGAAGAAACTCTGACCGACTCGGCTCTAGGGAGGCAACTCCACTGTCCAGCTGTCCAGCATGTGAATCCCTATGTTAGTCCACAAAGGAAGAAATGGATTTCTATCTAGAATGTCTTCATCGCGATTGCCTAAAAGTTTTAAGAGTCTATGGCGCCAAAGAGTGACCCAATGGGGAGAATTCATGTTAGCTTCAACGCGGGTCCGACTTTTCTTTCGTCTATGGCCATGCACTGGGAGCTGAAGGAAACCTTTAGAACCAAGCTGGGGAGCCTGAGGAGCAAGGAGCGACATGCCGACAAAGAGAGCCAGAACACCAACGCCAAACATTGCAGCTCGAAATCGGCCGAATACCTGCCAAAGGATCAGATACTTCATTACTGTTCACCTGAAATCTTGAAGTCAACTTTAAACGCAACTAGATTCTAATCAAATCATATACATTGAAATTTGTACTTGTGTTTGACTCTTCAAGTTCACCTTCAGTGTCAATAATATCAAAGTCCAAAAGTTCATTTATGTGCCACATCTTACTCATACACAGATCTTTGGAGTAAAAGAAAAGGCTTTATGTGAATCGAAACATAAAACGAAGATCTATGTCTAGAGAAGAGGATTGGCTCACTAACCCGATATTCTTCGAAATAAATGAAACCCGTAAATATGGAGAAGAAAGTCCACACGATTTGAAGCATGGGTACGATTAAAATGGCATCAAATAACGCTAATCCATCATTAAGCCTGGCCATCTACAAAAGCCAAGAAAGGTCACTTTGTGGCACGCAACTTTTCATGTATACAATTGCAAACGACTTACAATAAGGAGTATTAGGGAGTCCTTGCGGGGTAGAAATAGGAAATCATGTAGCCTCATGCAGTCTAAAATTTATTTAAGAATATGAAAATCTATTTGCCTTCTAATCCCTTGGCTAACTTTTAGCTTCACGCTTGATTGCCAGAGGAGCAAATATTGTAAACACATACTAAAGCTCACAACCAAATCCAGTACTTGAATAACAGCCACATTATGTGATTGTAGCATTAAGAAATTTACTGACCATACTGCTCGATATAATATGATACTTAATTTTGATTCAATTGTATGATTTGTACGCTTGTTCAACCAAAGGTAATAACCAAACTACAATCAACAACACAATGCAACCATGTTGATTGCATCAGTAAGTTAAGTGCGTAAGCGAAGTCTTGGATTCAAGGATCTAAATCAAGTTGAATCTACACAAGCCACTTACCCAAAACGAAGCTGTTCCCGCAAATAAGAAAAAAACAAGATATGTGAACAAACCATCCAGCTGGTTTTCACCCTCTAATGTCGATCGAAGCAGAACTGACCTGCAATTCGAAATAACATGCATCAATACTCTCAGTTTGTGATAACAGACGAAGGCCACCAACAGAGTTCCTTCAACACGAAGCAACTAGAGGAAGTTGGAACATCTTAAAGGACGAAAATTACAGATATTAACCATGTATTTTTCCAGCTATGGTATCGCCCAAAATTCTAGATGTGCATTCTGAATTAAGTGTATCTGGACTACAACAACTACAAACAATAAAATAGACTCTACTTAAGACCATTGGAAAAGCAGCAAATCATATCTTCAAGAATATGTCAGTTAAGTAATGAAGAATCACAGTCTTACAGAGATTTCGCAAATAAGACAGAATGGGAGCCAACAGCACCCGAGACAACAGCATATGTATATGGTAACAACATGCGCCATACACTGCCAGGATCCTCACCACGCGATACAGTGAGTTGCCTTCCCCGTCTGTCATACCCCAAGCTTTAAAATTAAGATATGAGTTCTAGAACTTCCAAGTAGGAAGGCAAAATAAGCCAACATCGATGAGCATGTGGTGTGGTAACAGCAATATCCTCGAGTTTCCTGTGAGTATCCCCTAGGAATGCAGAAATCAGGAAAACGTTGGCAAAAAAATAATATCTTCCTTTCCACACCACAGTAAAACTGTGCATAAACTTCTATCCCAGAAATAGGCTGCCGCAAATAATACAGCTTCTTGTACAAGCGCGATAGCTCTAAAGGTCAAATTATAGACCTGTATATGGCGTGATGCACAGCGACAATACATAGAAGAATGAAGCAATAAGTGAGATAAACGCGCCCCCCATAATTTCTCAAAAGCTGCTCAGATGTGTAAACTGCCAAAAGCAACTTCAACAGGTTGGTCTACAGCAAAATCATCAGGCACAAGAATTGGTCGACAGGCCTCACATGCAGAAACAAAAGTTGAAACAAAAGAGAAGGAGCTTACTAACGGACTGATGATTTCCAAACGCAACCAGGAAGCCATTCCCGACTACGATGAACGACGTTGCCAAAACAATTCTGCAATCCAAACACAAACACAACTACTCAAAATAAAGGCAATTTTTTTAACGACTACCTTTAAGTGATCAAAAAAGAACCACCACATAATAACAACTACTGCACGGACAATCAGAATAGCAATGACCTCAAGAAAAGCTAATGAGAAGACACGACGCTCATGCATTCATTCATAGACTAAACCTGTGACTAACACGAAAACAGAAAACTCCTGGAACCAGCTGAAGGCCAGAGATCCTCAACACGTACTACATAATCCTCTACAATAAGTTGTTTGATCATCGACATGTTCTACAAAAGCATAACTGATATATGGATGAATAACATAATGGGTTGCTCACCGCCTAGTCACAACCTCATTGAGCATCAGATATGCAAAGAAAACATTGGAAACGAATTGTATTGAGCCCAAAGCTGCCAGTAATGACTGCAAACACACAGTAAAGTTAAACGATGAGGATAGTGGTTACAGTTAAAAGTCAAAATTGAAACTATACGACTGACGAGAATAAGAACTATCAAAATATAAATAATAAAAAAAGTATGGGAATACGTCCTCAGAATACAACTGATAGCACTGCAGATATATATGTGTGATACCGAATAAGCCAAGAGGAACGAGTCAATATAGCCCAGAAAATAACGTGGCTTGAAATCAACACACGAGCACAAAGAGCGCAAGAATCACCTGAGCAGCATAGCCGAAAGATATAAAATTCAAAATATTCCCAAAAGAAAAAATCGCCACACCTGCAGAATAATACAATATCTTTCAGCCACTACCTAAAAGACCTTAAGACTCCATAATCCGGACATAGGATGTCACTAACATATTCAATGAAATGTACATTGATACAGGGTCAATAATCGTGATAGTGTAAAGCAAGAAATTGGGTGCATAGCAAGAAACATACCTATACGCCATGATTGATACTGCGTTACAGATTTTTTCGAGAATGTCTTATCTTCAGAGTCATCTGTGTCAAGTGCTTGCCGTTCCCTCTAAGATGAAAAGAAAACCACTGTTCAGGAGCATTCAAACGTAGTAAACCGTAAAATCTACAAAAAAATTGCAGCGTATTTCATGTTTGAGAGAGAAGCCGGCTTCGAAAATTCAACGGGAAGGGCATCACTCCCACATTCTAAGGATCTTCACAGAAGATGGGCCAATCATTGAGGGGTGAATGCTCGGTCAATAAAGCACAATAAATGTGATTTAAGGATCAAACGACTCAATTCTGCGACAAAATTAGGCTTATCAGTCCTACCTGATTGTGCCCAAGCTTGAGTAGATTAGTCCCAAAGTTAATGCATATGCTGCCCACCACATTGATGGCAGCTCCTGTTATCCATTCACCCATTTTCACAGGTGGGCGGCCGATTCAGGCGTTTGGCTTCTTCCCGCCCAGGTAGGGGCCACAATGTTCTAAGAAAACCACACTCGTGGCTCATGCCCTTAGACACCCAATCAATCCACTGCTCGCACTCTTGTTGATTTTTTGCTTGGCTGCGCGACTGGTATCTTCGACGTCATCATCTTCGGTTACATTGAAGGAGAACCCAAGCCTGAATCAGTGTGGGCGTCGGTCATGAGATAGGATGCTAGTCTGGTTTTGAGATCGATTGCCTCCAATTACTCCCCACCTCCTCTAAAAACAATGTATTCAACTGTGTATATATATAGATATATATATATATATATATATATATATATATCAAAGGTACCCTCTCCAGAAAAAAAGAAAAAGAAAGAAAACTCAGAACACACGCCTCGAAATCCGCATCAAGCTGATTGGAGTTTTCTGCAGCCTGTATGAAGGTGCACGAACACATGTCAGAATGAATCTTGGTAGAGAATTGACCTCCAACTCAACATCATTCTTTTTGGTAAGTGCTGGAAATCTCGGATTCACCAAGAATCACAAGTCTTCATTCAGTATTAATCAAATTCTATACTTGAGCATGGTAAGACCTGTAACATAACTGACAATTTCCCAAGTACGTTCCGTAGGCTTCCCGCGTAAGGTCGTGTGGTAGACAAGTAATTTTGCAAGCAGCTATTCGATGCCATAAGCGCTTGCAGAAGCTAAGTAATAGCGTAACAGAGAAAGAGTGTGAGAATTGTTGCAACTGCAATTCACCACCACTATCACCTTAACTGTCATAATAAAGAAATAGGTTTACGGTAGACGGAGGAGCTTTGAAATGCACAGTTCGCGCACATCAGATTCGGGGAGATAAACTTAGTTTATTATACAGTAAGTATAGCCCGACCAGCAGCAGGTCTCGCAACGAAATCAAAATACTACAAGAAACCCAAGGGATATCCTCCTCTACGAGCAGGAATCTGCATTAGCAATTCACAGCTACAAAGTTTTCGAGGAATTCTGAACTTCGTCAGGCTCCTAAGATTCTCATCTGGAGGCAAATTGCCTTGGAGAAACATAGGATGACGACTTAGGCCTGAATATGCTGTTACCACAACCAGCATCCTGTCGCAAAATCCATTCCAACACACACTACTTGAATCTATTTCGACACCCCTTGACATTATAACACGTGACCACATCCCAGCCCTAATGCAAACATCGAAATCCATGCATCGCCCAAAAATACCCCTATCCCTGCCTCGAATCCACCGTCCACAGCGTTCCTTTCGGTTTCAACCCGGTTGAAATAGAATTCAACCTACATCGGATCCTCTAATATGTATGAATATATAAATGTATGACTCCTAAACCACAGATCACGAACCAACCAACACGCCCTTCACCAGCTACAGCGAAACCTCACACCTACACGAGCGAACGCGCATCTAGCATCGCGTTCTAGCAAGTCACGCATCTGACACTCTCCCCAATCACACAGCGTGACTCAAGCAGGTTCAGAAATCTTGCAAACCTGCACCAAGCGCAAACCTCTCCATCCCTGCAACTTCAAAAACTATAATGCACCACCCTCCTACGAGCAAATCTACTTGCTGAGCACAACTCCCACACCGTCGCCGACCAAACCTTTTTATTTCAACTTCCACGGGCTACTCCCGCCAACCTCAGAAGCAAATCTCAGGAAAAATTGTGTTCCCGCCCCCACTCCTCTTCCAACCATCAAAGAAACTCAAGATCTACGCATCCTACTTCCTTCCGAATGGGCTTCCTGTCAGCTTCCTCGCAAAAAGCTGGTTCATTGACAGAAAGCTTCAGGCACGCCAAGCACTGATCGAGGCCATCTCGTTGATTTCGCGAGTGACACGGTATTGCGGCCTAAGGAAAACGACAAAATTCTAAGCACAACTGCCACTGATCCCTCGGGTTCCTAAACATCTGCCTTCTAGCAGGGCCCAGTTCCGGGGACTTTAGCATTCTGTTAGAGGGTATCCCGCGTATGAATATACAAACGGCATTCGTTGCGAATAGGCTTTATCATCTCCACAATGACAATGGAGCACAGGAAACAATATTAGTATGAAGCTATTCGATCTTAAAGTGGGCCTGCTGTTTGCCCCACGTGGAATTACCAGCCCAATTACTGTCCGGTTTTTCCACATTCCTAGACCCAGCAAGGACTACCGCGTCACTTTGCAAAAATGCTTTCCTTAAAGAAAATCTGACAGAAAGAAAAACAGGAAGAAGAAGAAGAAGGAGAAGAAGATGACTTAAATACAATTATCATGAGCGTCTCACTCCTACTTTTAGAGTTTGACTGGGATTTGTATTGCAATTCCGTCAATGACCCACACAGATATCGTTGTGCGTTTCGGATATTCCGATAGCAGGAGGATCAAAGAGAAGATTAAGTTATTTTGCAGAACCAGTCTCTCTTAGATTGTGAGAGCTTGAGACTTTTCCGTAGGTAAGGATTTTGTTGTCTGTTAGGTATTAATCTAGAAGATAAGTACTTGTGACAGATGTGGCTACGCCGCAATGCAGAGACATTTTCAAATGAGACTTTCCTTCCATAAGATAGACGTAAAATAAATGAGTGAGCTTGTAAGTGAGCGTAAAGTTCCACCATGCCAGCGACAGTGAGCTCACATAATGGTCGTCTCCAGTGCCAGGTCCTCAATGCAAATAATGCAGCACTGAGAGATGTTTGGTAACAGGAATAATGGGGCAAAATGGTGAATAAATCAATTCGTGTGCAATTTTCCGAAGTCTCCCTAGACCAACCCTAAAATCTGCAGCAGCGTTGTCAATTTCGTCACTTTCTCAGGTGCTCTACGTTCGGAACCCTCATACACAGCGAAGCGTCGCCTCACTGCGGCTTCAGAGCTTGAAGCTCTTTTACTTCATGACGGATTTGAAACACCTGCATCTATGGCTTTGAGATCGATTTCGGCATCTAAATGCGCTTCTGAACTTCTCTACTCTGCTGTCCTGACATAACAAATTGGACTTTCTCGGAGGACGTACATTTTAGTGGTATGCTTGTCCTGCCTGAACTGTAAAGAGCTCACACGCTGTAAACTGCAAAAGATCCCAGCTCGTCCTCAGAGCTATCAGGATCGAAAAACCAGAACAAGCTTCGTTGACAAGTACCAAATCACAGCACCCGAGAAAGAAGCTCAGAGCCTGTAACGTTTCAGTATGTCAGGAATTAGACATCCTCAGTTAGGTTCAATACCATCTGTAAACAACGTTGTTGAGTGGATCTCAAACTCGTAAGCGTCTCCTCTTACAAATTCTGCTAACGATAAATATGCTCTGCAAAATCAACAGACTGAAAATTTTAAAAAATTGTGACGGTAGGTCAAGGTATCCAATCGCTAGTGGAAAGTGTGGTCATGGAAGATTCGGTAACTGCGGAGAGCTTGGGGCTTGAAAAGTGACAACAAGGATAATGTCATGAGGCCCCTGTACTAACCTTCATGATGAGGCAGAAGCGGCTGTCGCAGCCTGGAAGCGGCAACTTCCATTGTGCCAGTGCGCGGCCAAAAGAGACAGTATGAAAAATCATTGAACTCAATCATTCAAAAAAACCAGACGATTTATTGGTGGAGGTTTTCGACAGTCAAAATTGTTTGGCGGATTAAGCTCTTACATACAGAAGCCCTCGAAAGGCAGCTTCGACTGCTCTTGATCGTTGCAAGCGCCGAAGAGAACTGTCCGTCGTCATCAGTGTTAAGGATTCAGCAGGAGCCTACAGTTATGCAGAATACCATGGTTCCCTCTTCCTCATCTCTAGAGTCTCATACCCGATGAGATTTCTTTTTCTTTGTCTTTTACATGGGGACATAAATTTGAGCACATTCTCATTCCTCCAATGCTGAACGACTGAAATATCTGAAGGTTTTAGAAGCTTTAATAAAAAAACACAATCTAAAAATATCCTTCACGAGGGTGTTTTGCAAGCGAACCCATTTCAGATCGGGAAGGAAAATAGCGGCTAGATCCACAATAAAGTCATGTGAAGGAAACGATCGCTTCGAATACTTGGAGTTGCAGGAAAACCTGTCAGCGAAACTACAGCAGTGCAGGCAAGTGATTCAACGCCAGAAATACACGGCCATTCTCTTCATCATCGGTGAAGTGCTCTACAACATCACTAGGAACATCGGCATGAAGTGGAAGGAACTTGCACGGAATTCCATCCTCTTTACACAATCGTATGTTGATCGTATTGTGAAGCAGTACCGCGCAACATCATACAGAATCAATGGAATATGCTTCGTAATGGGAGTGTGCAAGACGTTGTTCGGAGACAGAACCCAAGGGAATGATTCCAGGCGTGGGTTTGAGGAACGGCCGCAGTTTCTTCGGTCATCCAAAGCTCTGTTTACACCGCTCTCTCTTCACCGGTCGAAACAGATTCATTCCAGCTCTTTACTCCTGAAGCGCTGATGCGCACTACTGGAGACGTAGCTTAGGAGGTGGAGAGCACGGTGCCCTAGGGGATTCAACTTAGCACGAAGGAGGATTCATTGCTGAGGGTTTGGAGCCTGTCCCACCTGAACCTGTGCTTTCCTGGCATGTATGTGTGCGAATTTAATGTGGTGATGCGTTCTCAGTCGTTTTTGTTTACATTGTTTCGGGATGGAGGCATTCGGGTGGAAGGAATGGTGTGGGTAGAGAAATGGTGTGAGGAAACAGTTCGTGAGAAGAATTAGATATTGAGATGCGGTCTGATTTGCAGGCGTCGTAATGGTGTTCTGTTTCGTGCTAGACTGAATTTATGAGTATGGAGTTAGGGTTTAAGTGCAAAGACTTTGTGGTGGTCAAGGGTAATTGATATCTTTTGCGGAGAGCTTGTGAATCTTTGGTGGGTAACGAAGTCTTTGATGGTGGTAACTACTGCGAATGCTTAGATTCTTTCGCAGCACGAATTGCTATGGCCGCACTTTCTCTCATGAATTGTGAAAAAATTTCAGTCAGCGGTTGTGAGGGGTTACATTGAAGAACAAGCGGTGCGCTTATCGATTTTGCTCATTTTGGATTGACTGTGTACATAAGCAATTTTGAGGACGCGAGTGTTTCCTCGAGGTTGTTGTCGTTTGCTCAACAGGCGTCAATAGCCCATTATAGCACATACTGAAACTTAGCCCTAGAATTTTGTCATTCGAGTGAAGGTATACAGTTATGTGAGTTTCGTTGTCTACATCGCGTTGTAGGGTTGGATGTATTCGCGTGATTCCAGGCTTGGGGTTGGTAAAGTTGTTTGAAATAAGGGATCTCTGCATGCGTTACACGTCTGTTTCTTTTGCTGTTTGTCTCCCATCGTCTCAAACAAATTCGATTTTCTACGATGTTGAACAGCTTCTGGGCTCCCTGTGCATATCTGAACTCGTTAAGAACAAGATGAAGGCGGATAAGGCAGTGGAGGATGTAGGAGAATCTGCGAAGGTTGCAGGAGGCGTCACCTTCGAATGGCTAAGACAGGTGAGAAGCTGGACGGATGCAAAATAATCGGAGTTCAAAGAATCTCGTTGTGGCGCCCTTTCCATCATGTGTGCTTCATAATGGTCAAGAGGATATGGAATTGGAATCATTTGTGCTGGCGAGATAATGTAGATATGTTCAACACATTTGGTTATGGTTGATAGTAACTTTGTTGAACAAGTTATCCAGCGAGGTACTGCCATTAGGTCTTACCAGAGCAAGATTATTCTAGTTAGTGAGCAAATTTTTTTTTCCTGTTTTGATCAAACAAATCTGCTCTCTATTTTGCTTTAACCAAGCAAGGCAATTGCGGATGCAACCACATGCTAAAGTAACTATGTTGTAACCCGAGTCTTTTGAAAGTTGCGCTGTCCTTTCTCATGCTTTCTGAGGCAATTGCGTGATGATTGGGGACTCAGGCTGAAGACGCAAGTTTACTGACAACTCCGGCGCGTCCTACTGCTACTGACCATGGTGATTCTTCCTTCAGCGTAATCGAAGAGTTCAATTACTGGCGTATGCAACCTGACCTTGCTGAAGCGGTAGCAGCTATCAAGGCGCTGACAGCTGTTATCAGACGCAGCCAGGCATCCACTATGATGGGTCTCGAGATTGAGCTCAAGAACGCCTCAGAGGCCCTCAAGGTGCGTCTAAATGCCGACAGTCTGTTGCGTTTACTGAATAGTTTGGATAATACTAACCTTACAGGTCCAAATTTGTGATAAGTCTTGACAGTCTGGTTGGGTGTATATGTGATCAGGCTTGGGATGAAACCTCTATACCACTCTCTGCAGGCTGCGACCTTTTTTTGCGGTATGTCACACGAACGACTGCACTAGAGTATGAGGACATTCGGGCTGGCAAAGCACGTTTAATTGAGCGTGGGGAAAGGTTTGGTGAAATATCTCAGAAGGTACTGTATATTCCTGATTTTCCTGGTACTTGATTGTACTTCTTTTCTTGTCCGAATATAAATCATGATTCATTAGATCTTTATTGAGAATAGCTCCAAGTCCTGAGTTAGTTCCAGATTGTTTGAAACTTTGAAAGAACTGCAGGCTCGACGAACGATTGCAATGCTTGGACAAGATTTTATTCTAAATGGATCGACCATCCTGACACATGGATTTTCAAGAGTGGTGCTGAACTTGCTGAAACTGGCGGCATCAAATGGGAAACATTTCAACGTCATTTGCACAGGTGCCAACAACACTATCGAAGTTGTGTGTGTGGGTACATGCAGTAGATTTACGAGTCAAGAACTATACGCATATAGCTTAAAACGTCGTGATGGAGTTTTCATTAACTTTCACAATGAAATTGACTCGAATCTTGTGGGATTGTAGGTTTCTCTGTATTTGGTAGCCATTGTATGGTAACACTCATGTTAACCCTATGGTTCATGCTTTTGAAGTAGGAACTATTTCTTATTTGTATATTCTTTTGCTTGTTGCCTCTACAGAAGGAAGGCCTGACAATACAGGTGCAAAGGTGGCAATTGAGCTACTAGCAGCTGGCATTCCGGTTACTTTAATCCTGGATTCTGGTGTAGGCTATATGATGGAGAAGGTAGACATGTTATTGGTTGGTGCTGAAGGTGTTGTTGAAAGTGGTGGTATCATCAATTATATTGGTACCTTCCAATCTGCATTAGTTGCACGTTCTATGAACAAGCCTGTCTATGTTGCTGCAGAAAGCTATAAGGTACATTTTTTCAATCATTGTGGCTTTGTTTTTTGACTGAGGGTAGTTGTAGCTTTGTTGCAAAGCTTGGTATTTGAAAAATATTTGAGATATACATAGAGAAGTGGAGGATATGAGGTTGTAAGTAGAAGTGTAAGGGAGCAGTGCATCAGGTTATAAAAGAAATTACTTGTTTCAAAAGTGATATACGATGTGTTTGTCTTTAGAAGTGTCCGTCATCTCTCACATGTTAGGCGATCTAAGGCCTGCCTATGCTTGTTCGTCTGCACAGTTCGCAAGACTCTATCCACTGGAACAGAGAGACTTGGGTCCATCACCTTGTCATGTGGAATTTGTGGAGCCAGTTCCAGAAGATGCTAAAGTGGAAAATACCGCCAGAGACTACACACCTCCGAATTATCTTACGCTTTTGTTCACAGACTTAGGAGTGCTTACCCCATCCGCAGTCAGTGACGAGCTCATACAACTGTATCTTTAGGGACTAGATTTGGAGCGTCCGTTCTGCTTCAGTAGTCAGCTTGTACTTGACGCCAAGTTCGGCGTGCCTTGCAATTTTGTCAATACAAGAATTGAGTTCGAATGGATAATGTGTATCGACTTATTATCTGACTACCATCAAATGTTTCACTTCAGAGGTTATTCTTGTTTGTTCTTACTCTTGCTCACATGAATCATACCTCCGTAAATCACTAACTATGAAGATGAGCATGAGAAAACCAGTATTTGTAGCGTGGATGTTCAGGGGAAATTGAATGCAAGTGAGTGGGCTGCAGTGCTTCAAAGATTATTAATATTTTTATTTATTTTGTATACGTTCTCTCTAATGGCTTCCCTTGAAGCAGTGGACTGAACGTATTGAAATTACATCAAAGAGAACAAATTAGATCTTTACTTGGATTGGAAAATCTTCCATCTACGTTGTGATCTTCCACAGTACATCTGAATGGCATTCAAAATTTGACTTAGTTACAATTTTTGTGAAAAAGAAAGCTATTAATTTATTTGCAAAAAATAAATAAATGATCTATTCTTTCTGTAACTATTTTAATCTACTAAGAATGTAACATGTGATTTTTCGAATTTGGCGTACGAGAATATTTTTTGTGTTCAAAGTCTGTGAATGTTTATAGAAAAGAATCGACACAAAATGAATCGCATATTCGCATATACCAAATGTAAACAAACATATAATGAGTGATATACGAGTGAAAAATACTAAATACAATTAAAATTTTCAACATCAACATTTATCTCACTGAATTATGCAGTAAATCGCTGAATCTCATGCAGACTCAGTATGTCCAAGCAGCCAAAAAAAACAAAGCGATGTCGCAGTTTTCAGTTCTACAGAATGGTTGATGGGGGAAGAGGAGGGCAACAGCAAGAGCAGTCGATAACAGTCCGATTGCTGATCGTGTACAACGCAAAAGGGAGGAAAAGAAACATGGACACCTATGCCAAATTCATGACACCTAAAACCTATTTCCACGCGGCTTAGCCAAAAAAACCTTATTAACTTTCTGCATGTCATCTCGTCATTCCAAGCAACAAAGGAAGTGTAGGGAGCAAACGCACATACCAATGTGCCCGCCAAGAGGATTGTGCCATCCGGAACAACACCCAGATGTTGGAAGACGATTCAGTTCCCACGGTGATCTTCACATTCAGATGGAGCGTTCGAAAGAGAAGGCCCCCACTTGTTTATCAAGTTGGAATACTGATACAAATCTGAACAAATACTTGTGAGGAGATCTGAATCTTCATAAGGCGATGGGAGGCGCCGGTGATTTGTCTCTAAAGAGCCATTTCAGCTTGGAGGGCTGCAAGTTCGTCTTCCTCCTCAGTGTTCTTGGTGGGAAGTTTCTTAGCAGGGACTGGGGTAGGCCTATATGTTTGAGCCTGGGGAAGTTGGTGAGTAGAAGGCTGAATGAGCTGTTCTTCCAAGTCGGCCCCTTCGAGGTCCTCAAGTTCAGCTTCCAACTCATCCTGCAAGGTCCAGGCCACAAGTGAGTAAAATGAAGCCCACAAAAGACGATCTATGACTGCATAAGCGTGTCAAAGTAGCATATGCAACCAACCTCCCACTCTCTTATAGATAAGGTTTTGCAGGTGATGCAGATCATGATAATACACCCTAGAGTTCTTCCAAACTAATGACGATTTGATCCAAGCACCAAAAGTTTGGCGGGACTTGAGTATTTCCATTTTCCAGCGGCTAACATTTCTGCTGGGAGAGATCTCTTCAGATGAATCAACAAAACAAACTAAAATAAACTGGACCTCCACAATTACCTCATCAATATCAGCTGCTGTGCCAATAGGCGTTGAAAGTGCCTCCTGGATCTGCTTCATGTTCTCAGTCTGCTCGTTGATCTCGTCCATTGTCTTGTCCACGTCATCAATATTTCTGTACACGCCATCATCAGGTTAGGGCTATCAGCTCCCGTATGAACTTCTAACGACTGGCGTCACAATCACCCATACCCTATTAAAGCAATACCAACAAATCTGCTCCAAAGAGCGATAAGGAGGAGAGGACAGAAATAGTACGTGGCTTTCTGGATGGCCTTCATAGCTGAAGCACCGCTACGCAGAGCATCCACGGTTTCAGTTGTTGCTTTCGCACCCTCTAACATGATCATCTGCGCGCAAAAACAACACACTGTAGTGAGTAATTAGGCCAAAAGTCACAAAATTGAATGGGCACGTACAATCCGAGGTTGGCAAAGTTTTACAAATTCATTCAATTCTCAACATGTGGACCCGGATTAGCAACCAAAATCAACGAGAGTCCCAGACCTGATCATGAATACGCAATTGGAAGTTGCCGAGTTGCTCTACTTGGACTTCATACAGCTTCTTCCGTTTTAAACACTGAATCGCAGCTGCCAGATCAAACCATCACAAAAAAAATAAATAAATAAATAGACATCACTCATGAGCACCCGTAAACACGTAAACTTCCAGCTCTCCGACAGAGCTAGACCTAAATGAACCATCTCCACTCTAACCACAACATAGCGACCGCAGTCCCTTGCCTCTCTTATTCTTCAACCTCGTAAACTCCTTCGCCTTCTCAATCTCCATAGCTATCTTCTTTTGCAACACTTTCTCCTTTTTCTCCAGCATCTCCAAGGTCTACCCTCACCATCAAACCCAAAGCACAAGTCAAAATCAAACCCAACCTCGCGATTCACCCAAACCCTAACAACAACGGGAAACAAAACAAAACAAAACAAACAGCCCCACTGAAACAGGAATCAATACTTCACTGTACGCCAAACCCAGTTCCAAATCCACATCAAATCGTTCCCGCACCTCATTCAGCTTGTCGAGCGTACTGAGAGTGGAGGGCTCCTCCTTGGGCTTCCCGAATATCCTAGAAAACATAGTGAAAAATTGGGTGGGGGGGACTAGAAGCTACTACAATAAATCAAACCCCCTTAATCTCTCGTTCTCTCTCCTACCAATCAATCGATGACCCTGCTGCGTCCTCCCCTACCCTGGTCCCTGAAAGATCCTCCTCCTGAGCCTTGCAATCACGAAGACAACGATGCACTCCCACCGAACCCACCCACAATCAGCAAACAACGTGAGATTCCTGAACTGAATTCGAGCGATGGCACACTCTTCCTCCTCCTCGTCTTCCTCCCTCTCTTTTCCTTCCTTCCTTTCTTTCGTCTACTTCTGTCTCTGTTTCTGTTTGTTTCTCTAGCTCTGTGAAGAAGATCTATTCCCTCTCTCTCTCTCTTTCTCGCTGCCCCTGCCCAAATAACGCACCTGCCCGAAACTTGAGAAAAGCCAAACTATAGGATGCAAAAGCAAAAGTAAACGTATGCCAGTCTACGGGGCTAGCGGGACCATCTTTCCTCTCACGACTGGTGTGAGTTTTCTCTGTGATTATTCTAGGATTTATATTATAATTATTTTTATTTTAGAATTTTTTTAATTTTATTGATGTTGAAAATAATGATGATGATGATGATAATGATAATAAATGCATTAATAATTTCTTATATTTTTATTTTTAGTTAGATTGTTATATATAAATATATATATATATATATATATATATATACAGTGGTATCTGATTAGGAGAAAAATGCTTAGGAGAAAAAAATGGATAAGAGCATTGTCCCGTTTTTTTTATTTTTTTATTTTTTTTTGTACTTGCCCATGTTTTTCATGAACCAGTAAGAGAAAAGTTTGAATAGGATCAATGCTTCATTATGAGCAAGTACCACCTTGGCCAACACAACATATAACGTATTTCTTTAATAGCAACTTTCTGCTCGTTTATGCAAATGCCACTATTTCCAACTGCTAGTAGTCTAAGCTTATACTTGGAAGCCCATACTAACGATTGAAAAGATTGCAAGATGATACTCAAGCAAATATTGGAAGTTTTGTTCTAGTAAATGCTGCCATTATGCAAAAGAAAAATAAAACTGTGAATTTGAGTTAGAGATAGGCAGTGCTGCTGTTAGCAATAACATGTTACAACTTCTTGTGCTTTATTGATAATAACCTTCCAAAGATGTGAAAAATGATGAGGTATTTGGTTATGAAATATATTTAATTAAGAGAAAAGCTTTTCCTTGTCCCAAGGAATTTCTCTTAACCAAACACCATTGTATTAAGATTACTCAATAAGACATGGATGGATCTTTGTTTTCATCAAAAAGGTTCATATTTTGTGAAATTCACAATCCATTTTATAGTTCATTCCTGCATTTAACAATTGATTGAGGAGTTCTACAAGGCATTTTCTTACCCTCTTTTGTATTAATGGCAAAGCCATACTACTCACATTCCTTAGTTTTATTTTGTACTGATCAAGTCTTTATTTTAGTAATTAAGTTGCAGTGAATGAAGCAAAGCAAAGCAATGTTGATGGCAAAGTTCATAAGAGAATGTTGAGTGTTTTGTTGTTGGATTAGTGCAAACAATCCTTATTGTTGCTATGTATTGTTTTTTTTGTTTTTGTTTTTGTTTTTTTTTTTCTAATTAAGAGATTTTAGAATAAATGAATAGATTTTTATTGATAGATAAACATAGATATATAAGAAAAACCACCATGCATTACCTTGTGAATGCCATCCTACTCATTTTTGCTCTCATAGTAGAAATCTTGACCACATTGTTTACAGTAAGTTGTACCCATATTTGATTCTTTCTTTTCTTTGATTTTTGTTATGTTTTTTTTTTTTATTTTTGTGATCAAATGTATTTGTTAGAAATCAAGCAATTTACAAGCTACTAACTTCCTCAAGTCTTAGAGCACATGATTCTTCTTTAATATAGGCAATGTGAAAATCAAGTCGTATAACTTTTTGTGTTAATTGAATTATATAGAAAGTACAAAATTAAAGAGGTATTTCAAAGCATTGTATACTTATATGTTATCTTCATGTGCAAATCTATTTTACTAGTTGACGAGATATAAGCGTCAAGAAAAATTTTATAAATTTCAAGCTTAACCATCGTAGTTTGTAATTTGCTATACCAATGTATGATTTATAAGTTTTGAGTCCACAATGCATTTTACAATTGATTAAAAAGAAATCATAGAAGGTTCACAAAGTTCACAAGGCACTTTAAATCAAAGCAACAAGAAAGACATGCATCTTGGTAATTTGGTGTTCTTCCAACTCTTTTGGTTTTAATTCAAAGGGCCAAATCTTTCTTAATACTAGATCTTAAAAATCCCTCCTTCCTCCCTCTTTCCTCCTCTTCTCTCTTCCTCCCTCTCTCTCTCTCTCTCTCTCTCTCTTTCTCTTTCTTTCTTATTATTTGGATGTTTAAGGTTTCAAAGTCCTTTAAATTATTGTTTGATGCTGATGTCCATGTTTCTATATACAATTTAATTTTGGTGCAATTACATCAATTGGAGCATTACTTATAGAATTGATATTACAAATTTTTGCTTACAACATAAGTTGTGTAGAATTTAATGATTAGGGTATTAGTTTCAGTGGTTCTTATTGTAAAATATTGTCATTGGATATTATGTTTTGGAGAGGAAGAATTTTGGGATTGTTGATTATCAATTCATAAATGAAATCTTAGGGATAAGGCAAGCATGCCATGATGGTTAAGGACTAAAGTATGGTGTAACCATTACAAATATGATTATTTAAACGTGATTAATAAAATATGTCATGTTGGAGTTTAACTAAATGTAGATGGTTTTATCAATGTGTTGTTTGTTGCATGCATGTAATGTGATTAAAGGTGAAATTTGGTCCTTAATAGAAATGAAGGCATAATTACAGTTTTTTTGTGCTTTTTTGAAGTTGTACTTTGTACTTGCAACATGCATGTGCTAAAAGTTTTTATTTTTTATACTATAGATATCTATGCATTGTATTTGAGTTTTTGTTAAAGAATTTATGAAAGAAAGGATAGAATAAGGGTAAAATTTATGATTTGAATTAAAAAAAAAAAAAACTTGAAAAAACTTCAAAGATTTCAAAAACCATGCTCTCTATTTTTTTTAAATCATATTACCAAGCTTTGCATTACAGAATGAAAGTATTTCTAGATATTTCAAAAAATTATAGATATGTCAAAATATACTAGATTTTTCTTTCTATAATAGCATTAAAATTCTATAATAAAAAAAATAATATTTTTGTTTCAAATATAATATCATTGTATAAAATAATTATTTAAATTATTTAAAAAAAATAAATATAATACTAATTTAGATAGAAAGATAGAAAAAATATAATTTTATTTAATACATATTTATTATAGTTCTTAAAAAAGCTATATAAAATGATAGAAAGATTGATGATTAATTTATTAAATGGATTCATTCAATTTTTTTATATCATCTTTAATATTCTAATATATGTTAGGAGAGTAAATGATATTTGTTGTTAAAGAAATAATAAAAAATATCTTATCTTTTAAAATATTAATTTTTTGCTTACTTCTAAGAAGATACAATTAATAGACAAAGTTTTTAGCAATCTAAAATAATAAGAAATGACACAATGTATATTACAACATATTAGTCATTAGCTAATTTTATTGAAGATTGATCTTTATTACTTTACATGAACCTTTAATGTATTAATTTTACAAATCAAGTTTGTCAATCACATATTCAAGATAAAATAAAATCTATTTGATGACTTAATAATAATAATAATAATATATCATTATTTTTTATTATTTGAATAAAAAAAATTTATATATATATATAATTATTAAAGAAATATTTCAACTTTGCTAAAGCTACATCCTCCAAACTATGTGATTATTAATTTAATCCAATATCACTCCACCTTTATACTCCATCATCATCATCTATAAATACAAACCATTTTTTGTACTCAAGCATGTCTTTTGTTTGACACACTGCCTAAGAATGTAGATGGCAATTCTATTGAAATTGAATTTTGGTTTTGATTTTGATTTGAATCTCATTACTTCTTGCTCTCACATTGTTGTATTACCTATATTCCTTTTTGAGAATGCATCAGGCATCTAGCTATAGAAGATAAGTAAAAATACAAAAATAATTCTACTAAGTCTAATAGAGCCTTAAATAAACTTAAAATAATTCTTAATAATCCAATTAAACTTTAATCTATTGAAATAAATTTAAAAGAAGTTATAAAAGAAATACAAAAAATTCTTTTTAAATAATAAAAATAAAAAACTTAACATAATCCTAATTAAAATCTTAATTAAATCTTAACCAAATCTTAGGTCAAATCCTAAGTCAAATCCTAAGTCAAATCCTAATTAAAATCCTAATTGAACCTTAATAAAATCTTAGATCAAACCTTAATAAAATCCTAATAAATTCCTAAATCCTAGATAAATCCTAGACAAGTTCTAAACCGAATTCTAAGCAAATTCTAATCCTAATCAAATCCTAATCAAAACCTAGATCTTAAACAAATTCTTAATAAATCTTATAGCAAAAAAGAACCTCAATAACTAATGATTGAATCATTGATATCAAATCAATATTTTTTCACTTTTTAATTTCTTAATAAAGAACAAGCACAAGAAAGATGAAATCAATTGCACCTATTTATTGAAAGAAATATAAGATAATCCAATCGGATATTAAGCAACCTCTTACTCCAATTTGAATGCTAAAATTCTAGTGCCAATATTTCTTTCTTGAATTATTAAATTGCTATCAAATTTCATTTAAAATATTAAAAATCAAGTGTAGTATCTATACAAACAAAAAAAAAACTTTTCAATCCAATTTACAGATTGCTGAAGATCTTAGAAATACTCACTGACCCTCAAACTCCAATTTTTGAGACCTCAATCCATAAAAACCTTCATACACTTTGATCTAACTAATCAATTGACCTTAAAATTTTCACACACATTTACAACTAGCACACCAATACACTATCCAATATTCACCTATATATATACCATAGAACTCAAAAAACCTTCAAATTTATAAACATATTTTTATTTCTCAAGATCTAAACCAATCAAAAATATCATTAATTTTAAAAATCTCCAATTTGCTATCATTTTATTTAAAAATCAAATTGGAGATAAAATTTTAAATAAAAATAAAAGAAAGATTTTTAAATATTATCTCCAATTTGCTATCATTTTGAATATGTTTATCAATAAGCTTGATTAAGTACTAGCCACTTTAAGAATTATAAAAATACAATAATAAAAGATCTTTTGAGAGGTTTGATTTCACAAACAGTTAGATCTATTTGATGCATGAACCTATAATAATCAAATAGAAGGTTGCATTAGACATACCTTGTTAATTTTTTTTAATTCATAAATACATGACATTCAAACTTATAATCTTTATTAGATCATTACAAATAGATCAAACTATAAAAAAAAACTATTGAATTTTAAGATTAGATTAAATTTTAATGATAAGTTTATAAAAGTATTGATAGTTGAAAATTGTTGTGACTATAAAAATTTATTTTAGATAAAATAGAACTATTTTTTAAAAAAAAAAATAATAATTGTAATTAAATTTTACAATTCAAAAGTAGATTCTATGATGCATATTAATAATTTGTATTATCCTATTGCAAGATTGTGTATCAAATAAGAAAAGAATATTATGATAATGTAAGAGTGAAGTCTAATATTAACAATCTTCTAGATGAAATTATAATAATTTATATAATATATGATGCAATTGAAATTATTAATATATGACATTGTATGTTATAATAACAACATCAATGCTATGGCTTCTTAAACAATTAATATTCAATTGCTACATGACATCATTTTGTGAGTTTTTGTAAAAGATAATATTGATCTTATTTTTTGGCAATACCATTAATATGATTAGAACCTTGATGATATTAAATTCATTTCTTGTGAAAGATATGAATCTCAAAAAACCAAAAATTCAAAATATTCTTATGTAACTTTAAAAAGAATATATATTTATTCAAAATTAATAAAATATTAAAGCTAGAATGACTATTTTCAAAGATAATAAGACTAAAAAATCTTGAAACAAGATTAAGGATTAGAAAGGCATTGATAAGAGTGAAGATGGCTTTATTCTTGCCTCCATATTTACTATGTAATTAGAAGCTATATCTTAACATTTTATAGGACCTCTGACATATGTCTAACTTACGAGATACAAGTCTAACTTATAAGATAAGTTTTTTATATGTGTGCTATATAATTAACTTATTCTATAAGCTACTAGTACATACAAGATATGGCTAACTTATTAATTAAGTTTCTAATTAATAAATCAACAATTTAAAGTCAAATCTAATCAATCAACTAATTAATCAACTAATATAAAGTCAAATATGCATCTATATAGCTTCTAAGAAGCTTTGCCACAAGATAATATCAAATCTACTTATATTTATCTTCTATCTAAGACTTCTTATTTAGGTAAATATATATGTCTATAATATTATTTTTCCTTTTAAGGACAAGTTCAACAAGGAGTGGCTATCATATATTAAAAAAGTCTAAGATATGGTAAATTATTTTTGCCACATACTCTGATCTTTGTTTCTTTTGAAGGTAGTTGATAGGTCCTATCAGCCATTAATAGTATATCATATTAGGATAAAAAGTCCATCTTATTATTTGATCATTTTTTAGACCTTCATAACTCTCTTTAAATAAAATATTTGGAACCCCATTAAGAATTATTCTTATTTTTAATAAAATCATCAAATATTAGGAGTCTCTTCCAAGGTCATGATATCAAATATATTATATTTTATCATCTATTCAAAAAAAGACATGTTGTTCTTAATGATCTTCATCTTCATTACATCATCTTTAAGATTATAATAATTGCAATGTTATATTTAATAAGTCAATAAGTAGTAGTTCTTGAATTGAATCTATTGATTGTTGATTCTCTATCTCCTTAATATCACAAATACATAAAAGTTACAAATAAGAGTAGAAGGTAGAATGCTATTTTTTCTAAATCTTGTTTCTTTTATAGCAAAGATTTGCTATTCTTTATCTTGATTTTGATAGATGTTGTCGATGAAAAGCCTCAACTCTCTTTGTTACATTTACAAGATTCTTTCTTGACTTCCATATGCATTCATTAATATCATATCCGTGCCAATAAACAAGATATTTTATTTTGGCATTGACTTAAATCTAAGGCTTCTTCCACTTCAAACTCTTGATAATTATCTACTTTTATAAGAAAAGGTGACAATTGTCTTCTTTTTGAGATATTCATTATCTTATATGGCTCAAAAAGAGATACATGGAATATAAGATTGATCCTCATAAACTTCAATAGATATAATTAATAAGCAAAAAAATTGACTTCTTTACTAATAAAAAAAATCTAAGCCAATAATAGTTCAATTTGTCATAAAGATGAGTAGTCTTGATATTGCATCGAAGTAGCCATACATTGTCACCTACTGACATGGACATATACATTTATCTCAATAGTTACTTATATAATTAAGTAGAAGTAGGTAAATATAGATTAATTTCTTAAAGTCTTCTAAAAAAGCTTCTTAAAAGCTTTATAAACATGATTTTGACTTTAGATGTATTTATAGGATAAAAACTTGGGCAACAAGTTAATAATGTATTGGTAGCTTGTGGAACTAGTTAACTTTATGTAGTAGCTTGTGGGACAAGTTAATTCTATGTAATAGCTTGTGGAATAAGTTAACTATATGGTACATGCATAGATAACTTGTCTTCTAAGTTAAGACATGTGGTTAACAAAGTCAATAAGTTTTGGAGGTCCTATAGGACATCGCCATGTAACTCCTAGTTAAGAGTATATATGGAAGCAAGAGTGTAGCCTTCTTCACTCTTGACAACACCTTTCTAGTCTTTAGTCTTGTTTCATGACTTTCTAGTCTTCTTGTTTTTGGCAATAGCTATTCCAATTCAATATTATATCATCTTTGAATGGCTTTCTAGTTCCTTTTAGTGATACAAGAGTGTATTGAGGATTTTCTTTCTTCAAGATTCATGTCCTTGTCAGTTTGACAAAAGTATTAATATACTGTTTCTATCTTTTTTTAAAAGTGAGTGAATTATTCCACTTCTATTGTTGTGTTTTGAAAGTTGTGAACTACCTACCTTTAAATAAAAAATCTTATTTTTTAACACTGATCTTTTCCTTAAAGAGAGTTGATTACCTCTCTTTGAGGAAATTTTTATTAGACGTTATGGATTAACTTCTTTTAATTTATTTTTTTTATTTTATTTGAGTTGTCTATAGAAAAAAAGATTATGGATACTATTTCTATTGGAATTAAGAATAGATTTACAATTATTATGGATCTTCATGAGCTTGTCAACACTCTTAGGACAAAAAATTTATACATCACTAATGTCAATTATGGGAGCACTACTTCTATACCTATGAAAAAAATCTAGAGTCTACATCAAAAAATTGTGCAGTTGAGAGAAACAAGTTGATCAATCGCACAACCAAATTCAAAGGATCTTATTTCTACAAGCTCAAGAGATACAAGAATTAATATGCTTGAGAAGTTTCATGGAACAAGATCAAAATTTTGAGGATTTTTATAACAAATTAAGCTCTACTTAATATTATATCCTTTCCAATACGTGGATGGATTTACTCAAGTTGGCTTCATAGGAACATTTTTATCCAGAAGTGTTCTTTTGATGAAAAAGAATTTACAACTTTTTTATGATTTAAATTCATTCTTAAAAGTATTTACAGTTATATTTGGAGAAAGTGATTGAGAACAAGTAATAGAGATCAAACTCTTATCTTTATGATAAAGATTACGATTAGCCACAACATATGCTATTGAATTCTGTGATTGCTCGTTTTACTTATTCCGGAAGAAACTTCAGAATAAATTCGTATGGGGAGATTCAAACATAGGGAATGACTAGT
Source organism: Physcomitrium patens (assembly GCF_059467195.1). Lineage (NCBI taxonomy): Eukaryota > Viridiplantae > Streptophyta > Bryopsida > Funariales > Funariaceae > Physcomitrium > Physcomitrium patens. The sequence continues at coordinate 24,720,720 of NC_143412.1, read as the reverse complement.
TGCTTAAGCGTTCACGTTAGGGTCACATAATCAATTATCTCCTAAATGTATCATCTCTATTTCCAATATCTGAACACACATGGAAACTACAATCTCTTCCTTCACCTTATCGGTCTCTTCCTTACAGCAATTCAGTCATACCAATAACTGTTATTTCCACCAATATATTCACCCTCATAATCTCCAACTGTAATACTGCGCCCTCACAGCTTTCAGAACACAATTATCCTCATTCCAATCACTGGAATTCTTCACACAGAACTGCCATTCACATTACAATGTTTCACACAAACACAAACTCATTCTCTCTGCTGAACTACAATCAGATTTCAGCATTCAATCTTTCTTCTTCTCAAATAATACCAATCACATTTCCATTCTATAATGTACTTAACAATATTTAAAAACTTTCAATCCTCTTATTCAAAGAAAATAACAAATAAAAGAAAAGAGGTAGCACCAAGCTTATCCCGGCTCATAACTCTCACAGTCTTGCATTTTCTTCCCCTCTCCTATCTTACTTATACTACCCCAAGATACCAACTCCTATACTACAACTGATAACTACTTTTCCTGACTATTCATCCATTCTACCTGCTGAATCACCTTTTTAGCAATTATCTATCCCTGTTTATACTATATACTAGGTATC